>NC_050068.2:196722733-197043130 GCF_009764565.3 Dermochelys coriacea | reverse complement strand
TGTTTGCAAAAATACTTGCTTTTAAGGAATTGAAACCCGGGAGGATCGGACTAGTTCATCAGAAAACATCTTGACCAAATGGACAGATGCACTCTTTTCCTGTTACTGGAAAACTCTTTTCTGTCTGCTTTTGAGAACTATCTTGCCTTTTAGTTTAGCCAGTTAGAAATTAACTTATGCATGTCTTTAAAAAAAAATTACTTCAATTAAAGTGAAGATGTTTAATGAATTCCATTTTTAAAAAGTCTTTTGAAAGGTTAAATGGATCCTAGTCAAGTAAGCAGACATGTCTGATTTCATTTGGTGCGTTTTCAATCTATTTCAGAAACCTAAAGAGCCTGCTCCCACCCTTGCTCCAAAAACCCTTTCTGTAGCAGCAGTTTTCAATGAAGATGATGATGTAAGTAAATACCACTTGATGGCTGGCACTCACTACAGAGGGGAACAGTTGGTGCTGGTTACAGTTAGGCAGTGTGAGTAGGTACTCTGTAAGCTTCTCCACAAAAATGCCAGTGCACTATAATTTAGAACTGATCCAGTGTTTCCCTTAAACACTGTTGGAAATTGTTGGAATTTTTTATTTTATCAGTAATACAGAATACCACCACAAAACCACTTCAACCATAAATTCCTTTATTAAATCTAAAGGTTGAATGGTGCTTATAGGGACACTTCAAATGGGCCTTAAACACCTAAGAAATCATCACACCCATATAGTAACATGCCATTATAAGCACTGGTCAGATACTTACAACAGGACTAAACTTGGGGTGCTTGGCTGGTTCCGACACCGGACAGCAGATACTAGCAATGAAATTGTTAATAATTTATCTTTTTAATTACATTATTTATCAGAACCTACATGACTTTAGCACTGCTCCATGCTAAAACCCGTTAGCACCATTCCTGATAATTGGGGTCTTTTCTTCAGACTTTTATAAGTTACCTTCCAGGACCAATCTTTCCAATTAAGCCACATTCTTTCAAGGCTTTTCCACAGCTGCTTAAGCACCCTCACTTTACACAAGCTGCAAAGCATATACATAAAAATATTTGAGCAGTTAACTGACAAAAGTCAATAGATGCAATAATTAGAACTGTTAAAATTTCACTAGAAAAGAGACCAGTAATCTCATTTTTACTTATGGAACTTGAGTCCAGATCTCCAGATTGCCCTGCTGGAAACCAGTTCAAATTCTCAGTGCTGCTTTCTGTCTATGGGTTTGATGATGGGGGGGCTAGAGTAATTGAAAAGAAATGATCTCCCCCCAGTGAAGAGCAATTATGTGGTGGTAAACAATTCAGCTAATTGGGAAAGGACATGGAGGGTACCATTCCTCTCCCAAGATTTTCCTGATGTTAGTGAGGCATTGCCACTTGTTGGTGTCCTACACTTGCAGAATGTTAAAAGGTCATGAGACAGCTTCTAGGGTGTCATTGCAACACATTATGATATGATGGGTAAGTCTGCCCTAAAAGGCAAATGATTGAAGGTGATTAACTCATGCTGCCAAAACGGTAGCCACTGATAAATTGTACTGCATGTTTGCTGGTATCTTACTGAATTTGAATATAAAGGTCTTTCTCTATAGTGTGGATCTACTTATCACATGCAAACTTCTTTACACCTGTTTTTGGCTTTATAGACTAGAGGCACTGTGTACTCTAAAACGTATTACTTTCCTGAGAGATTTAGTTCCATTTCATGTCTGGCTTCTGAGTGTTCAAAAGAGAAGAATAATAAAATGTTTAACTATGCCCTAATATCCATCTTCTTTCTCTTTAACTAGAGTGAACCAGAAGAAATGCCTCCAGAAGCAAAGATGCGCATGAAGAATATTGGAAGGTAGATCAGCTTTAACCTCATTCTTCCAAAGGAGGGGTGGGAGGAAGTTGAATGGGTGGGGAGGATGGACCTTCTACAGTTCAGATTAAGTCCTGCATATGGTCCAGAAATGTATGAAGGGCAAACAGGTTAGTGTAGCTTTAGTGTCATTTTCTGCAGAAATGAGACGTTATCAACTGGAATTCCTCTCATGTTTCAGCTGTGGCTAAATGCAGGCCTGCAGATATGCACCCATTTAAATACCCCCTTAGCTTTGCCAGAGTGAGAAGAGAGGTTCTGCTTCCTCCCACAGGATGCAAATTTGGGTGCAGTTTGTGGTTGTTACTGAAAGAAGCAAACTACTTCTGCTCTTCCTAGTTTTTTTTTTTTTTTTTTCTATCCAACTCCAGATTTCCCCAACCCCAAACTGTCTGGTTTTAGCCTTCACTGTATAAATATTCCTTAGCTGGGGTAGTCTGTTCAGAACTTGAATCTCTGCATATGGAAAAAGGGGCTTGGGTTGAATGGGGTTTTTTTTAATGAATTTTGCCCCAAAAGAAGTACTTTAGTATGCTATGGTTAAGACACCAGCATAATCTCTCCATATGGGGACTTAACTCTTACTGAAAATAATATGAGTATATAATATGAGTATATAATGGTTTAATTATAATATAATTCTCTGGATGTAACTGTAAACTTATTTTTCTGGCTGCTACAACTATGAGAGAGTGAGAGGGCCAAGTTAGGCTCTAATATAAACAGAGGTGTCTTCAGTGAAGTTGCACCCAGAGATGATGGCTAAGTTTGAGTCTGACTTTAGAAGCAGTTTAACATTTTATTTCTTTAAAAAAAAAAAAAAAAAAGTCTGTAGGCTTATTATTGAAAGATGCAAAATTGACAGGCCTGGATCCTCTGTGTGTATGTGTTTTTTAAATCCATAGAGCTAGTATTTCACAGGCAGCAGCAGTGGAACTTACCCCTTCTGTGTCCCTCCCCCCCTTGCCCAGGTGTCTCAGGCTGATTTTGGAGGGATCAGTTCTGGGAACAGGTGACAACACTGCCACTTGTGATGACTTCTTGTGACAGACACCTATCCACTGGAAACCAAATTGAGGGAACTAAACATTTCACATAAGAAGCCCCTGAAGAGCCATACCAACAGTTATAACTTTTGGGCACTCCTGACACAAGCTGGATATGAAACAGCAAAGTGAAGCTGAAACAGTCCAGTCACACATCCAGTTCTCCCAACTATTTGATTAAACTAATCTCCACATCTAATTGTTGTTTTTCTTTTTGCAGAGATACACCAACCTCAGCAGGACCAAATTCTTTCAACAAAGGAAAGCATGGGTTTTCTGACAACCAGAAGTTATGGGAACGGAACATAAAATCTCATCTTGGCAATGTCCCTGAGGAGGATGACTAAATGATATCTGTTGAAATTCGGGTGTGGGGGAGGGCAGGGTGTGACATTAAAGGAACAGTTTCCTTTTTTAAGAATGGTCTGAGATTTACTGTTGGAGCCACTTTTTCTAAGGATTGAGTGGTACAATAATAACTGAGTTTGAAATTAGAGGTAATTTATGTTTTGTATACAGATTTCAAGGCATTTGCTAATTTTGTAGTTCTGTGATTTAGTTTCAAAAGATTACAAATAAAGAAATTGGAAGTGGTATTTTTTAAATTTTTTGGGGGTAACAGCAACTCATACACTAAGGTGGACAAAAAAGGTTACTGTCTCTTTAATCAGGTTAATGTTGAATGCTACTGCACTCTGGCTTCTAGCTCCCTCTTTATATCAGATGAAACATTTGGATCCTAAGATCACTGTTAGAGAGAGGGAACAGTGCCTTGTGCTAAAGTGTTGGGCTATTAATTTGAACATAAATTTAGACAGTAGAAATCTTAACAACCTGAATTTTTTTTCCTCCCCTCTGGTCACTTTTTGTTCTTCACAAACTAAGAATTGTGTTGCTCTGAGTGCTATGGTAGCTTTAGCTCTAACCTTCCTTTGAAACTTTATGTAATGTGTGTAATAGTCTATCTGTGGTCTAGTTCATCCTAAGGAAGTGGTCTTAGCTGTATATTAGATACAGTCTCTAAAGAATATTCACTACAGCGTGCTCTTTAGTCAGTAGTATAAGTAGTGCTTGTTAGCATTTCCTTGTGAATTAAATGAATAGGCAATTATCAATATAGAAAAGCCACCACCAAAAAGATGAAAGTATATAATTTATTTAAACATCATATTTGGCTTAAACATCTTCTTTATTATGCCTAAAAGGAATAAAAGCACACCAAAAATGTAGAGACTTAGTTTTTGTACTTATAAGCAGTAAGATGCACTTCCTTTATTTTGACATTTTTTTAATACGTCGATGCTAAAATATGTTTGTGGCTGCAAAACGCTATCAGGCTTAAAACATATTTTTGTTACCTGCATTACTATATTTCTGACTAACAGTTCTTAAAAAAAAAAAAAAAAAAATTACTTTTCACTAGGCTAAGTTTTTGCACCTAGTTTGAGCAATGATATTAATCACCTTCATTTTCAGAATTTCATATACTAGTACAGTGCTCTGTTAAGATTTCAAACATGGTGAGGGTTGTCTAAATTCCATTAAGCTATTTTCATTTAATTTCAAAAATTGAAGACATTTGTCTTAAAAAAAAAAAAATCTAATACATGCATTTTTTGGAGTGCTCAAAACTATCTGATAGTGTCTGCTAGTAAAGTTATCCTTGTTTGCAATTGGTTGTAAACTTGTCTATTGAATATTCATGAACAGAATCCACCTTAATTACTTTCCCCTTAAATTCTTTCCATATGCTAAAGTTGAGTATAGTTGGTGGAGAAGAAAGTGCATCTTAGAGGTTAGAAAAGTACTGACCAATTAGACTCCTGAGTTTAAGTCTAACATTTTGTATTGTGTAGTCTTTTCATTGAAGTCTGATGCAATTGAATACATGTATCTATTATTTTCTTGAAAAGCTTGTTATAAATGTAACATAAAATATACTTTTTCATAGCAAAAATTGTTTTATAAACTCTTTGAAGGCTGAATGTAAGGACTTAAAAAAAAAAAAGTGGTGCTTCTAAACTACTTTTGCCTCTTACCCCTCATGAAGGTAGTGACAAACTCTTGTTGACTGCAGTGGAGACACAATGGGACACTTAAATTGTACCACCTACTTTAGTCTTTAATAGATTTAATGCATGGTTACACTTGTCTAGAATAACTTCCCTTCTAAAGCAATGGAAATGTGCATAGACCTACTACCTTTTTGATGATGATACCCCTTTTGACCTGAGTGGTTGGCAGTATTTGGGGTCTTGTGCATTGTCTGTTAAGAGAACTGATGGTGTTGGTTGTTTGGTGCAGTCCTATTTGTTTACAAAGAATGTATATAAAATCCTGTTTTCTGTGAACAAGGGAGGAGACACTTTCTTTGCTCATGGTTGCAAGCTCTCTTTCCAGCTAGCACTTACCCCAAAGCTTTTCCCCACCGTCATAGAAGTTCTTTTGCCTGGCTCTAGACTGCCTTCTGCTGCTTCCAGTATTTCCATTCAGCCCTCTCCTCAAACCTCTTGGCATACATAGCTCAGATTCCTGCCTGGACTTGCTTATGGTTTATGCCCAACCAGAAAGGATGTTGCTTATGTCTGTCAGTCAGTGGAAGGTGTTCATAATAGGTATGTCTCAAATTTAGAGGGTTTAGGTTAATCTTTAGGCTACAGTGTATGTTGGCACTGAGTAGTAGTCAAAACTAAACTAAACAAGGTGTATACTTCATAGCTTCTGTAGGTAGAGCTTATTGTGCACACCAGGATTTTCTTGTATACCTCAATCCCCCTCATTCTCCCCTTCAGGGTAAAGGTTTCTCTTTCCCCTTGACCTACTCTTCCACCATGCTCCTTTCCCCCACAGCAGCCTTCTCCATTGTCCTGATCGGGCTTATTTGTCCCCCCTGCTAAATACCTTCTCCACCAGGGCACTAGCCATTCTACTGTTCAAAGCCGGGCTCAGTCTCCCCAGCCTGGACCAAGGATTGATGTAGCAGGACATTAGGAGAGGAAGGAAGCAACCTCTCCGCTCAACTCCCAGCAGAGAAAGCAGTCTTCTTCTTTGCTGTAAGGTATCAACACGTAATAGTGCAAACTGTTAATACATACCATCAACAGATAACAGCTCCATGTGTCCATTTCCAGCTTTTGAGGGGTGCAGTTGTCCCCAAAAATCAATAGGGTTATGGTCACTGATGCCTAGAACATATCTTGATATTTTAGAATTGATCAAATGGTGTTCAAAAGTTATGTTTATAGAGAAATGGGATAGAGCTGGGGGTCAGACCTTGTAAGGTCAACTACAAAATTTAAAGCAAGAAAAAGGCTGCCATCAGCCTGTAGATTTTTAATGGAGGTAGTTTACTTTAGGGACAACCCTTCACAATTTGATAAAATGAAATGGTACTATTGGATAATACAGGCCTGGTTGAATTCCATCTGTTTTGCCTAATAGCATCCCCCACTTTACTTAAGTCTTTTAGCTTCACACCCTAAAGAAAGATGCCAATTACACTAACTTACTTGCACATATAGATTTGTTAGTATAGACTTTCATCCTTCTACTATAACTTGAGTCTTTGCTTCAGACTTCTGCCATGGAGATTATACAACCTCACTCTAGAAGAGGGTCAAGGAGGAGGCAGATAAACCCCTTGTTTCACATTAGGTAAATCTGTGTTGAAATGTAGCAGATAAGCAGTCTTCTCATGTGAAAGTTTCTTATTGGAGGGAAATTGGTTAGTTAGTATATTGTGTTGAGTGTAACAGCTGATCTTCACTCAAGCTAAATGTGAAAAGAAATTGAGCTCTTTCATGGACCCACTAGCTGAAATAATAGGAACCGTCACCCCACAGATAGGGTGCATTCCGCTGCTATTGTCTGATACTGCAGAGGCATTTGGCTAAAGCTCTACCTTCTAGAGCAATTCAGAAAGATGTTCATTTCACCCAAAAGGGCATCTCTTGCAAGAGATCCTGCTCTTTTAGCACTTCTGTAAATAAAGACTCTGATCAAGGTTCCTGTCATTAGTACTGAGAACAGGTCTCTTACCCCTTCAGGCAGCTGTCCCCAATCTTCAGACTGAGTTCAGCACTGAATGGGAGCTTGCCCCTGAATCCCAGTACTACATTGAGACAGCCACCTACCACCTCTGCTCTAAGAGCAACTTGTACCACTGAACCTCTTCCCAGGAGTGGAAGGGATCAAAGGATGTCATGGGCCACAGGAAATTCTTAATCTCTTTCCAGCTAACTACTAAGGATTTATTCTTAATCCTCACTGATGAGGCAGTGGCATCCTCTCCCATACATTTTCCTGCTAATAGACTCTTTTCAGGAATTACAAGGAAAGGTGGACATTATGGACCTTGGATTATTGGTGGTAGAAGAGAAAGCACACACAATTGAATATTCTGCATTCCAGTCTCCCAGGCAGATTGTCAATACCAATAAGTGGAGTACTAGAGCCTAGAGATGACTTGTGCAGACTCCAGCCTATTTTCAACAGGTTTCAGAGTAGCAGCTGTGTTTGTATTCACAAAAAGAGTACTTGTGGCACCTTAGGGACTAACAAATTTGAGCATAAGCTTCCGTGAGCCCACATGCCTCCAGCTTTCACCACATCACACACACAATCCATTGCGTACAGCCAAGTTCTACAATACAACTGCATTTGCTCCAACCCCTCAGACAGAGACAAAACACCTACAAGATCTCTATCAAGCATTTTTACAACTACATACCCACCTGCTGAAGGAAGAAACAGATTGACAGAGCCAGAAGAGTACCCAGAAGTCACCTACTACTGGACAGGCCAACAAAGAAAATAACAGAACGCCACTAGCCATCACCTTCAGCCCACAACTAAAAGCTCTCCAACGCATCATCAAGGATCTACAACCTATCGGAAGGACGACCCATCACTCTCACAGATCTTCGGAGACAGGCCCCCAACCTGAAGCAAATACTCCCCAGCAACCACACAACAGAACAACTAACCCAGGAACCATCCTTTGCAACAAAGCCCATTGCCAACTGTGTCCACATATCTATTCAGGGGACCCATCAGAGGGCCTAATCACATCAGCCACACTATCAGAGGCTCGTTCACCTGCGCATCTACCAATGTGATTTGCCATCATGTCCAGCAATGCCCTCTGCCATGTACATTGGTCAAACTGGACAGTCTCTACGTAAAAGAATAAATGGACACAGCACTACATCAAGAATAACATTCAAAAAACCAGTTGGAGAACACTTCAATCTCTCTGGTCAGTAGTTTTACAGACCTGAGTGGTTATTCAACCAAAAAAAAACTTCAAAACAGACTCCAATGAGAGACTGCTGAATTGGAATAATTGCAAACTGTGGATACAATTAACTTCATTTTTACTTGTGTAAGGACGCATCCACGCCCAGTCTCTATTCAAGCCTATTTCCCCACCCCCACTGTTCCTCAAGTTCTTGGTCAACTGCTGGAAGAACGGCCCACCTTGATTATCACCACAAAAGGTTTTCCTTCTCCCCTCCCCCCCCCCACCTGCTGGTTATAGCTCATCTAAGTGATCACTCTCCTTACAGTGTGTATGATAAAACCCATTGTTTCATGTTGTGTGGTGTATATAAATCTCCCCACTATTTTCCACTGAATGCATCCGATGAAGTGAGCTGTAGCTCCTGAAGCTTATGCTCAAATAAATTTGTTAGTCTAAGGTGCCCCAAATACTCCTTTTCTTTTTATATCTTCAACAGTAACAAAAGATAACTACCTCAAAAAGGATTTCCAAACAAACAGGATTCCCTAAAGCTACTCAAAAGACAAAGATCCTTGACCTCTTAAGCAGAAAGGCCTATTTCTAGGTGTTTCTAACTGCACATAGCCAACTATCAAGCCATATTTACTAAATATGAGTGAGCTTGGATAGAATATCCCCATTCATTAACAAGCTTCCAGGGGAAATGAGGGTTGGCCTGGAAGCCATCATTTTGGCAGGACTAGTAAGTAGCTAGAACTGCCCTCCAAGCAGTCCTTGGAAAACTGATACAGCACTCTATTCAATAGCCACATCCACCACCATGAGGAGGGCAGCTTTGTTACATCTGTTCAATCGAACAACCACTGAAGATCACCCTTCTGAGGGCCAGACCTATGGACTTCTTGTACAGATAAACTATTATATAACTTGAGTATAGGCAACAGTGGGGGTGCTGGGTATTGCTACAGTTCCCAAGAGGAGAAAACCATTTAGATACTAGGGCCATTTCTGACAGAACTTCTATCAGCAACAGACACCTGTTGATTACTCCTCTAATTAGTCTTGGTGTTTCTGGAAGAGAGCCCCATCCCTCTCTGCCATCCAGAGGTTTGATATTCAAGTCAAGAGCTATGTGCCAATCCCCACCATCCTTCTCCCAATCCAACTTTTTTCAGGCACAGGCTACGATTACCTCAGAACAATGGAGATTTATTACCAGAGCCTGCTCTCCACCCCACTTTGCTGTCCCTCTTCACAGATCCATCTCATGAAACAACTCAGGGAAGAAGTGGATTTCTTACGTTAATTAAGAACCACAGTAGTACTACCTCAGGACTTCAGAGGGAGGGGTTTCTATGTTTGCTAATTCCTTATATTCCAAAGAGAGAGGAAATGAGTTTACTGGACTTGAGATGACTAAAGTTTATTGTAATTCATATTGATTAGCAACACTAGCCTCCATCAATTCTCTAGAAGTTTAGCATTCGTTTAACGGCTCTCAATCTTCAGGACACATTTACAGTGAGCTACAACCACTACCCATACAGAGTACCCTTTCAGCTTGTCTACCGTCCTGCCAAGAGTATTCACAAAGTACCTGGCAGTAGTGGCTACCCACCTGAGATGGCAAGGAATATGTAATTTACTTGCAATTGGATGAATGGCTTCTGAGAGGGGAATCCCCCAAGGATGCTTCCAGAACCTTATCCACATTCCTTTGGACTTGGGGATGGAGCCACAGTCCAGGGTCCTGACAAAAACAGTGCTGCACTGTATTCTATTTTATGAAGAGGCAACAGGGTGCTTTTTCCCTCCCCTCTGTCAGGAAGGAATCAAGCTGTTGAAATGGTGCTATCTTCTTGGTGTAACTCCCATAGCCCTTCACCTACTAGGAACAAAATTATCTAGCACAGAGATTCTCAACCTTTTTTGAATTATGTCTCACCTAAGCTGCTTTAAAAAAAAACTGGATCAACCTTCCTACAATAGTGCCAACTTGCAATGCCCTTTTCACTCAAATTTGGCATGGCTCGCCCTGCCTTCCTGGAAAGACCCCCAGGTTGAGAATCCCTCATCTATCAGATTTCCTCAGCAGACAGTAGTTAGCCAACCAGGAGTTAGGAACTCCATTCTCATACCTAAATTCTGCAGATGGGGTTACCCCATGATTGACACCACCACATGCCTACTCTATTCTGCCCCAACGCAGGCACCTGCCCAGGATCCTTCGCTCCTTTCCTGATCTCAAATTCTTCTCTCTGCATTTCCTCCTATCCCTGGATAACAATAGCATAAGGAAGATAAGACTGGATTATTTGTATTACTGTAGCACATAGGAGCCCCAGTCACTGACCAGGACACGATTGTGCTAGGTGCTGAACGCACATCACAGAAAGACAGTCCCTGCCTCAAAAAGGTTTCAGAGTAGCAGCCGTGTTAGTCTGTATTTGCAAAAAGAAAAGGAGTACTTGTGGCACCTTAGAGACTAACAAATTTATTAGAGCATAAGCTTTCGTGAGCTACAGCTCACTTCATCGGATGCCTCAAAAAGCTTACAGTTTAAGACAGAAGACATCCAATAGGCAAGTACAAGGAAACAATTCATAATTTCATGTAGTCCAAGGCCAGAAGGGACCATTGTGGTAGTCTAATCTGACCTCCTGTATAACTCAGGCCATGAACATCCCCCAAAAATTCCTAGAGTGCATCTTTTAGAAAAGCATCCAATCTTGATTTAAAAATTGTCAGTGGTGGAGAATTCACCATGACTCTTGAAGTCATTCCAGGATTATTCTCACAGTGTGGCAATACTGTCTAAATAGACAAACAGAGCCAGGAGGAGAGAAGGCATAAAATACACAAGCGAAGTGAACAATGTGATGGTGCTAAACATGTTAGTTCCACAATTTTTAAATTTATTTTGAGTGGGTTTGCTTATGAGGGGATCAGCTAAATCGGTAGGGGAACAAAGGGGTTGTTTCATTTGCAAAGAGTCTGTACCTTGCTTCATGTAGTACAAGTCTGAACATGAATGCATTTAATATCCATGTATAATCAGATCCCACTGTAGATGTTCTTTCAACTGCTGTTGTGCAAACAGTTGTATGAAAAGGCTACCGGCATCCTCGGGCACATAATATTGGTTGCAATCTGTAACTCAGTGTTCTGCTACTCAACTAAACTACACACTGATCTCTAAGCACTACTGCCAATATAATATTTATTAATAATAATAATAATAATAATGGACAAACCGTAAAAGAATGCAGGTCTATAGCAACTGTGAGTGCAAAGAAAACCAAAATATGAATTGCACACAAAGTGATGCAGTAATGTCTGCCTGAGCCTGCAGGAAACAAATAATGCAACAGAGAAGTGGGATCTCAATCGGGTGTTTGTAGGTGATAATTTAAGTGGCAATCTTAACTAGTTCATCACTGATCATTTTAACAAAATGATACAAGTGTTCACTATTGTTGGACATTACTGGCATATCAAGGTGAGAGGGAGTGCAGCTAATTGGTGTCAAGGGTTAACAGGGCATGGAACAAGATTCAAACCTCCATTCACACTCTTCCCCCAGCACATTCCAAATTCAGAGCTAATCTCTGTTGTTGCCTAACAGATTGCTCCTCTCCACCTCAGAACCAAAGCCCTTGATTGCTTGCTGGATAGCAAATTCACTGCCATTATTGCATCTTTTCTGGGGGGCTAGTTCCCAACTGTGGAAACTTCAGCTTTTACCCAGACAACTTCTACAATTTCAATTACTGGTCAAACAAAAGTACCAACACACTGAATGCTTATCAACATACATAAAAAACGGGAAACCAACTGGGTGGGAGAGAGCAGGCCATGGTCCTGCCTCATAAATTATATAGCAGAAAGCTGGAATTAAGTAAAATATGCAAAGATCTTGAACATAAAGCAGCCCCCTTTCAAATGAAGGGTGGGTGCAGTAAAGAACCACCACATCATAGTAAAAAGCCAGTGACCTTAAGGTCTCATGAGTAATTTAATGCAAATGCATGAGTAATTGCTATGATTAATGTTCTTCAGATTTAACTCTCTAGGAAGGAGTTAAGCTGGCCATCCACAATTGTAAAACTGGAGCTGTTCACTGCACTCCAGTAACTGAGCCCCTTCAGTAGTTTGCAATTAAACATGAATTCTGTGGCTACATACCACAAAAAATGTAATTCTGGAGTGCGCTTTTCTGAAGAAAGTTGCTTAAAAGAATAATGGCAAAGATCTGTTTATTTAATGACAGAAATAACCAGAACTTTATACATCTAACACACCAAAACAGCAGAATGTACAAACCAAAGACGTTTAATTCACTATGTCCAGGAATTCAGTAGGAATACTTCAGAAATAGACTGAGTTTCTCATGAGTTTTTATAAACAAAAAATCTAGCTTCAACAATCTTAAATGCTCATGTTCATGGCCTGATTTCACATAAATTGTGGTAGGGTAGTAACCTCTCAAACTAGTAATTTAAGAGGTGTACTTAAATAAAGGCAACCTCACAAATCCAGGAACAGCAAGGTTAAATGATACTCCCCTACTTACTGTATGCCATTCTGAAAAAAATTAAGGCACAACTGTACATGTTAAGGAAGAGATGCCGTAGCTTTTAATTTTCATATTGCTGGCTTGATTTTTTGTTTATCTAACAACCTTTCTGCAATTTTATTGAGTGGCAGGTCATAAAGCCAATTAAACATATTTTTGTTCTTACAGAAGGCATTATACTTTTTTTTTTTTAATTAAATTCAGACTCCTTTGTCTCCAGAGGGATGAAAAATAAAGGTACCCAAGGATTAATTAAGATGCTAACAAGTATTGTGTTGAAAGGTAGCACACTGAATATACAACTGAAGCTCTAAACAATATTTACAGATAGTTGTCCTGAACATGTTTCCTCACAACTTTATCAATATATACTTACGCATAAATTACTAGTACTCAGAAAATTTGGAAATTCACCTAACAATCTATTAAAATCTTTTCACATTATAATAGTTATAAGAACTGATACACTTACCTCTGTTTTTAGCTTATATTATCATAGACTGATCTTTCCAGGGTGCTTGTCCATAATGTTTTTGGGTATACAAGTGTTCAGGAAAATACAACTAGCACTATTTTTTTCAAGTGTATGTTTTATGCAATTTTACTCCATTGCAATACTTAGAGACTAGCACAATTATAAGAGGTTACAAGGTGTATGTGAATAATATGAAATTGCCATCATGTTTGGTTCTCACAGAAGACATTTTGTCCGTTGGAATACCGTAACCTACAGCTCAGTTCAGACCCAAGGCAGTAATTCAACGTAATTACATTAGTTATTGCTTTTAAAAAAGTAATATTTTCAACAGCTTATCTACATGCCTGCAAAATACATAGAAAGTGGTCTGTTGTACAGCCTACTAAATGAGATCTTTCAGCTAAGCGATGGAACATTTACAGAAATGTTAATTCAAATGAGCTGGACACCTGTCAGGGATTTACCCCTTATTTTGTTAATATGTAAGGCAAGCCAGTTTCACAGGCCGCACAAGAAAATTGTAATATAACCAATTTGTTAAGTTTATCTAGCAGGGACCAGCGGTCTTACCCCCGTTGAATACTTTTACAGTACAAGCTTTTATGCTATATCCTTTCAGAACATGAACTCAAAACTACCATCTACATCTTCTGTTTAGTCCATGAACTAAACACTCTCAGTATGCATCTTACACAATGAGAGTAGATTATATCACACACAGGCTGAAGCTAATGTAAGGATACTAACTCAAAGCTGGTCTCAGCTAATCCTCATGTACATACATGCTTAAGTTGTTCATTTTTCATCTGTTGCGCATATAGGATTGGATGACACGGTCTCTCTCATTCATTGCTATAGTCTATTGCCTTCAATCTGGAGCTGTATTGTATTGAAAGATAATGAATTTCAAATATGCCAAACATATATGTTGCTTTAATACACATGAAAGTGGATGGCAGTCTCTCAATACATACACAGAAGTTATGGCCATGATACAATGATTTGATCAAGTATGAGAGATTGGCAGGGCTGGTAGAGACAGAGACGGGGCTTCTGCTTCCGGCAAAAGCCAGGGGAATTATACATCACTGAAAAAGATTAGCAACTTCATTGCAAGGGATTTCTTTAATATTAGAACAAATATTTCTGCTTCACTTTATTTTAACATATTAACCAATAGGGACTGAAAGTTTCTTCCACAAAGATGAGGAGATGCAACAGGATTAACAGCCTGCCTTACACGTGTTTTCATATAGCTGTGGTTATAATAGGCCTTTGGAGATTTCCAGCATGTGTCACAAATTTAGCTTTTAACATGACATTATGACATTCATATATTCAATCCTAGTGCTACTGTCTGCCCCATTTTGGAATTATTAACTCCCACCATCCCAGCCCTCTCAATAACAATTCTCCATGATACAGTAGTTGGAAAAACCAGATGATTTCTACCAGTGTCCCATTCCCAAAGAACTGCACCCAATTACACTTAACTTTTTTCATGTGGAAACTTCCACATAAATTTAATATAAAATTAGAAGAGTTCTACATCCATCATTAGTTTGCCTACCTTGGATACGTACAATGAAGCTGTGTAAAGCTTTGTTTACACAACTGAACTAGCAAAATAAATTAAACAGGGTTGCACATATAGGGCCAGACTAAACCCCTATTCACACTGCAAGAGCAGTTACTATTTGAGTAGCCCTATTGATCCCATTGTACTTTATGGAATGTAATTGTTCGCCACGTGGACCGTTTTTCCCCAGATTCCAATGGACTTCACTGAGTAAATTTGGTTACAGTTACATGATTATGCAAGTCATTGTACAGTGTGTTTGCAGACTCCTTAAGTGTACGACCCTGGCCACACAGTTCCTGAGGAGCTTAAGCTAATTTTGCAAAATTCCTGTGGAGCCTTTGTAGATTTATACACAATTAGCAAGTTTACCTAAGGCAAAAGACCCCATACCACAGCCCTTCACAAGGCCACACGCACTCCACAGTAGTCCAACATCCCCTGATTTGGAGAGTGAAAGAAAAGATGACAGAACCCATCACTTAAACTTCATTCACTGACCCTGATGAAATACATATTAAAACAAAAGCAAAATGCTACTGTAAACAGCTGTACAATTCTAGCACAGCTTCTTTGTAAAAGTTTATAAAAAAATTTACAACATGATACTTACTGCCATTACACAGGAAATATTTATTTTTAGACCTTTCTGTACTAATTGAGGACTGATACCAGAAATCAGTCTTCCAAACTCTTGCTCTGTACTGAAGTATCTGCACTTTATTTTATTTTTTTAACCAGTGCATTGTGCAATATCATTCTGCAGCCAAGAAACTCAATATAGGAGATTCTGTATCTGAAAGTCAGTATTACTGTAAGCCTCAAATACTCACAGTTAATACTTAGCTTGTTACATGACAATACTGCACTCTTCTCCTCTCTGTTAGAGATGGTGTTCACTCTGTTCTGAGATGTGGGCCACTTCTACTTTTACAGTTTCAATGGCTTGTGTAACTTCAGCTATTTTCTGTCCTGCTGTTGTGCCAATACATAATTCACCACCTGCATGATGCCTTTGGTCAGAAAGAGTGGATACTGATGTACATTCCTCAGTAGCTGCCAACAGCTTCAATAGCTTCAATGTTTCTCCTGCCACTACCACAGTCTCAATCTCCTCACTGCCAATGCTAATCTCAGTTTCTTGTTCTTGCATGTCTGCTGTTAAATACTGATTGGCATGTTCCACCTGGGTCCCCTGGTTATGAAACTGAAGGGTGTCCTTTTCCAGCATAATTTTGCAAGGTACTAATCCCTGTGGAACTTGGTCATATGCTTCCGTAGCGTTCCGGGCATCTATGTACGCTTCATTGCATTACTGGACACACGTATGGTCGTTCTCAGTATGTGTCTCACATGACGCTTAAGGAACGTGCATCAGCCCAGGCTACTACGCAAGTCAGACATTCAAAAGGCTTAAAACCTGATCACCAAAACAAGAGAAGGAAGATTATTAGGTTTTGGTAAATCTGTGTAAATGAGAATGAGAAATTTAGGCCCAAAGATAACATTCTAATACAGTGGTTTTAAACCTGTGGTCCACGGAGCCCAGGGGGTCTACAGACTATGTCTAAGGGCGGAGAAAGGTTGTTTGCTACCATGGAACAGTGGTTTTTCAACTATGGTCCACAGGACCCCTAGGGATCCCCAGACTATGTCTAGATTTCCAAGGGGTCCGCACCTCCATTTGAAATTTTTTAGGCGTCCACCAATGAAAAAATGTTGAAAACCACTGTTTTCATAGGTAACCATGAATACAAAATTTCTAGTCACATATCACAGAGCAAAAGAGACGTGAGTAAAATCTTACTCTACAAATTTGAGTGCATTCTATAATATTTGAAGAGTGCCTGCAAAACCCCCTCAGCCCAGAGCAAGAGTATATGAGGGATGGATACACAACTATATCAGATATGTTAATCCAGGACGAGCTCTTGGAGGAGAAGAGCTGTCCTATTAATGTTTGTAGTGCACTGGGGTCTTTGGGTCATATTGTAATACAAATGAATAGTAGGTTACAGGGACTATTTTCACAAGTACTCAGCATGGCCTTATTCTTGAAGGCAATGCTGAGTGTGTTAGGAAATCTCATCCTAGAAGTATAGCTGAACCCTCATAGTAGAGGTCAAGAGTTACAACATAATCATTACAAAATTGTGCTTAGCCTGTAAGTTAAAGAACATCGGAAGAGGACGAGGCTTGCAAAAACCTTTTTGGCCCATCTAAAACTATCCCATTGCGGACAGGATTTTCCCTTAAAAAGGATCTTGCTTTTAAACATTCTTCCATACACCATCTCCTAACCAAGTTATCGGATTTGTAACTATATCAGAAACATTTTCTGCCAACGTTTCTTTTTATCTTCATGCCATTATATATCATTCTGAAATGTCACCAAGAGATTAGGTTTTAAAGCTTCTATCTGTGTTGATGGTGCTTCTATTTCCTAAAACCATATTTTGTCTAGCTATAAATTTTCATTTAAATCTGGGAGGTAGAAGTAACAGATTGGGTTAACTGGTAGAGAGGTATCAAAGGTAATGAAATGGGCCTGAGAGGCTACATCTCTATTCATAGAGATGCAACAGACAGTTAATGGGGATCTGTGCAGGCACAGAAAAAGCCCGAAACTTTACACAGGCACTTATATGGAGCATATCTCTATATTGTGCGTCTCACCTTAGGAGCGCCTGGGGCACAGAGTCTCACTGTTACATCCCATGTCTCCCATTCTTGCCTTTCCATTTGGTACCATCTCTCCTCCAAATGTACTGCCTGGCACCTTGCTAACCAAATCCTACTCACTGATTTTTGTTAATTTCTGTACAGTTGTGTGTCCATCTTCCACTGAACCTGAAATCCCTAGTTTGAA
Source organism: Dermochelys coriacea (assembly GCF_009764565.3). Lineage (NCBI taxonomy): Eukaryota > Metazoa > Chordata > Testudines > Dermochelyidae > Dermochelys > Dermochelys coriacea. The sequence continues at coordinate 197,025,476 of NC_050068.2, read as the reverse complement.
ACTATTTCTTCCTCAAGTCAGTGTATAGCAAAAATTATTATGCATAATGTATGTATGATCGCTATTTGCACTGACGTACAAAAGAAAATTTCAGTGCTAACTTCCTATATTACACTGCTACAGCTTTATGGCAGAAATATGGGACATTATAGGTGCTTCTTTTTTTAATGTAAACAAACACTTAAATTTCTACCCCCCAGCAGTGAATGAGATTTTAGACTTATTACAGTTCTTTATGGGTAAGGACGTTTAGAAAAAGTGATTTTTGCCACAATATTATGTACTTCTACACAAAGTGCTAGTCAGGACTATTCAATTATTCCAAGTCTCATGCTGAGCTTCCTTATGAAATGCTTATGCATATATTGGAAACTTCTTAATTCCAACTGTTCTGTTCATATTGTCCCCAAAATGCTTTAAAGGTTTTAGTCTCCACTGTAAACTAATGAACTGACAAATTTCAGTCCAAAAAAAGGAAACAATATTTTTAGAAGTTATAAGTGTTTGAAATCAATCAATCACACTCTTGCTCTCTCTTTTTTTTTCTTTGGGGGGGGAGAGAAGAGGTAGGGTTGCACTTATGTAGAAGTTGAATATTTTAATAATTTTTACACAATATTAATCCTTGCCACACACAAAAAACTTTATGGAGTCTCACCGAAACACCTGAAAATGTGTTTTATTACAACCCTTCCAGAGTACTGAGAATACACCTTTTGTATCTATTGCATGACCAGTGCTATAAGGTTTTAGAAGGATTCTAATGTCTACTTTTGGAAGTCGCTAGAAACATGTCAAATAACAGGATGAGTGTAAACCCTACTTTCTGTTGACTTGATGATCCATAACTATTTCCTTGTGGCTCCCCACTCATGGGGACCCTAAACATATTATCTGTTAAAATACTAGTATTTTTACAGAAAGGACACAATCACTTATTTTCTGTGTACCCTCATGATTATTCATGTGTCGTCTGTATTCTCGCAGTTGGGTGAATTTTCTTCCACAGTGCTCACACACGCGTTCCAGATTTGCTTTGCTCTCCCTTTCTTCCCATGAGTGGCTTTCTTTACATGTCTTCTATACAAGCTTTCTCATAGAATTCTTTGCCACACACATTACATCTAAAATGTGAGAAGAATACCTATTAGATACAGAAAATATGCTTGAAACCATTATCCCATGCCTATTTTAGGTTAAGCTTTTAAAGCGCATTTTAACTTAAATAGGAAAAGTTTAAAGGAATACCAGTTTTATAATTAAAGATATTAGATTCTGATGCTCCAATGTAAGAGAAATGGTTTCAGATTTTAAAATATTATTGTGCCATGAGACTACACCCACATGCTTTCTTAATCCTGGACGCAAACTTCCACTCACCATTCCACATTAGCAAAACCACAAAGATTAATAACCAAAACATTTCTAACTTTGCATAAGACATACTAATCCTTCTAAAGTTTCACATGCATTATTATTTGTAGCTCATATTGTTATCTTTGAGGATGCATACTATGCAGGCGTACGTGGAGAATGATGGAGGTGTGAGGGCAGAGGTAAAGTACTCCAAGTAACTAAGTTTGTTGAATTACCCATTTTCTACATACACTTTAGGGGATAGCCTACAGAATCCTCTCAATGCTATTTTCTACATGATATTTGAATTGGAATACTGGCTACATCAGACAGTTTTATTTGTACATTATTAATGCAAGAAACTGTTTTGAAATAGTATCGCTATATTCTCCGTACTAATAAGTTTGCTTCTGGCCCTTAATGACCTAGTTTGTGCTATTTGTACATTAGGGGAAAAAATGTTTTAAGAAATGCACGTATTCAACCAATGAACATAACCATGACTCCTCCATGTACAATTATTAATTTGCCACCCACAGGAAAGGCAGTCATGGACATGGACTAAAATGCTAACCATGTGCTGCATCTTTTATAAAGCCTAAATAAGGTTATGGATGAACAGATGGGATTCGGGATCCTGAAGTGTATGCTAGTGATGCCAAGTAATTCTGATGTATCCCCATTTTGTTTCCTGAAAGCATTCCATAGGGAACTTTACCAGCTTCAGTTTTCCCTGAAGATACTGAAGGGAACTGGATGTAGTTCCAGATCCATCTGTGTCAGTGATCCATCCTCTTCACTATTTACCACTCTCTGAATCTGTGTGGTTTGCAAACATCTGCTCGATAAGCATTTCCCATTTACAATTACATTTTGAGACATATCAGTTAGCACATTTAATGTGTGCCATGTTAATTTAGTGTAGTTCTAGTTTCTTAATCAAAATATTGTGCAACACTATGCCAAATTCTTTACAGAAGTTTAAGTATATTACATCAATATTAGTATCTTCATAAATCAAAACTTGTACGAATAAAGAGGTTATTTTACCTCTGTATTTGTTACTGGTGTGACCGCTGCTGGAATACTGTCTCCAGTTCTGTTGTCCACAATTCAAGAAAGATGTTGATAAATTGGAAAGGGATTGGAAGAGCCACGAGAATGATTAAAGGATTAGAAAGCATGCCTTATAGTGATAGGCTACGTTTACACTACAAGCGCTATAGCAGAACAGCTGCAGCTATGCCGCTGTAGTGCAGACACTTCTACACTGACAGTAGGGGCTTTTCCATCCATGTAGTCCATCTCTCCAAGATGTGGTAGCTAGGTTGACAGTAGGGATTACGTCAACCTAACTCCTGAGCTCAAGAAGCAAATTGTTTCAACAACCCTGAGCAACACAACTTCGTTGATCTAATTTTTAAATGTAGACCAGGCCACAGACTGGAGGAGCTTGCTCTATTTAGCTTAACAAAGTGAAGGTTAAGGGGTGACATGAACACAGTCTACAAGTTCTTAACATGGGAGTAAATTTTTGATAACGAGCTCTTCAATCTAGGAGAGAGAGGTATAACAAGGTCCAGCGGTTGGAAGCTGAAGCTAGACAATTTCTCATTGGAAATAAGGCATACATTTTTAACAGTGAGGGTAATCAACAATTGGAACAATCTGACAAAGGTTGTGGTGGATTTCTAAATCAGAAGTGGATTTTTTCAAGAAGACATGCTCTAGTTCAAACATGAATTGTTCTGGGGTAGTTCTATGGCCTGTGTTATGCAGGAGGTCAGACTAGATGATCACAATGGTCCCTTCTGGCCTTAGAATCTAATCCCATCAGAAAAAGATCAAGTTAGTTTGACAGGATCTATTTTCCATAAATCTATGTTGATTGGCATTATATCACTCTCCTGTAATTTTTGATTATGAAATCATCCGACCTTTTACCAAACACAGAAGATATTTATTGAACACTGCTTTTTCTGCATTATTATTGACAATTGTACTATTTCTATCTAGCAATGGACCAATACTATTGTTAGGATTCCTTTTGTTCCTCACATATTTAAAAAACTCCTTCTTATTGTCTTTAATTTTGCTGGCTATTGATTTTTCCTTGTGACTTTTTGCTTCTCTATCAATTTTCTACAATTTCTAGCAATGACTATAACTAGGCTTTGCAGAATTTGACTTTTTCCCCAGAATTTCAACAGATATTGATGTTATTTTTAGCATTATTTTAGATTATCTATTTAAATGTCCAGAGTTGTGAAAAATTATTGGAGGGTGGTCAGACAATTAAAGCTTTACAAACCATTAAAACACAAACAGTATATTTTGACCTGTCATTTGACAATGTAAATATCCTTAAACTCCAACTAAAACCTATTTATACTATTAATTCACTAGTCTATTCTATTTGTAACAAGTCTAATTCAAAAGTCTAAATCACTGAATTTTGACTCTAGTAAGATCTCAAGCAGAATTTTTCTTACTTTGCCTATCTGTAAATTTTGATTACTAGCAACAGAAATATTTTTGTCAGTTTGTGTGTGTAGAGCGAAATCAACATTTACTGACATATACTGATAAAAATGTAATCATTCAACGAGAAAGAGAGACAACACACAAAACCAACAGAAAAAAAGGGGAAGTAGATAGCTTCTAATTAATATTTAGGCTTGGAAGGACTAATTTTTTTTTAAATCAGTAAATGTCTTAGAGGGAAAGTGAAACCAGTTATGTGTTACTAGATTTAATCTTTCCAAGCCCTCCCTCGCCCTCCCCCTATATTATATATTTTCATTCATCACACAACTGAAATTTAATGGTTGTTTAGTGACACAAATGATCATCACTTGACTACGTTTATATGCAAACAGAATAAAGTCCAAGCCAGTAACGCACAAACACCGTGCTTTAAAGTACCATTTCACAAAGCTGATAAACAATAAGTCAAATCAGCTGGGGAAAGGAATTCTGCCCAAAAGAACAATCCCATAACAGAGAGAGAGTGCGCACGAGAGCGTGAGCTGCTTTTAATTCCCCTCTAAGCCACACTGTTTTTTTAAGCCAACTAACTTCTCTCTCTGAATTCCGGGATTGTTGTTTTGGGGGCAAAAACACTTTCTCCTAGCTAATTTGACTCATAATTGTTTTCAGCTTTATGAAATTAGCTCTTTTAAAGCACCAAGTGCGTGTGTGTGTGTGTGTATGTATTACTGGCTTGCACGTCATTCTGTTTGCACACAACGAATGTAATAAAGTCACGGTCACTCGTATCACTCAGCAACCACTAATTTTCAGTTGTGTGATCAATACCTTATCTGTCAAATGAGTCTAATATAGAATTCCCTCATGTTGGAAGTAACATTTCCTGGGAAATTGTCCTTTACCAGTTTTAGAAATTCCAAGGACATTTTACTACTGGCAGCCTGGGAGCTCCAGTATGTCACTCAGATTGAAGTCCCCCAAGATCACGCAGCTTTTTCCCCCCCTATATATTAAGAAGCCAGTTATCCTTTTCTCCAGTGTGATCTGGTGGTCGGTAGTAGACACTAACTAGCACCCCATCTTGTGCTTTCTCTGTTAGGACACTGATCCATAAACATTCAAGATCTCTTCTTCAACTGAGATCATCATATGAAGTTATTCTTTTATATCTGTTGCTGAAAGCTACATGTCTCTAACTATGGATAGCTCTTGGCAAAGAAGCAGATCCTCACTGGTCTAATTAGAGCTGTGGGTCAGCAACACCTTAGTGTGCTCAGCTTACAACAGTTGTGAACTGACCCTCACTCACCTGTAAGGATCTGTGACAGAATGGGACTTCACATGAGAATACCAATCTTTCTTCCAACTGTAACACTTCCCACAGAACTCACACTGGAATGGTTTCACACCAAGATGCTTGTTCATGTGCTGCCGGAGATCCCGAGCTTCATAGAAACTTTTTTCACATCTGTAACAATAAAGGTTTCAGACTCCCACATAAGACAGGATAATAATGAGATGAAGATAACTATGGAGGGAGGATTGTCCAAAAATGAAAATCCTGGACCACAATTTCAATGGCACAAAAACACTGTACTTTATCATTTACATGTTGCCTAAAGCTCAGTATATATTGGTAATTTTAAAAGACTGGAAGACTTCATGACATAGACAAGGTTTCCAGCGTCAACCATTATATTGACAGGTTTCAGAGTAGCAGCCGTGTTAGTCTGTATTCACAAAAAGAAAAGCAATACTTGTGGCACCTTAGAGACTAACAAATTTATTAGAGCATAAGCTTTCAGGAGCTACAGCTCACTTCATCGGATGCATTCAGTGGAAAATACAGTGGGGAGATTATTTATATACACAGAGAACATGAAACAATGGGTGTTATCATACACACTGTAAGGAGAGTGATCACTTAAGATGAGCTATTACCAGCGGGGGGGGGGGGGAAGGAGTGTTCTCCGACTGGTTTGTGAATGTTATAATTCTTGACTCAACAGCAACCACACACCAGAACCACTAACCCAGGAACCTATCCTTGCAACAAAGCCCGTTGCCAACTGTGTCCACGTATCTATTCAGGGGACACCATCAGAGGGCCTAATCACATCAGCCACACTATCAGAGGCTCGTTCACCTGCGCATCTACCAATGTGATATATGCCATCATGTGCCAGCAATGCCCCTCTGCCATGTACATTGGTCAAACTGGAGAGCCTCTACTTAAAAGAATAAATGGACACAAATCAGACGTCAAGAATTATAACATTCAAAAACCAGTCGGAGAACACTTCAATCTCTCTGGTCACTTGATTACAGACCTAAGAGTGGTTATTCTTCAACAAAAACAGACTTCAACAAGAGACTGCTGAACTGGAATTAATTTGCAAACTGGATACAATTAACTTAGGTTTGAATAGAGACTGGGAGTGGATAGGTCATTATACAAAGTAAAACTATTTCCCCATGTTATTTCCCCACCTCCCACCATTCCTCAGACGTTCTTGTCAACCGCTGGAAATGGCCCACCTTGATTATCACTACAAAAGGTTTTCTTCCCCCCCACCCCTGCTGGTAATAGTTCATCTTAAGTGATCACTCTCCTTACAGTGTGTATGATAACACCCATTGTTTCATGTTCTCTGTGTATATAAATCATCTCCCCACTGTATTTTCCACTGAATGCATCCAGTGAAGTGAGCTGTAGCTCACAAAAGCTTATGCTCAAATAAATTTGTTAGTCTCTAAGGTGCCACAAGTACTCCTTTTCTTTTAACCATTATATTAACAACATAATCCTCTTCTACATTAAGGGAAATTAAAAGAAATAGCAGCTAATGTAAAGATCTGGAATGTATCTTATGGGCTTCAGGCATATTTTCCCTTTATCTGTTATAGAAAGCTGATTTCCTTTAATTGCTCTGTTATAGGGAAAAAAAGTTTGTATAACTCCTATCCAGTACCCAAAAAACAAAAGAGAGTTATGGAGAGTTAGGACATCACAAGTTACAGTACACAAAGTGTTGTTCTATAAGCTAGAAGAGCCATGCTTATGAAAGAACTGGCATCTCTTTTTTTGTAACCATGGAGGATTGACTAGGAAAGAAGACATTAAATTGTTTTACTGTTCAGATTGCTCAAGCACATTCATTACAACTGCTAGCTCTGCTTCTCAAAGACACTCCCCCTGCCAATCCCTCAACCCAAATTTTCCTAATGCCTCCCCTCATCCATGCCACCCCATAACAGCTCCCTGGGAGGCTACGGTTCACCAGCTACTCTTTAGCAAGCCTCAGGAATATGCATGATCAAGAAGGTGCTTCTTCTCTAGTGGACCAATAAACTCTGCTTCTCAGGCATCTTGTTTGAAAGCCTCCTCCTCTCCCTGACATAATGCCCCATTACCCAAGTCACTTAACAACAGGGAATATTAGAAAAGAGATCAGAAGGGTAGCCATGTTTGCCGCTTTTACAGATCCAGACTAAGAGTCCTGTGACACCTTATAGACTAACAGACGTATTAGAGCATAAGCTTTCGTGGGTGAATACCCACTTCATCACATGTATCCAACGAAGTGGGCATTCACCCACGAAAGCTTATGCTCCAATACGTCTGTTAGTCTATAAGGTGCCACAGGACTCTCTGCTGCTTTTACAGAAAAGAGAGAAGCTCTTAGGCAAAGTTGTCAGAGAAGACGACCTTCTAGGAAGAAGGCACCTTCTTCATCTGGCAAACTACCTAGGGTGTGCCAGAGAAGATCCCCAGGTGTGTAAAGGTTTGCCTAAGACAAAAGCTCAGAAGAGAGGTTGGATGGAGATCTATCTGAGGAACTGAGCTGAGCTACAGAGCCAGCTAAGAACAGAAGTTTGTGACAAAATGCTGATGACTGTCAGTTTTAGTTGGTCAAGATCAATTCTTTTATGACAAACATGAATTATTCCATCCCCTAACATACACACTTAGTAGAGATCTTCATTGTAGAAGACAAAGCATTGTACCAATTCTGAAGGACTTGGGATAGCTACATGTTTCTCAATCACCTAACCTTGTTAGCGCAGTATAGTCATGGATGAGAGAATGTAAACTGGTTTAAAATTATTTCCCCTCCAAAAATACATATTTTCTTCCCTCCAATATATTTAATTAGCCAATTTATAGTCGTCCTCTGGAAACCCAGAGCAAACAAAAATAAATTTCTGTCCATGTTACAAGCTATTAAGAAACTAATAAAATGCCATGGAGTTAAAGTGAGTTCTTTTTTACAGTTAGGAAAAATGTATACGCTTATTAATATATGATAGCACCACATTAGACACTTTTTAGAAAGTGTTACAATATATATTATTTCTCATTGAAACCATGTCTGCAATGTAGGAAGTAAATCATTTTGCATGTGTATATAATAAAAAGATGATTTTCAAAGGCATAAATTGCAGTTAGGTGCCAATTGTCATTTGTGCTTTTGAAAATAAATTTGAAAAAAATCTCCTTAAAACAAAATCTTCTTGTTTGGGGGAAGATTTTAAATCGTTTGTTCTAATAAACCAGGAATTTAAATATACACGTGAACTTGGAAATAGTCAAATGCAATCACTTGAAAAATACCGTTGCGTTAATACATTTAGGTTATGTCAATGCAGCTCTCAGCTATGCAAGGGTAGCAAAGAAAGTTGTGGTTGCAAGTACCGGGAGGCACTTGTCAGCTCTGAATTATCCCCTTCTGTGTATGTGCTGGGACCGCTGCAGGGATCCGGCATCTTTCCTGCCCCTTCATGTGGGCAGAGATCTGGGGTGAAGGGAATGAAGGTAACAAATTTAAACACCAGCTGGGGGTGAATAGTGGTAGTGAAGAGCCCAGTTCAGTGTGCAGCTCAGGACACATACCAAGGTAGCGTATGGTCCTCCAGTAAACTGCTTCCTACATGTACACAGCAGCATAGGACAGGATATAATAAAGAGCAACTTCTTATGTGTTTATGGCTTCTACAGTGCCAACTAATGGCTTAATGAGATGAAAACGGGATGGACAAGGGGACACGGGGAGACACACACACCAGTTTTCTTTCACATGCTTAAAGTTACTGTAGCTATCATGTAATAAAACTGTCAAGGATTTGGGTCATAGACTATGGATGAGATTTCTCTCATGAGCCTTGTTAGCATCTAGAGACACAAGGTGTGTGAGGAAATATCTTTCATTGAACCAACTTCTGTTTGTGAGACGCACAAGCTCCTGGGGTTACACAGAGCTCTTCTTCACTGCAAACATTTCAAAGCACGACAATTACCCCACTCCATTATATCAAAATGTACAAAGGGGGGAGGAGCACTGACGAATCTCACACAACCATGAGACTTAATGGAAAGACCACTGGGCTGGGACTATTTCTAGCTCTGCCACTGGCCTCCTGGGTAACCTTGGGTAAATAACTTCACCCCTCTGAGACTCAGTTTCCTATCTGTAAAATGGGGCTACTGATGTAAAAGTTATTTGAGATCAACTGATGAAAAGCACTATATACGAGCTAAGTCTTTTGATTATCTAGCCACAGTAGCATATCAAATCTAAATAACCACTAACTCCTACTAAGAAACAGTCGTCTTTGTTTAAAAACCTAGAAAATTAAATGGCAACAAGCAGTTAACGCAGAGTTATAGTTGCCCAGTGATAGCTAGTGTCCTGCCAGAATATTGAGCTCAGTAAAACTGAAACTTCTGAAACCCAGGAAATTCAGAGTTAAGGTAAACACCCCTGCAATCTTAACTCTGCCTTCTTTGAGCGATGCCACAATACACTCATAACACACACATTCCCACCCTGCCTTTTCACTGTAATGGAGAGGCACTACCTGCACTTGCTGTATGCTCAAACACGGAGCTCACTCCCCCGCAGAGACAATACCATGCTTGTAAAATGTAATAACCGCTTCATATCCTTTTATAACTCCTTCACACTTGTACACAAGATATCTAAACATATACTTTCCCTTACACATCATTAAATCCACAGGCTACTCTCAGATCCCACCTCACTACTGACAATAGCCATGGCCAAAAGACCTCAGTGCCCTACTACTGACAGTCTATACAGTTTTGTATTGAAATTATGCACATTGGAACCTCAAGATACACACACACCTCCTCCCTTTGACAACACACATGAGTGGGAGAGGGAGGAAAGGACTCAGACCCATATCTACTCAGATCACATTCACAGCTCTAGGATGCTCCTCAAGCTAATCCCAAGATCTTCTCATATCACAACATTAGATCTTGCAAGCCATTCCAACTTATTCCTCCACCATTCAATACACTTACACATAACACAGGGAATTAAGTTGGAATGCATACAGATCATTCCCAATAGCTATTGCAAGTCCAGGGAGGAGGAGTTAAGGTTACATTGGTGTTTACCTTAACTCTTTTGGAAATTTCTGTTTTGCTGAACTCAGTGTTCAAAAAGGGCCCAAGCTATTATCAGGCAGCCTTAACTTTGAGTTAATGAAATGTTTTTCCATTTAATCATTATCATTGTTAATTGACTATATGCTAAGCACAGTGTATTCTGTACTGTATGAGGCTATTGCCATGTATACTATTACTGTACATTATGTAAAGTTATGTGCCGATTTAATTGAGATTAGTTACATAGTAAAATAAGACCAGGAGCAGGCAGAAGACCCTTCATTACTGAAGAGCTTACCACTCTCCCATCTCTACCCAATACAGTTTTAAAACTGCTTTTGAAACTGTTAGAGAAAAGTGTAACACACCCATGGAAAAAAAATAAAAATAAAACCAAAAACCCAAACAACCTTATCTAAATAGAATCTGGGGTGAGGACAAGCATGATCAAGGTTAATATTAATCAAGCCTTTCATCTCCAATAAATAGAATCAAAGGATTGGAAGGGACCTAGTGGCAGGAAAAAATATTATTTAGACGACCCCTGGCAGGCATTTGTCTAACCTGCTTTTAAAAATCTCCAATAATGGAGATTCCACTACGTCCCTAGACAATTTATTCCAGTGCTTAACCACTATGAGAGTTAGGAAGTTTTTCCTAATGTCCAACCTAAGCTGCCCTTGCTGCAATTTTAGCTCATTGCTTCTTGTCCTATCCTCAGACATTAAAAACATTTTTTCTCTCTCTTCCTTGTAATTTTTATGTCAGCCGTCTCCAAACTGTGGGGGGCACTCCACTAGGGGGCGCGCAGCAGGGCCCGGGGCCAGCCCCAGCACAGAGCAGGGAAAGAGCGCCACCCAGCCCTGCTGTCCCCTCAGCTCTGCTCCGGCCTTGTGCCCAGTTTGGGTCCCAACCACATGCTCCTGGCCCCCAGCTGCTAGCCGTGGGCCTCCGGCTCCCAGAAATGGACACAATACTCCAGTAGAGGCTGTATCAGTGCAGAGTAAAGCAGAAGAATTACTTCTTGTCCCTTGCTTATAATGCTCCTGTTACTACATCCCAAAATGATGTTTGCTTTTTTTAGCAACATCAAACATGCAACATCAACTCATATTTAGCTTGTGATCTATTATGACCCCAGACACCTTTCTGCAGTACTCCTTCCTAGACAGTCAATTCCCATTTTGCATGTGTGCAAATTGACTATTCCTTCCTAAGAGGAGTACTTTGCATTTGTTCTTATATGAACTTCACAAGTGCATTTTCCGCCCCGGTGCTTAAACATATTTTATTCTAAATAATTCCATGTGACCAACTGCAGCATGAGAGACAAGTAAAACTATCTTTAATAATCCAGGGATTTAAAGGTCAATTTATACTCACTGTGTACACTGATATCCACGAATTTCAGGCTTTGGCTGGTGTTTCTTTATGTGCTTACTAAGTCCTGAGGCTCTATGAAAAGACTTCCCACAAATGGAGCAAAGATACTTGGATTCTCCTGTAAACAGAACAGCAACAAAAAAAGTACTTTACAAGGTTAAGTCTCCTATCTGAGCCCCAACTCTCTGTAGTGCTTTAAAGGGAGTATATAATTTTTACAGATTTCATCTGAAGTACTCAGAGCTTTATTACTACAGGAAGAGGAAAGTTTAATTACATACACTTGGAATCTAGTTGGGATTTTCAAGAATATTCTTTACATGCTGGTATAATCTTGGATAATATTGCTGTACGTATTTGAAGAAGCTGAGTCACAACTTTAATCTACTGTATCATCAGATACTTAAAATGGTTCAGACAAAAATCTCATAGCCTTTAATTATAATTTGTTCTTATTTTAACTCTGAACAATCTTAAAAAAACAAAAAACAATGTACTGCTGAAGAAATAGATTGCAAACAGTCAGAGCACAGCATCTGCAGCAACTTTAGTAATAGTTCAGCATACATGAATGGGGGGCATGGGAAGAGAAATCAGACCTTGGATCTATGGGAGGCTACCTTAACAGGAAATTCCCAGATGCTATCAGGCTGTTCTTGAATACTAGACTGCCAAAAGGATATTTGTAAGAAGGTATGTAAAAACCCTTTTATTTTCTGGAACTTAAAACTGCATTGTAAAATAAAACGATCTTTTGTACCCAATTCTTAATACATCACACTCCAGGAAATAAAAATGCACAGGACTTCAATCAATACATTAAGCTACCTTAAAATACCTAGAGTTCACACTAAACTATTATACTGTCATATCTCACATTCTCTTTTCACCCTCAAGCTTTCCTATCAGTTCCTTATATCTGAGAACTCATTAATTTCACAAGTTCTTATACACGTCCTCTATTCCTTAGTTAAGGGGATGGCTATTGCAACGTGGTGGCTCCTTGTAGAGTGAAGCTGGAGAGAACATTTAAATTGGGGCAAAAGCCTCAGAACTCCAGTGGAATGAAGATGGCTTTTTTGACAAGGCATGAAACTCCCAAATCATAAGCATAAAGTCACATGCAGACAAACACTGCCAGAACATTGGGGAAACTAGTGTAAATCACAATGAGTAAAGAGTGAAGTGCTAGAAAATAATTTACACTTCAATTAAGCCACTGAATCACATCAAATGAATGTATTTAAGAAAAACAGAACATCTTTCTACACAAATACCAACCTAATTAGTGCAGCTACAAATATTTAATGCTAGTTATCTAAGCTTTTTTACAGTTACAACAAGTCTAAGAAAATACTAAATCTAGGAGGATGCTTTAAATCCAAGAGGCAGGAGATTCAACTTAGTTTTCTCCCTCAAAAGGATAAATAGTAAGTGTAAAGCCTATTCCATCCTCTCCCCCGGGCTTTCCAGAAACTTCCCCATTTCTGATATGCAAACACTACAGGTAAAAATACAAGAAGTGGACTGACCATGTCTCCCTATATTTAGATAGGTAGTTCAAGGCAAGGACCTGTTTTATTCTAAGTTTGTAAAGAGCCTAACACATTTTGGGCATCAAAAATAAAATAATAAATCTATAGATTTATTATTCTGTCTTAGAGTCCAAACAGAAATTTAAAATAAATGTTAACGTCTTTTTTGAATGGGTGTCCAATGAAAATAAAAACATTTTTACAAATTCCTTGGACCCTATCTACAGAAGTCAACAGAGCGAATGAATTAACTTTTATGTTCCCCAAAGTGTTTATCAACATACCATGGTTCTCATTACTCCCACTCTTGCCCACTGTTTACCTGTATGAATGCTCATATGTTCCTGAAGACTCCGTTTTGTGACAAAAGACTTTTCACATAAGTCACATTTGAACTGCTTCTGTGTCTCATGGAGAGCCAGGTGCATTTTTAATCCATGCTTGTAGGTAAATGCCTTTCCACAGACCTATGAAGAAAAAACTCAACTGGATAAAAGTATATAAGATCAAATAAATCTTAAAATTTACAAGTCATTGAGACAAAGACAGTATTGCATCTCACCATAGATTTTTCAGAGCATAAATGTTACCTTCTCTTCAAATATAATGTAAAAAAGTATGCTACTTGGGAAACCTAGCTGATCATGCTTGTGGCTTCGTGTCAGCAGGAAACCACTGTACAAACTGCAAAAAAAATTTCTGTCCTTAACATTGTGGTTATTTTGCCTTATTTCTTGTTACAGAGGTAGCCAAGAGGCATATTTGGGCAAAGGCCACTTTCCCAGATAAGTATGGAACATTGAGGTAGTTGTCATTCAAATCATCATCACACCATATGAAATGTTTGTAACATGACATGCTGTTCCATCTAAGCAGTCAGGATGGGTTAGCATATCAAAGGGAGAACAAAGGAAAACCCAAGACTACTACTAGTAAATCACTGGATGGACGCTCCTCCATTTGAATCAACACAGAACCAACTTCCGAGCCTGGGGTTGCAGGGCACTGTGCTGCTGGAGATGTCATCTTTGGATACACCATAAAAATAGAGATCCTGACCATTTGTAATGAAAAATCCCAGGACATCTTCTTGGGAGAAGGGGCATTAACTCTAGTGTTCCAGCCAAATTCCAATTTGGGAAATTACATTCCCTCTAATTCCCCTTCAATCTCAAATTATATTTAAAATCAAAGTTCTTACATTACTTATTTTTCACACAAGCACTGTGAAGTGATTAAGATTAAGATGAAGTGAGCTGTAGCTCACGAAAGCTTATGCTCAAATAAATTTGTTAGTCTCTAAGGTGCCACAAGGTTCTTTTTGCGAATACAGACTAACACGGCTGCTACTCTGAAACCTAGGTTGTAAGGTGCAGAGTAGTTACTAGTGAATCAAGAAGTCTTTTCAAATTTCTAAGACATCAGGAAAGGATGTATTTTCTTTACCTTGCATGCATGTGGCTTTACACCCGTATGTTTGAGCATATGTATTCTGAGAGCGTAGAGCTTGGGTAGAGTTCTTCCACATATATCACATATAAACTCCCGCTTAGTTCTGCCTTTCACTACTGACGCTCCCGTCTCTTCTATACTAGCAGTTGCAGTGCTCACTTCATTTTTTCGGGTATGTCGAACAAGGTGGGCACGCAGAGAGGCACCATATTGGAACTCTTTTTTACATAGCTAGGAAAAGAAATACATCGAGCTATAATGAGCATTATTTTCTTAAATTATTTCAAAACTGTTGAATTATCTTATTTTAAGAAACCTTTGAATAAAAAAGTTTCACATTTGTAAATAAAACATAAAATCACAGTAATATGATTAGCTACTCTATAAATCCAGCTACTAAAACTATAAATATGCATTACATCTCAACTTACTTTCAGGTAAGGTTCTTAATTTATTAATTGTAAATATTAAAATAGTGGCAGAGGCAACTACTGGCAGAAGCAGCTTTGCATTGGATCAGTTCCCAATAACATTCACTTCCAGACTTTTCTAAATCCATAAGACAAGAATAAATGTATGTGCCAATAGCAACATTAAGAGCAATTACCAACTCAGAGGATTTACAAAAAATTGAAAAATTTACAAAGAAACTTACCGGGCATTTATAATCTTTAGTTCTTTCATGTTTCAGTGTATGCATTATAAGCGAATAACGTCTCTGAAAAACCATCCCACATTCAGTGCATTTGATCTGAGCTTCCACTTCACTGTTCTCTGTGGTATCTCTTTTGGGCTGCTTCATCTTCTTCCCTCTTTGCACTAACTTCATGGCAACCTAATTGGAAAACAATGATAGTTTCTAATAAAAAGTACTATGTTCTGTCTTACGCTTGCTTTTAAGCATCAACCTTCATTACTTTTAATATTACTATACAAGAGCTAGATATTATTACATTGTCAGTAACTACTTTAGTGTTAACTAATTGCTCTAGGTTTCTAGTACCTGTTTAAAAGCAAACTGAACCCACAATTATATTGCAGACCATATGTTAAGAACAATGTTTTACCATAAACTGGATGCCACCTTAGTAACATCTAGATAGAAGGATCAATATCTGAGTTTTCAGTGCATATGCCTGCTTTGAAGTAGTGATTATTACAAATCAGAAATCTTTTGTTTTAGGAAAACCAAGTGACAGAGAACACAGCTTCCTCCATTTCAAGTGACCACCGTCTCCTCTGTTTCAGATTGAGTCAGCTAAATTATGTTCTTCACTCAAGTTCCCTTCTCAGTGTTTTTGCTTGCTTTTCTAAAAAAATAGCCAGCTAAACCAGCTGGGCTAGTTTATTTTTTACCAATCACTTAAAGAAAAGCTATGTTTGAGAGATAGTAAGATAGTAAGACAGCTCCTGAAATTATTCTTACTCTCATCCTCCCAGTAGTAGTAAAGTCTAGGTAAGTATCATAAGTAAACTAGCTGAGAGACTGTCTCAGGACAGACTGTGCTCC
This sequence comes from Dermochelys coriacea, assembly GCF_009764565.3. Classification (NCBI taxonomy): domain Eukaryota; kingdom Metazoa; phylum Chordata; order Testudines; family Dermochelyidae; genus Dermochelys; species Dermochelys coriacea. Next base: position 197,009,335 of record NC_050068.2, on the reverse strand, counting down.
TGTTTCTTTTCCTGTAATTTTTGCTGTCTGTGCAAATCCACATTCCTACCTAAATATGGGGCACATTCCATGGCTGAGAGCATCAATCCTCCCAGTTCAATTTCAGCCTGAAGCAGATTAGCAGTTATCTCAATGGTGGAAACCCCTTTATGTCCATGTCTATACTTTAGGAGTCAGCCCAGTGCAGCTACACTTAATACTAGCTACCAATTGCTAAACAGGGGCTATTACATTCTGTAGACGAATCTCTGGAATGAAACTCCAGCACAGGCTCTGTTTTAAGAGAAAGTGTGATTCAAGTCTATGTATTGCCTCTGGTTTTTGAGAAGGAGAACAGCAGTGTAGTGAACGAAACTGTTGTCTGTACAACTCCCCATTTGTTACAGAATTTGGAAGGGCTGAATAGTGAATGTGGCATGGGACTGAAGGAAGAGAGAGGATGGTCGTATGATTAAGGCAACTGAATGTTGCCTAGGAGAATTGGAATCTATCCCTGCTTCTACCAGTTTCTATGTGATGCTAGGTAAGTCACTTAAACCAAACATGTCAGGTTTTCACTGTCTCATATTCTGGGTGTTTAACTTGACTCAAAGGGGACCAGTTTTTCAAAAGAGCTTAGCATTCACAGTTGTAACTGAAATAAATGGGAACTATGCTTGAAAATTTAAAAGTCTTAAAAAAATAACAATAAAAAAAAAAATCAGTCCCCAAGTGTCTCAAGGCATTCAAAATTAGGGGACACTTTTGATTGAGTAGGCTTTAACCTCTGTGCCTTTGTTCCCCAACTGTTATATGGGAATAATTCCACCACTTCACTTCACAGAGATGTTGTTAAGATAAATTCATTAGTGTTTGTGAAGCACTTAGATACTACAGTGAGAGCTTCTATAGAAAAGCCCCAAGGGAAATTAATAATTCTGTATCCAATGCAGCATTTAGATTGTGTGTGGTAAATAAGATCTTGGGATGCAAATTTTATTAAAAGAAATATTGAATTCAGTGAAAGCCATCCATCCTGTGCTCTTTACGAGAGGCAGTGGGTCCTGTGGAAAAAAAATGCATGTGACTATGTAATTGAAGACCGTATCATAATACATACACACAAAAGGGTTGAATTAAGGTTGCCCATACAACCTTAATTTTGTCATTTCCTAATATGAGTGCTCAACTTTGCAACCTTAGAAGTTCTTCACTCAATTTCTTATGTAATCTATAAGCAGAATTGTCCCAATCTGCAAGCTTAATAGCAAGGTTGGCAATGCTCTGATTTAGGGCCACATTTAAGGAACTATACAGTGATGTGACTAACAGCCTCAGACCTTTTCTCTCCTAAAATATACTTTATTTTCAAGCCTCCAAAATTTGGAGATTCATTGGTAAAATGGTCAGATGCATTTAAATAGCTGGATTTCCCCACCCACATACACAACCCCATCTAAAAATCTCTCTGTTTAGGGGAGTGCACACACCTGCAATTATGGCATAAAAAGGCACCAAAAATTACTCAAACTGAGCTGAATATTTTGAGCATTCAAGATAAATACTTCTATGTGCTGGAGCAACAGTAAATCTAAGACGGGGGTTCTCGCAAGAAAATTTTTGGTGGCGTTAGAATGTGGCCACCAACTCTTGCTCCCCAATTTTTCCTAAAATACTTAATTAACTTTAGGAAAAACAAATAAATATGCACATATCCATGTCCAAATCATTGTAATTTATTTATGTAGGGTTTTTTTCCAGACTCAATAATAAAAATAATGTACAATTGTCTCTGTTCTTTACTGGACCTAAACAGAATAGAAACAAAATAAAGTGCTTTGAACATTTTTCTCTTTTTGTTGTTGTTTCTTCTGTTTTTAGACTTGCTAGCTAGTAAGTCTGCTCCTGTGAAAACTGATATTTGTAGGTTTGTTAATATCGCTTTTCACAGCGGACGTACTCAGCCCTGGCAAGCCGGGGGAAAAGTTAAGCTCTGAATGGAGGTGCGTGTAGGGAGGCAGCAGGGGCCAGGGGCAGTGGAAGGCAGCAGGGGGCCCTGGGCGATAGGGGGTGGAGGGTGAGCCTGGGGCTAGAGCCTGAAGCCCGGCAGCTGGAACCCGTAGCCCCATGGCCAGAGCCTGCTGCCCAAAGACCCAGAGCTAAAGCCAGAAGCCCAAGCCCCATTGCCCCTGGGAAAGGGGGGAAAAAAACTCACACTGGCTGCCTGCTCCTCTGGTGTTTGTGGCTCCAGAGGAGGGCAGAGCCCAACCGCTACTTGTGGCCCCAGGGAAGGGGTGAATGCTTTGCCCCCCTCCTCCCCAGTCACTGCCCAGGAGGTTGTGGCGGCAAGAAAAACCCTCGGTGGCCGCATTTGAGAAACGCCGACTAAGATCACCAGACTGCAAGAAATTTGGATATTGTTTGTTTTCACACAAATAGCTGTCACATGTATTAGCAATTATTTTTATCCACACTAATGTTGTATTAACATTAACTAATATTTATCTGTCCAAGGTGTTGCTTAGAAGTTAAATGAAAATGGTTTTTTTACATTATTTTGAAAACAAAAGAGATTTTCTTCCACTGAAAACTAGATTATGGTTCTAAGAAAAAAAAGGTATTTCTCATACCTGCTGTATTGCTGATTTGGGGTTTGTCTTCCTATTTTGCAGCTTTTTCTCAATTCCCCTGTGCAGTCTGATATATCCACCCTCACTAACAGAACGCTGACGAAGTTTGCTTTTATAAGTATCATCTTGGCTGCAGACGATGCTCTCAGGTTGTGACACTGGAGTGCCCTCCGAATTGCATGGCCTGCCACATTTTTGCTTAAGTGCTTCTAAAGACTCTTCGGAGGCGATTTCTGCATTTGCTGTGCTGCTCTCATTTTGATCGGCCTCAGCTTCAGTCGGAGAGCATGTTTCCATCTCCTCTGCCACCGGAGGCTCAGACTGCATGACAGAAACAATATTATTTGCAATGCTCTGTACCATTTCTATTTTTATTTCATTTCCAGTTGTTTCACTATAAACAGACTGTACTGTAGGCTCAGTTATATCCCCTGTAGGCTCTGAAGTCTGAGGGTCAGACTGCAGTGCTATTGCCTCCTCTTGTCCAGTACTGGGAGATGCTCCATTCATAGTTGCTACTACTTCACTGTTTACCACTTCCATAGGTAAAGGCTGTTCAACACTATCCACAGGCTGTGTTTCAACTGCATTCTGCTCCGGTAAACTCTGTGTAGACTCTACAGTGTGAATATTTCCCTTTTGGTACACTGTGATTTGTTTATCTTCCATCTGTTTGTGCACATTTTCACAGATTTCCAAGACCTCTGACATGAAGAGATGCCGGGCTAGCATGGCAACTTCTGCCATGCTACAGAAGTCAAAAGTTAACACTGAGGTATAAGCAAATTCCAGTAAAGGAAGGAAACTTGTCTTGCAAAAACCTGTATGGAGTAACACAAGAAGTGAGATTATAGAAAACAAATAGAGGTCACCAAATTGTTCCAAGCTAATCCATAATGGACACCCCTTAATGTGGATGGGTCTCTGCTTTAGAGTAATGTCTATCAGCTAGCTGATGCAGCAGCTGCATATAGTTTCAATTAGTATCTCACTCATGAGCAGAAGTGTACTCCCAGCATGGAAGCCTGCAGATTCAAACACACTAGGATCACAATATTAAATACAACTGAGGAAGTTCTCAACTAAGTTTTTTTTTAAACTGCTTCTACATAAAGTTTGGTACTGCTACCCTTTCTGAAATAGAAATCCTGGCCCTAAATTAATGGGTATCTTCTTGCTTGAAGGAAAAAAGTGTAGGAGTAGTAAGATTAAAATTGATGTAGTAGAGGATTGAAGAAAGAGGAGAGGAAAGAGAGAGAAAAAGTGACAGGGGTTCAAGAGACTTATAGTGACTAACTTATTTTAAAATGTGTATTTTTCCACCCACAATTATGAGAACCACTGTAACTTATTTTTGTGCAGCTTCTGGACTATCATGCTAAAAGTCAATTTGTTCATCCATCTAAGCTACAGAAGGATAGGAATTGGAGAGGAAACAAGAAGAAAGGCCAGTACTAGTAGACCAACATACCAAGCATCTACCCAGGTGCTATATATTATAACTTCCGTCATGAAAACACAGTTTTTGAAGCTATATTAATATTCTCCTGGCTTCAAGAGACTTGAAGGGTCAAGTTTTCTGATGCCTATAGTTGTATAAGAATGGCCACTTGACCAAAAGCATTTGCTCAGGCAAAAGAACTCTTCCAGAAGATAATAAACATTCCTTTATGTATTCAAGCATTTACCTGCTTTTAAAGGCAATAAACCAATATGAAGAATGAACACAACTAAGCAGATTAAAAAATAGTTATTCAAAGTCTACAGAAGAATTACTGACTGATATTCTACGGCCTGTGTTATGCATAAGGTCAGACTATATGATCACAATGGTTTCTTCTATCATAAAATCCAAAACACCCACAACGTTTCTAAATCACGAAGTGAGCTCAAATGCTCAGTCTTCTTACATATTCAGAAGCTACTACACCATATTCATTAAGCCTTACTTAATATTTTCTGCTTAAAATCTTTTGAAGTTAGAGCCTATTTACCTGAAAGATCCACTACTGCTTCATGACTGGAGACAGCTCCTTTTTCGATGAAAAGTTCCCGGAAGTACTCACTGTTGGCTGCCAAGACAGATTTGTGTGCTTTGTACTCTTCTCCTTCAATCAACAGAGTAACATCACAGAACTGATTGGAAAGCCTCTGTTGGTTCAGTTGGTTTAAAACTGACAGAGAATGTTTTGAAGAAGACTGCTTCACAAGGCCTTTACTATCAACCTGCCATAAACAAATCCATTACAAAAAGTTGCTTTACATTTATCTTTTTAAGCATTCATACTGAGCACTAGACATTTCTTCTTTTCTGGAAAAAAGACAGGGTGAATAAAAATGAATTATTAAAAAAAAAAACAAAACTGATTTTTTTAAATTTCAATCAGATTTTGTTGATAAAATGCTTTTTGAGAAAAAAGCTTATCTAAAGATAGTTTTAATTAAGATACATTATAGCTCAAAGATATCTCATCATGGAATAGGGATTATAAATTCTAATTGTATAGTATTAGACAATATATTTGTGTAATGTTTAAGAAAAGTTTTGTAAATGAGTTCCAATAGTTCATGGATTAGGGACCCAACCTTATGGGGTTCCACAGGCTTCTGTATAGATTATTTAGTTTAATCTTTCTATCTACCCAATGGGACTCAGTCTAGAAGATACCATCAGAGATGCTTAGTTTTGCAGTTCTCAAACTGTGGATTTTTGTCTCCAGAGATAACATGCTTGTTAACAGCAAAGCAAAAATGTTTTTACATACATACATAAATAAATAGAAGTGAGAAACTCTATTGTCCCTCTCCAAATTTGTGTGCACAGAGTCAATCCCTTACCTCTCTCTAAAAGAGTGCAACGTTTCAAAAAGTTCAATGAATAGAAGATTGTAAGGGGCGGAAGAGACATGGACAAGTGGAAGAAATCTGGAGATAAACGTGAGAAGTGAGGGACATATGCTGGTTTTGTTAAAATATTATATGTTTGCTGCTGAAGAAAAAAAATCCAGAATACTTTATGTTGTTGTGATAGTTAAATAAAACAAGTTAAATATCTTTCTGGTGATGTTCTCCTCCTAATACAGCGTGGAAAGAAAATCCTCTAAATATTTATGATTAACTTGTTGAATTGGAGATAGTTCACCTTCCAATGGCTTCATAAATACAGTATCTGCTTCAATTACCTTTGGTAAATGAAATAACCAAACAATAATTCATTTTCTGATATAGCTGTAAAAGCAATCTGAAAAGTTTTCAAAATAAATCACTGTTTAAAAATGTATAATGTGTATCTTCTAAAAATGAAACCTACATCTATCTCCGAGTTGTGAAGAATAAGTATTAAGGTTATAACAACCAAAAAGAATGCACTTTTATGTAGAAAACCATGATTAAGTCGAGTCCACCCTGAAAAAAGATCAGCTCATCTGAAAAAAGCAAGACTTTTAATTAATTGTTTCAATTTGCTAACACTGTCCCTTTTAGACATTTATTTAAAATTATACTCGCACAATGTGAAAACAGACAAAATGATAGAAAAAAAGAAAAATATACAGAAATCAAAAACCTGTGGAACTTTTTTTTTTTTTTAAATTCCTATACACACAATCATTTGTGAAACAAAAATGACAAGTAGGGTGACAGAAAAACAGATATTTGGACACTCATTTGATCCAGTTTCTAAACATTGCAATATGCTCTACTCTACTTGAACATTCAGTGAAATTTAGTATCAGATCATAGTAAGCACTAGTAAGAGCTATGATAAATAATAATTTGACTAAGAGGGTTAAATTAACATCTTATAATTTTACAAGTAGATAAAATGCTACTTACAAATACAAGCTCATGTTTTGCTATTGGTTTCTTTTTCACAGGTTTTGGTGATGCAGCTGGGACTGACGCAGTGTTACTTAATTCATCATCTGTTTCATTACTGTCTTCATGAAATCTTGTGTCCAGTCCTAGTTCCTCCAGCATTTCAGAAGGATCTGACAAGGATCTAGAACGATCTAGCTTTTCCTGGCACTTACTACATTCTTTAATGTAATCTTTAACTTGCTTAAGAATACCTAAGGAAAAGTATTAATGAATGCTTCATTAGTCAGTCATCTTTTTACATTACACACGTGAGAAAGGGCAATCTGTCGTTTTACTGATGTATTACATCCATACTATTGTGTATTTATTGAGAGAAATAGGTCCAATTGTTTTTCTACACTTTCATTCTCTGGCTCCCGTTTGCCCTTTCTAACTGAATATACATGACTACCATTATTGTATCCCAGCTGTTATCAGGAAATGGAGATGTACAACACCCTCCAGGATTGCCTGTATTATTTATAACTTATAAACATACCTCATCACCATACTGAATAACCTCTTTTCACACAGCCGAATTCCATTAAACCAGGAAGATGAATCAATCACCAAGTCATTACTAAACCATTGTCTCCACCAATGTTCCATTCTGTTGCCACACTACCAGGCTAGCTCAACCCAGTTTGTAAAGCCAGAAATAGCCCAAGAATTTTTTTTTTTTTAAATTATCTTTGTGATGTATAAGTCATTTAAAGGGAAAATATCTAGAGCTGGCTTAAAAATGGAAAGAGGTGGGGATGGGAATTCATGAAAATGTTGTCAGTTTTTTTGGTTGCCATTTTACATCAAAACTGAATTTGCAAAATTTCAGCCAGCTCTAATAAAATATCACAAACCATATGGAAAGAAGTTTACTCCCTACCTCACATAGTTTTCACTGGGACAAGAACAGTCTTAGACACTTCTTCAGAACCTTAGCTTTTGTAGCGTTTATGTCAGATTAATTTAGAGAAAGACTGCTCATTGGTTAGAACAGCACACTAGCATTCAAAGATTCCTGAATTATACTTTTTCACCTGTCTGCAACTCACTGTTCCTCATACATCCCAATGATAAAATACCATATTAGACAGTTCACAAGTATGCAGATGCCTGACAGACATGTATGTTGCTGATGTCAAAGTTAAGGTTTTATTACCGTGTGAGGGTAAAGAATACAACGCCTGAATTGTATAACTGTCAAAATGTTGAAGGTATATGGAGATGGTCAGTGAAATGATTCATGTGATGTACGAGGCTCAAGGTATGTTAAAAGAGAATAACTGTGTAAGTGGCCATTTTCATTGCTTTTAAGGGCTTGAGTGACTCAATGTTCTTTCCATTTAATCAACTGATTATTAACAGTTCGTTCATGGTGGAAGTACTGAAGATTATTAGACTTATTAGGTCAAACATCATTCCAGAAGGACTTGTGCATGATTGCTTCTTCCAATCTTACATTTATGTAGCATTTAATTCCAAAGGAACCTAGCTTTACAACCTATGACACTGATCCTGCAACTGGCTCTATGCATGTGGACAATAATAATCAGTTGATTAAATGGAAAGGACAGCCATGGATACTTGTTGAAATTAATGAGGCTCCATGTGAGTTTAGGGCATCTGAGTGTAAACTATTCCCAATACTTCAACACCTGCAGCTGAGATGAGGCATCTGAATTAACAGTACTTAGATTTAAATGTCTTAGGGCAGCTCCCAAGGGATTCTCATTACTTAAATACATCGCTCAAGGCTCTGAAAAATATCGTGCCCTGTGCGACATAGTTAGGCTGACTTAGCCCCCAACTCTAGATGCAGCTACGGTGACAGATGGACTCTTCTGTCAACCTAGCCACTGCCTTTAAAGGGGGTGGATCTACTGTGCAGTTGTACCACTGTAGCTCTCATAGTGTAAACACTCACAGTCTTCAATTCAAATTAATTTCTCCCGTTAGTGCAAAAAGAGAACCTGTGCCTGCTGACTTCAGAAGATCATGATGCAAAACCCAACTGTTTATCACAGGCCCATAACTTGGGTAACTCAGAGTTAAGGTTGATGGGCAATCCTTCATACCCTTCCAGAATGTCAAATGTATGTACACTTAAGCCTGTGAATCAGGAAATACAGATTTCAGGCTCATCCCAGCCCTGCCCCTCCCGAGCTAGCGATAGTCACTGGAAATTAACTGTAAGAATGCTTCATCCAAAGCTGTCCCATAATAAACAGATACGAGGAATGACTAAGCATTATTATTTCTGTGGTAGTACTACCTAGGCATGGACCAAAACCCACTGTGCTAGGCACTGTACGAACACAGAAAAATAGAAAGACCAAGAGTTAACGGTGACCAGATATTCAACAAAATTAATATTAATAACAAGGGGCATAAGCCAAAATCAGGAAAGAACAGGTTAAAAACTATTTAAAGAAGTTGGATACATTTAAGCCAAAAGGGCTAGATGAAATTCATCCCAGAGTACTTAGGGAAGTAGTTGGAGCAACAACGACTTTGGACAATAGTCACTTGGCCCCACTCCTGCCGGGGTGCTGGGTCACGGGAAGCACCACATGGCTTGGCCCCGCTCCGGCGTGCCTACTCCAAGCTCTGTTTCTAGAGTGGTAACAGCTAATGTAGACCCATCATTTTGTATGTACAGTTGGGATTATGTTTTCTATGTTCATTACTCTGCATTTATCCATATTGAATTTCATTTGCTGTTTTGTTGCCTAGTCACCCAGTTTTATGAGATCCCTTTGTAACTCTTCGCAGTCAGCTTTGGACTTAACTATCTTGAATAATTTTGTATGGTCTACGAATTTTGCCACCTTCACGATTTACCCCTTTTTCCGGATTATTTATGAATACGTTGGACACTACAGGCCCCAGTGCAGCTCCTTGCAGGACCCTGTTTGTTACTTCTCTCCACTGTGAAAACTAATCATTTATTCCTATTCTTTGTCTCCTATCTTCCTTCCCTCTTACTCATCACTGCCTGCTTTGCTTAAGAGCCTTTGATGAGGACTGTGTCAAAAGCCTTCAGAAAGTCCAGGTACACTATATCCAGTGGATCCCCCCCTGTTCACATTTGCTGACCCCCTCAAAGAGATTGGTGAGGCATGGTTTCCCTTCAAAAAAGCTTTTTTGACTCTTCCCCAACATATCATGTTCATCTATGTGTCTGATAATTCTATTTATTATAGTTTCAACCAATTAGCCCTGTCCTGAAGTTAAGCTTACTGGCCTGTAATTGCCAAGATCACCTCTAGGACATTTTAAAAAATTGGTGTTACATTAGCTAGTCTCAGGTCATCAGGCGCAGAGGCTGATTTAAGTGATAGCTTATATACCACAGTTAACTGTTTCGGCAATTTCCTACGTGAGTTCCTTTGGAACTCTTTGTTGAATACTATCAGGCTTGGGACCTTTTACTATTTACCAATTTGTTCTAAAACCTTCTTTATTGACACCTCAATCTAGGTCAATTCCTCAGCTCAGTTACCGAAAAAGAATAAATCCGTCACGGGAATCTCCCTCACATCGTCTGCAGTGAAATCCGATGCAAAAATCTGTTTTGTTTCTCAACAATGACCTTGCCTTTCTCGAGTCCCCCTTTAATCCCTCAATCATCCACTGGCCCCACTGCCTGTTTGACAAGCATCCTGCTTCTAATGTAAAGAGAAAAGGAGGACTTGTGGCACCTTTTCACATTTATTAGAGCACACGCTTTCGTGAGCTACAGCTCGCTTCATCGGATGCATTTGGTGGAAAAGCTCACGAAAGCTTAGGCTCCAATAAATGTGTTAGTCTCTAAGGTGCCACAAGTCCTCCTTTTCTTTTTGCGGATACAGACTAACACGGCTGCTCCTCTGAAACCTGCTTCTACTGTAGTTAACGTGCTGGCAAAGGTGGAGCCCATTCCTGGCCCCTTCCTGACAGATGCCCCAGGCTCTGCGACACCCCGCTCACCACGGCGCTCCGCTACTCGGGCCGGGGAGCACCACCGGGGTTCGCGCACACGCCCTCCAGGGATTGGCGAGCTCCCGAGCGGAGCCCCGCCCAGACACGCTGGCCGGCTCCCGCAGGCAGCTGCATGTCGCGCCCCACCTACCCCACCGGGCGGCGGCAGCAGCGAGAGTCGCCGCGCAGGACAGTCCCCAGCTGCTCTTCTCCCCGGCCCATCATCCCCGAGCGGGCTCAGCGCGCTGCCGCGAGAGATCGGCCCCGGCCGGGCGCCGCCCACCACGCGACCCCGCTCCCCGCTGCGGCGCGGTGGGGCTGAGCCACGCCGCCGGCCCCGGGGCGGCCTCTCCCGGCCAGGGCGCGCGGACACGGGCCCCGCCCCGCCTCACCTCTCCACCAGTATCGCTGCGAGAGCCCCTGCCAGGTCTGCAGGCGGGTGCGGTGGGCGCCGTCCGGGCCGAGGTGGGCGGCGCGGATGAGGCGGGCGCGGCGCTCGGCCTGCAGCACCACCTCGAGCTCGGCGAAGCGCTGCTGGTCCCGCTGCCGCCGCTGGTAGTAGAGGGTCCCGTCGCGCACCACGTAGCAGGCGGCCGCCTTGCGGATCTTGCGCTTGGCGTTACCCTCAGTGCCGGGCGCGTAGGGCTCCCGCTCGTTGGTCAGGTAGCGCAGGATGGCCAGGTAGCTCTCCTCGCTGGACATGGCGCCGCCGGGCTGGGCGGGACCGGCTCCGCGGCTGCCGGGGCCCCTGCCGAGCCAGTGCCCCCCTTTCCTCCGCGGGGCGTCTCAGCCGCGCACCCCGGGTAGGGGCAGCTGGGGCCAGCCCCGCCTCCGCACCCGGCCCCTAGGGAGGGGCTTGTCTCCGGCGCTCAGCGTGGGGGAGGGCCCTGGGGCGTCTCCCCGAGAGCTGGGGGATGCCGTGGCCAGTCCCTGAGGGGCGCCCCAGCCCCTCGGGCAGCGGGGGGCGCTACCAGGTGTCCGCGCGGCCGTGGGCCCGGCAGAGCATGCGCCGCTGGGGGGAGGGGGCGAGAGACGCCGATCCGCGGGTACGCGCTACGAGGCAACCTGGCCAGCCGTTGGGCAGGAGGTGGGAGGCTGAAGGCAGCGGGTCCGGAGGGAGCTGGGCCCGGGGGGGGAACTGGAGTTTCCCAGCCAGCGGCGGCGGGAGGGAGGGAGAAGCTCGGGCAGCAGCAACGGAAAGACAAAATGGCTGCTGCACAAGCGGAAGTGAGGTCAGAAGCCCGAGCGCCGGGGAGGGGCTCAAGGAGGGAGCTGGAGCTGGGCCCGGGGCGGGGGGGGCGGGGTGCTTCCAGAGCGCAACGTGCATTGCGGGGCGCCATCTTGGAATCGGACGAAAGCGCAAAAAGGGCTGAGGTCGGGACGTCGCCATCTTAGAAGAGGGCAAGGAGTGCGCGGCTGAGTTCTGGTTGCTTCTGTCTTAGAACACGGCAAAAAGCGCCGAAGTGAGGTCGGACCGCCGCCATCTTGAACTAGGGCAAAACCTCATCCGATGAAGTGAGCTGTAGCTCCCGAAAGCTTATGCTCTAATAAATTTGTTAGTCTCTAAGGTGCCACAAGTCCTCCTTTCCTTAGCCTGGGAGGCTTAAATTACAGGAGCAGCCATCTTGAAATAGGGCAAAGCTAGTTTTGCCAAAATGCTAAACTGCCCTCGATAGGCTCGCTGTCTCCATCACCGACTCTCCCGTCTGGGAGGGGACTGTTGGCCGTGGGCAATTCATTGCCACTCAGCCTTGCCGCTTCGTTTGGTTATTTTCAGAGCGGTGGCGATCATGAAGCAACCAATATTTTGGCGCAGTAACCTCACCTCGCCCATAAAAGCATCCCCCGTTATGTTCAGATAGCACTGGAACCTTAAATGTGGGTTGCCAGCCCCCAGCAATCAAAAACGAACTTTAAAATCATGAGATTTTAAAACATACAAATTGTGTTCTTTATATTTGTCCTTTGGTTGCTGAACCATTGCAACCGCAAGGGCTATTTTTAAGGAAGCTACAATTTTCATGCGATCTCTTTGATTCCACGAGCTGGAGTTTAAAAGCACCAAATAATTAAAGTAATAACAGTTGGCAATATTGCATGATGCAGAATGTGTATACCACCCCAACATGTCCTTGTGTCCCATTGCTCACCATCACACCACAACTTTTTTTTTTAGTGGTTGATCTCAGTGATAGCTGCCAAAAGGTGAAAAACCGGGTTCTTCACTCGCTCCGGGACTTCGGCAGCGGGTCCTTCCCTCGCTCTGGGTCTTTGGCGGCACTGAAGGATCCGCCACCGAAGTCCCTGAGCGAGTGAAGGACCCGCTGCCGGAGACCTGGAGCGCCACCGAGTGAGTAAAAATTGCCTAAAGTTAACTGTGTGCTTAAGTGTTTTCTTGTGACAGCATTCAAAAGCTTTCTAGTTGCCTCACTGCACACTGTTTGGTTCCTTGTATTCTTTAACAACCGGTTCTAAACCGGCTTCAAAATTTAACAACCGGTTCACGCAAACTGGTGCAAACCAGCTCCAGCTCACCACTGGTTGTTCTGAAAGTGATTTCAGGACCCATAACTATCCCACAAAGCAGCAATTGTAAACTGTAGGATCACCTCTGTTAATATAATACCAGGAATTAAGGATTGGTGACAATCCTTGACCAAGACGAAGGGATTTATATTATCAAATTATATTAAAAACTATTCTGGTAGTGGAAAGTCCATTATTGTCTGTGGGTTTTTGTTGGCTTCATCTGGAGAAGCAGTAACCTCAGTAACTAGCAGATCAACTAAATTGTTGCTTTTTTCCAAAATAATTTTAGCCGTAGGAACCAGAAGAACATTTTGAACTCTATTTTCATGTTATCTGGGGCTATCTATTCTAAAATAAAGTTTGCAAATTAAAACAAGGGAGACGAGGAAAGTGCCCAGTTTCTTAAAATCGTTTGTATCTATGAAAGCAGAATATACAGCCAGTATATATGGTCCTGATCTTTCAATTGGATCTGCATTAATTGATCTTCGTTGCAATCTGGCTGGAAACTAAAGAATCAGGATCTTTGTAAGAAACTCATTCAGGTTGGATACTTATTCAAATATAAATCCTATAAGCATTCCCAAAAATTGATTTGAAAGATAAATTATTTGCTGAGTGAAGGCTACAATCAAACTATGATCTGCATTTCTGAACTATCTATCATTTTTGTGTGTATGTAAAGGAATATATGCTAACCCTTTAAGGATCCTTTAATGTCAAATAATATTTTTGTTAAAACATGTAGAAAAGCACTTTAACTATTAGTATTGTTCTGATCAATGTCTATAGAAATATGTGAACAGTGGACCTCTGTACAATGACAACATTTGAAGCATGGACTTTTTAACTTAAAATTGCTGCAGGTAACATAGTAGGTCCAAGTATAATATCTTAAAATCTATTTCCTCATTAAACTTGTTCACTTTTGAGCTAACCCGTCCTCCAGATGAAAAACGTACTGCTGATTCTGTCCTGAGTATGACAGCATGCTCTAGACAGCAGATCTCTGTTTAAAATGCAGGTTTTGAAGTAGAATCTGATCAGCTAACACTGGTTCTTATCCAGTCTAATTGCACTGATATCTGTTATCCAGTCTAATTGCACTGATCATAATTCATGAGCCAAATGTTGGGAAAAACATTTTAGGACCAATTTACATATCCACATTTCTCAGGTTCCAGCATTCACACTGGAGCCAAGGAGTCTTATAGATCTCAAAGTACCATCATCATTTCAGTACTGCAATTAAAGCCTGGATCTTGCTAAATGTGTTTCTGCCACAGAACATGCAATAGTCCAATCTACACTGAAGAAACCCACCCTGGACATGTTAGTCCTAGCCAACTATCTCCCAGTGTCAAACCCATCATTCCTGAGCAAGCTCATAGGGAAGCTAGTCAAAGGTTGACTACAAGCTCATCTAACTGAAGCCAACATTCTAGACCTGGCACAGTCTGGATTTAGGCCAGGATACAGAACTGAAACTGCTTTAGTGGCACTGATATATGATCTCCCATCTTTGGGTAGAGGAAAGACTACCATTCTCATCCTCTTGGACCAGTCTGTAATCTGTGACACTGTTGACAATGAGATACTGTTGTCTTGCTTAAGAGCGGTGACAGGAGTCCAGGGTAATGTGCTACCGTTATTTGAGTCCTTTCTGGAGGGTGTACAGAAATAGTAGTGATGGGAAATTGCACCTCAACCACTAGACCTCTCACTTGTGGGGTTCCACAAGCAGGGGTGCTGGAACAGATTTTATAGTGGAGGTCCTGATCATGGAAACCATATATTTGGTGTCTGTTATTTCTACTTCAAGTCAGGGGATGCAGTAGCACCCCCAACGTCCCTAGTTCCAGTACCACTGTTCATTAGGATCAGTTCTCTCTCTGGTTCTTTTCAACATCTATATGTAAACTCAGATGAACTGGTCAGACAACAAATACTCAAGTGCCAGCAATATGTAGATGACACACAACTCTACCTATACTTCACCGCACTACTACCACCAGGATGGTCAATCAGCTCACGGATGAAGAACAACTGGCTGAAACTGAACCCGAGCAAAACAGAGGTGTTGCTGGTGGGCAGAGGAAAGTATTTTGAGGCAGTTGCAGCCATGATGCAGTCTTCTTTGATTCAAGGTTCACATCCACAATTGGTCAATTCAGTCCATAGTCTAGGGGAACTCTTGGATTCCTCACTGATGCTGAGCCCTCACATTGCAACAGTTGCAGGTAACACAAGACCTGGACTC
The DNA here is from genome assembly GCF_009764565.3 of Dermochelys coriacea. Taxonomy (NCBI): domain Eukaryota; kingdom Metazoa; phylum Chordata; order Testudines; family Dermochelyidae; genus Dermochelys; species Dermochelys coriacea. The sequence continues at coordinate 196,994,119 of NC_050068.2, read as the reverse complement.
AGTTATTCATGTCTTCGTCATCTCTTTGCTGTACTACAGCAATGTGATATAACTGGACATGAAATCTTCAGCACTTAGGAAACTCCAACTAGTACAAAATGCTGCCATACATCTCCACAACACAGGCTACCGTGAGTGCATCATGCCTATTCTCAGTTCGCTACACCGCTTCCCGTAAAATGTTATGTCTATCAAATAACAAATTATCCACTCAATGTGCAGCGGCAGTCAAGAAAGCGAACAGAAGGTTGGGAATCATTAAAAAAGGGATAGATAATAAGACAGAAAATATCATATTGCCTCTATATAAATCCATGGTACGCTCACATCTTGAATACTGCATGCACATGTGGTCATCCCATCTCAAAAAAGATATATTGGAATTGGAAAAGGTTCAGGAAAGGGCAACAAAAATGATTAGGGGGATAGAACGGCTTCCATATAAAGAGAGATTAATAAGACTGGGACTTTTCAGCTTGGAAAAGAGACGATTAAGGAGGGATATGATTGAGGTCTATAAAATCATGCCCGGTGTGGAGAAAGTTAAATAAGGAGAAGAACAAGGTGTCACCAAATGTAATTAATAGGCAGCAGATTTAAAACAAACAAAAGGAAGTATTCCTTCACACAACGCACAGTCAACCTGTGGAACTCCTTGCCAGAGGATGTTGTGAAGGCCAAGACTATAACAGGGTTTGAAACAGAACTAGATAAATTCATGGAGGATAGGTCCATCAATGGCTATTAGCCAGGATGGGCAGGGATGGTGTCCCAATCTCTGTTTGCCAGAAGCTGGGAATGAGCGACAGGGGATGGATCACTTGATGATTACCTGTTCTATTCATTCCCTCTGGGGCACCTGGTATTGGCCACTGTCAGAAGACAGGATACTGAGCTAGATGGACCTTGGGTCTGACCCAGTATGGCTGTTCTTATGTTCAAGATCTGTATAGGCAGAAGGGTGTTACCAGTCTTTTTAGCTAGACTGGAAGAGAGAAAGAGGTTTGATTCATATGCAAATTATGAGAGATTCTTTCCCAGTTGATTAACAATATTCTCATTTATCCATTTTAGTTTCTATTGTTAGGGAGAGGAACTCTGACTTTGGCTATCTTTGGATCCTTAGACAAAGTTTCACATATAGTGTAAATCATTTTCATATTGTCATGTAGTTATTATTCATTCAAGGAACATCTGTTCTCTGTATCCCTTATATATCCCTTCTCGTGATGATGGCAGGATCCTTCCTAGGAAAATTCTGGCATCCCAGCATAAACTTCACAAATATTCTCTTGAGTTGCATGTCTATCTAATAAACAAATGACTGCGGTAGGAAAGAAAGTCCGTATATTGCTCCATTTCTGTTCAGGGAAGATTATTCTGACTATAGACTACAGCCACAGTTGATTGTACAGTGACTCCTACCAGTTCAGGCACATATAAGGTCTTATAGAAGCTTTAGATGCCATTGGGCCCTTGAAGAATACAGGAAGTAGTTCATCATCCACATTTTCCTATCCATGTTGCAATGGTGATCCAATATCTGGTTTGCCTATGTGTGAAAACATCTAAATCTTCGTTTGCCAAGATGCTCTTTTGACATGCTCTTCAAAACTGTCATCACATGGTGGGAGTTTGGCCAGTGAATTGCCCTTTTTGAGGGCTTGATTGAGGCATATGCAGTGGGTCACCTTTTCTTTCTCGCTGTGGTCATACAGCATTGCTACTAACTTTCTTGCTGCAGATATTGTGGCTTGCCCCTCACTCTCCCCCAATTTGACAAGATCTCTGAAGTGGTAACCTCCCTTTGCTTTGAAATTAAACACAGTCACATCACGTGTATAGCAGAAAGTATGTTGCAGAAGTCAGGAGTGAATGCATCAAAAATTTCACCCACAGGTGTGAAGCAAAGCTTATCAATTGTGCCGGTAATGGTGCCTGTTTCAATCCACATGTTATCTATGTGTTCCATTTTTCGAAAAGAGTGAACAGCAAGGACCAAAACATTTGTGTGACCTTATTACGTGTCTTTTGACACCCAAGAGACCCAAAAGCCATATTGGCCCATTCAGCCTCCAGAAGCATCTTTGTATCCGCTTCTCAATGCTATACAAGTTTTGGGCTTCTTCCACACATCTGCTGGTGATGAAATTTACTATTGCAAAATTTGAAAAGTCAGTGCTTAATTTCTGCCAGGGTTGAGTCCTGGCACCTCTAGGGTTGGCAGTTCATAACCCTGGGACCTCTGGACTTGCTGCTTCAGTTATGAAAGTAAAAAAATTGCTTGAGCCCTGGCACCTCTTTCATTACAAATTAAGCACTGAGAAAAGCCTCCATCGTGGAGTGCTTGTGTGGTACTTTGAACCATATATTCAAAAAGAGAAGTTTTACAAGTGACTGCTCATTGGATGCCACATTTAGAAACTTTTTCCTTTGGAGGCACAGGGCATCCACCAATCATCTGGAATTTTTTTTAATCCAACCTTAGATCCTGCAGTCTTTCTGTACTTTTCACAGAGTTACTGTTGTCATATCTGTCAAAGACTTTAGTTACATAATTAGATTTGTCAAATTCTTTTAGGACCTGCCTCAAGTCCTCGGTAGCCAATTCATCAAATCTGTGGAATTTGTCTCCAGACATCATTAGTAGGACAGCTATGCCATCTCTGATGTACACTGTGGTTTCTTTGTTGCATGCTTTTTCTCATGGGATCTTTCAGCTTGAGCTTCCAGCTGATGCCCAATTCCGCTCTGTCTGTTCTTCTCATTGTTCTGTCAGCATGGAAGAGGGACACAGGCACAGGTTCTATTGAGTGCTATTGAAACATAATTACTGCATCTTGCTAAGAACAGGGCTCTGCAGAAAACAGTTTCTGGACTGGTAACTACTGTGACCTCCCTTGCCAGACTTAAATTTGGTCGTCTTCCCCATGTCACCAAATATTTTGATGTCAGATTTCTTGAGTGAGCTGAAGAAGCTGTGTCTCATCAGGGTCGAATACACCTTTCACAAATCTCTCCATTTGTTCTTTGCCAATATCTGCTATCTTCAGTAGAGATTCTTATACATCTGACGTTGCATGCAGTACAGTAGATATATTGGTAAGTACCCCTGGGTCTGATTCAGGTCAAATGGGTTTGTGATATTGTTAAAGACATGTTTAGTAAGAACTGTAATGTGCTCTTCATCCCTGTTCAGTGCAGAGACAAGGACTTGTTTATGGACTTTGCTGTGCACATTGCATGGAAGGTGGCAAAGACACATGGTACAGGCCAGGCTGTAACTTTTATTAGTCAAATTACATCCAAAGTTCCTGACTGGGATCAGTCCCACACAGTAACTTGCACCCCATTGATCCTGTGTCAATTCTTGGGGGCTCTCACTGCAGGGGGAGCCAATCATCAAACGAGGAGGGTCTCTGGCCACCTCCACTTGCCTGCTAGCATCCCTCCCCCTTTCAGGAGTTGAGATGAGAGGGGACCTAAACCCCCAACCAGTACTGCCATAAAGGGCATTGGTGGGGTGGTGCCCCTGGGATAGTGCTCTGGCTTGCATTTGCCAATAGGGGGTTAGACACGATGCCCCCATCTCTTAAGAGATGCCCTTGGGATGCCCACTATGTTACCTTTTTGGATCTGGAGCCTAAATCAAAGTTCTTATACTAGGTACCTGCCAAAAGTTGCAAGAACTAAATGATTCTCTCATAGGTCCAACTGTGCCCTCTGGAACAGGGAGAATCCCAGCTGTCCAGTTCACCAAAAGCAGGCCCTAGTTTTTGCTGTGAGAAAGGCAAAAAAAACCAAAAAACCTAACCAGCCACCGCCAATCTGGTGCTATGGGAAAAAATTCCTTCCCAGCCTCAGAGTGGCAACTAGCATAACCTGCAGCGACCTAGATAAAGGAGGGAGGGAGGGTTGACTTCTGGAAACAAGAAAACAGGAAGTGGTACTGTGAACCTATCATGGCTCCAAGTCTTATGCTAAATCCCGTGAGACCTTATGGCTCAAAATCTTGTGACAAATCCCACAAGCCCTCATGCCCATCCTAGAAGAGCTGTAGCAGCTGAAAATCTTGTTGAACCTAACTTGTTCTGTCGTCTCCCATCACAGGAGCCACCAAAACACACCCCTTGCTTGGCTCAGGGCCCATTTGTCTTCACTACTACTTGTTAGGCACTTCTTTCTCTTATAGCTTTTGCATATTTATAATATGAAGCTATGTATTGTCATTTCTAACACTGCATAAGTATCACTGAATTAAAAAACTAGTTTCTCTAAAATATTTCAAAGGCTAGTACTGCATGTATAGGCAATTACAAAATAAAACCTTCTACCAGGCAGACTATATGCTACATAATGTGTACAAAAGCTTACAAATGGAGAAAGATGCATTAGGAATTAATATACATTTATATCTATCTGCTCTCCAGTATAAACTATGGGCATGCAATCTCCTGCTACTGATGTACAGCTTTCAGTGTGAGACTAATCTGGTCAGCACAGTTCAGTTGAAAATATAGAAAATTGTTTAACAACTTGTGAGATACTTTGAGAATTAAGAATATCTGATGTGAAAAAATAACGTTAGTATACTTGCCTATGCAAAACCAGTAAAAATCTTTTAATACATTGTCTTTTGGTAGCTTTGACCAATAACTATCACATTAAGGTGTTGAAATTAACTTAAACAGTAAAAAGTATAATCAGTCATGTTGCAGTGTACAAAAATTATTCTTATTTGGGATACCATTGTTTCACCTCACTTACCATCTTACCCACTTGACAGCTTCCCCTACCTCATCTAAATGTACATAAACTTTTGAATGATGTGTGTATACATTAAATTAAAAAAATGTGGCCATTTTTGGAGAATTGATGCACACCTGAGTTATTTTGGAGTTTCTGTCTACAGTTGCAGGTTAAACCTGAGGCTTCCTACAGCAGAGAACTGAGCTAATAGGATAGCACTGGTGTAAAATTCTAATAATGCAGCATGTCCACCCTAAATATGTTGTTTCAGTTGCTGTTTTGCCCCCCATTCACACTTGCATTGACTACATAAAATTGCAGTGTTATTTGGGGACCGATCTCAAAGTTTCCTTGATAGAGTACTTTCTGAAAGCCCCAAAGAACTGTGGAACAAGGTGAAACTCTGGTGAAGGATCTGCTTGAAAATGGAAGCCAAGATTCTCAACTCTCACTCTACTCAGAACGGAAGGTGTCTGCTAGTGTTTTTCCAAAGCAGTTAACATGACTGCACTTTAGTGGCAAACATGCTGAGAGCCAAACCAATAGTTTACTGCATTTTTGATGCAAGGCCATGCACCCCAAAGCAGCAAAACCCATAGAACTTGGTTGGCTTTTACTAGTTGGAGTATCATTTTTGGTCTTACCCCAGTCAAGCCAGAGACCACTGGGATGACATCTTGCAACCTAGGCTGAACAAACAGGCACCACCTATTTGTGCTAAGTTTTGCCATTCAACGGGGGTGGGGGTGGAATATCTACTTACCGTGAAAGTCAGGGAGCAATTTAGCAAGTTCATGATGGACATTGTTGCTATGAAGGGAGTGCATGGCAGTACATACTCAATTAAAGTAGTATAACTGAAGGATTTAAAGAATGGGAACTCCTACTTTGCTGGAGTTATTGAATGAACACATGGGTTTCTGCTTTTTCCTCCCTTCCCTCAAAACAAGCCCGGTAGTACATTGACAGGAAATAATAATTAGCTACTGAAGCTGTCATGGTGCAAGCCTCACTGGAGCATTGTGGCACATAGATTTAGATATAGAATCTAGAAAAGTGCTATATTAAGAATGCTGGATTTCTAAAAACTATTCTCACTAAATGACATTAAGGGTGTCAAGCCACTGATTCTGGGCAACAACGCATATCTGCTTTACCATTGGTAAGGAAATCATTCCATGATTACACAGATTTGGAGAGATGCTGATTCAATTACATGCCACAATGGCAGGATGGAGACTGTACTTTGGAGAGAAGAAAAAAAGCAAGATGATGGTCATCTATGAGAGTTCAGCAACTAATGTAGCTATTATGTTGAAATAAAGGTGAGGTAGTCATTGAAAGGTTAACGAGGACACAGGGAGACTTGATGTAAACTGTGCACAATCCAACAGACAAGCTGTTGTATCCAAAGCTCTTGTTATTAGTTTAATCCATTAAGTGCTGTAATTAGAAGGCCTCTGTGCATAGCTTGAAATGATCGGGGAAGGAGGTGGACAGTGAACTAAATAGCATCTTTGTATTACCCATCAGCTAGTGTGGCAATGTTTCCCTGTTTATTTTTAACACAAGTTATGCCCTTAAGCCCGCATTTCCAAACTCTCCATTTTAAGTACAAATAACTTCTGGCTTTTGTATTTTTAATGCAACATTCTAATGAGAATTCATAACCTTAAAAACAGCTTAATATAGCTTTTGGTTGGGGAATAGTTATCAACTGAAGTCACCAACTAAATTTTAAGTACTCAACCCAATAGCATATGTGTTTTGATCTTGTAATTGGTAGAAAGAGACTGAAGGTCTTAAGTTTTAAACTAGGGCTATCAATCACAGTTAACTCATGTGATTAACTCAAAAATGAACTCAAAAAAATCAATCATGATTAATTGCACTGTTAATACAATTGAAATTTATTTAAAATTTTGGATGGTTTTTCTACATTTTCAAAAATATTGACTTCTATTACAACAGAATACAAAGTGTACATTACTTGCTTTATATTGTTCTTGATTACAAATATTTGCACTGTAAAAATAGTATTTTTCTAGTCACCTCATAAGTACGGTAGTGCAATCTCTATCATGAAAGTAACTTGCAAATGTAGCATTTTTTGTTAACTGTACTCAAAAACAAAAACAGTGTATGTAAAACTTCAGAGCTTACAAGCCTACTCAGTCCTACTTCTTGTTAAGCCAATTGCTAAGACAAACTAGTTTGTTTACATTTATGGGAGATACTGCTGACTGCTTAGTTACAATCTGAAAGCGAGAACAGGTGTATGCATGGCACTTTTGTAGCCACCGTTGCAGCCAGATATGCTAAACATTTGTATGCCCCTCCATGCTTCGGCCACCATTCCAGAGGACATGCTTCCAATGCTCGTTAAAAAAAAATGAGTTAATTAAATTTGTGACTGAACTCCTTGGAGAAGGATTGCATGTCCTGTTCTGCTTTACCCACATTCTGCCATATATTTTATGTTATAGCAATCTCGGATGATGACCCAGCACGTTTGTTTTAAGAACACTTTCACAGCAGGTTTGCCAAAACGCAAAGAAGGTACCAACGTGAGATTTCTAAGCATAACTACAGCACTTGACCCAGAGTTTAAGAATCTGGAGTTCCTTCCAAAATTGGAGAGGTATGAAGAATGCTTTCAGATGTCTTAAAAGAACAACACTCCAATGTGGAAACTACAGAACCCGAACCACAAAGAAAAATCCACTTTCTGCTGGTGGCATCTGACTCAGATGATAAAAATGAACATGTATCAGTCCACTCTGCTTTGGATCATTATTGAGCAGAACCCACCATCATCATCGATGTATGTATTCTGGAATGGTGAGTGAAGCATGAAGGGACATATGAATCTTTAGCACATCTGACATGTAAGTATCTTCCAATGCCGGCTACAACAGTGCCATTTGAACGCCTGTTCTCACTTTTAGATGACATTGTAAACAGGACGCGGACAAGACTTGAAGTAAACATGAAGTAAGCGTGATCTCATTGTAACCAAACTTGTTTGAACGATTGGCTGAAGTAGGACTGAGTGGATTGATAGGTTTTAAAGTTTTACATTGTTTTATTTTTGAATGCAGTTATTTTTGTACACAATTCTATATTTGTAAGTTCAACTTTCAATATATAGAGATTGCACTATTTGTTTTCTACAGTGCAAATTTTTGTAATAAAAAGTAAATATAAGTGAGCACTGTACACATTGTATTCTGTGCTGTAATTGAAATAAATATATTTGAAAATGTAGAAAACATCCAAAAATATTTAAATAAATGGTATTCTATTATTAACAGTATGATTAATCGCAATACATTTTTTTAATCACTTGACAGCCCTATTTTAAACCCTTGACCCTTCTTAAAAGTCTCCTTTATGTCACTCACCTCACACCATTTGAGTGAGGTTTATACTTAGTGTGGTGGTATTCTGACCCTCCAGCAGTCTCCTGAAAGAAATCAGCTTTACTCATACCACTGCACAGTGCGGACAAAGCATCCTATTTCAAAGTCTAGAGGACCCTGCTTGTACTGTAGGGCAGATCCCTCCAGCACCTGCAATTACCACCAACACAAAAAACAAAGTATAATTTCGAAGGGTACGTCTACACAGCAAAGAAAAACCCAGGGCTCTTGCCACGCAGGGTCCTATTGCATGGGCTCCAGCCTGAACCCAGATGTCTACATAGCAATGAAACAGCCGTGCAACTCAAGTCAGTTGACATCGGTCAGCTGTGGGTGACAAGTTGCTGTGTCGACACACACTAAAAAGTGTCTTATTGGAATCCTGTATGTTTAACAGTTGAACTAAGCCAGTTAGTACTGTATGTAATTGTGGTTACATTTGATTTTGTTGCCTTCCAATAGTAAAGGTAAATTTTTGTACAGGAAGTGGGTATACCTAATCAGCCAAAGCAGACTATCATTCTTTAAATGAGCCCATATATTTAAAACAAATACAACACTGCACAAGTTATGAGAGTCAGTCAGATGTTTATTTAATGCAACCAACTACTGTTTGACAACTTAGCGCTTTCCACCAACACGAGGAGCAGAAACTTTCACTGGCTTCATAATCTTTTGTTTAGGCGCAGCCTTTGTGGGAGCCTGTAAAGAGACATTAAACACGATTGTGGGGGATGAAATTTAGTTCTCCAAATAAATATTTCCATTTTTGGCTTTGAAAAGATTTGCCAAATAATCAAGTAGGACATTTATGTCAAGTCTACTTCAGGTAAAACACCAAAGAACTGACACACACTACATAACGTTGTCAACACTATATCTATGCTGCATTACCATTACTCACTTCAGCATGCCCTTATCACAGTTTAAACTCAAGTATTCATGTAATACAAAGAGAGCATAATGCTACTAATTACATGGAGGGCAAAGTAGATCTATTGCTTCCCAAAATAGGCATACATCAACACAATACACAGTCACTTATAGGGCTATTGGACTAATTATTTAGCTAAAAGTCTTCTCTCAGACACAGATCACAAGATAGCAGTATTTTAAGCATAAGATTATTCTTTCAGATATTGTTCATCCTGAATAACCTGTGTTGAGCTTTAACACAGACTGGGCAATGTTGTTTTGATATGAGAATGCCGAAGCTCAGAATTCTGGTAAAGGAAACCCCAAGTTTCCAGTTAAAACGTTTTGTACTACCATATACTACTGTTTCAGAGTAGTAGCCATGTTAGTCTGTATTCGCAAAAAGAAAAGGAGTACTTGTGGCACCTTAGAGACTAACAAATTTATTTGAGCACTCAAACAGCACCTATTCATTGCCTAATGGATGTTACCTTTGTTGTAGAGGGTGTAGACTTCTTGGTTGCCTGCTTAGCCTTCTTGGCTTCTTTGGCAGCCCTGTTAATTATATTTATAGCAAGAACTATGAACAAATTAACAGCTATTTATTTTTCCCACTCACCCTTATCGCTCCCTTTCAAAAGTGAAGCAAGTTCTGTTTAAATAGATAAAGTAATTAAAAAGTTACCATGAGACAAACTTAAAATTAAGGTATGTTGGCTCTCCTATCTTCAGCCACATGAAGCATCCCAAAAGGTTCATCAAGGCCCTTAGCTGAGTTATATAACAAGATACTTGAGTATCATGACAAACTACATTTCCCATGTCTGAACTCTATTTCTCAGCATTTCAGAAATTACCACCTCACCCATCTTGTCTTTCTATATTTCCTCACAAATTTTAATTAAATATTAGTAAAATGGCAAGTCTTGTTAAGAAACCCTGACATCATACCCAACTATTGGAATAATGCTAAATTTTTAAAAGCTCAAGCAATATTAACAAATTTTATGTGATTTAGTATTTTACAGTCCCAACAATTAATAGCTAATCTCTCTAAGTTTGTTTTCAACAGCCTGCAGCATGCAAACCACAGAGCTCTTCCACAGCTTAGGGATTTGTAAAGGAAATCACAATCCATAATTTTGGAAATACTAAGGAGATTGCTGCAACTGACTAGAGATTCTCACCTAATGGCTTGTTCCCGCTGGGCCTTTCGCACTTCAGGCTTCTGATTTCTCTTGGCCATTATTTCAGCCAAAGATGCACCAGTGATAGCCCTCTGGAACTTGACTGCACGGCGTGTGCGCTTCTTTTGTATTTCTTCCTAAAATGGAGAGGTTTAAAATAATTAGTGCTACAAACACTTAAACAAAAATACAAATAAAAAACCCCACAAGGGGCAATTAGCAAAGTGGTTGTTGTGAAGTCAAAATTTATCTGCCGCTATCAAACAGTAGTATACAGAATTATTGTGGTATCTCAGATACTTCAAACAGGAAATTACTGTCTTGGCAAATATTGACTAATGGCAACCACTATCTCCACTTTATGTGCAGAATCCAACAGTATAATAGTCACTGAATTCACAGACCATTAAAACATAGAAAATAGCTAGCTAAAAATTAAACTTTTTAATCAGAAATTCCCTGTGACTGACTAGAAACAGAATGCCAATTAGCTGTATCAAGCTTATTCGTTCTAATGGTCATGGAATGAACTTCCAAACATAAGATGAATCTTTAGGAAATACTACAAAGCCTTCCTCTTTGGCAAAAGCTTTCCCTCTATACCAGAATATCAGCTACACTGCTCTCTAGACCTCTTCTCAAAGTCTTACATTCAAGAACAGCTTTCTATAGCCCCAAAAGGAAGAAGAATCAAGAGAGGCTGCTTGGGCACTGCAAGGGACTTCAACACTGCCAGCCTATTTTAAGTGGCAGATGCTCAGGGATCACGGTGAAGAACAGCTGTACAAAAACCACAAAATTATGTCAGGCAAGGAAGACCAACAAAACTGTTAAGTGTAAAAAATTGAAATCAAAAGTGGGTCTTGTTACAGTGTCGTTTTTGTAACAGGTTAAGTGTAATCCTCAGGATTACCATTTATCTAAATAGCATTCATTTGATAAATCAATGTGCTAGTGAATGTTTTGCAATTCTTATACCAAAAATGCACATTTGTTACCTTTTGTGCTTTTAATGTCCAGGCCCCAATTTTAAAGACTTGCATATAACTTTATGCTACATATCCCCAGTGACCTTTGCTGGAGTTGTGAAGATAGAGTTTAGGAGGTTTCTGGCTAAGGGCTTATTTCACTAGACTTTTATGATTGCCAATTAACTTAGATACTCAACCCCTGAGAAAAGGCTAGTGTGGACGCTCCCAATGCATTTGTTCCTGGATGCAAAGGTTTGCTCTTGTTCCGGGTTGCCTGGAACAACTGCCTGGGGAATTAACCCAAGGGTTTAAAAAAAAAACAAAAAACAAACTAGTCTAGACCAGTGGTTCTCAAACAAGGGTCTGGGGCCCCCGGGGGGCCACAAGCAGGGCCTACATTAGACTTGCTGAGGTCCAGGGCAGAAAGCTGAAGCCCCACCACAAGGGGCTGAAGCCCAGGGCCCCAAGCCCCGCCACCTGGAACTGAACCAAAGCCTGAGCACCTTAGCGTTGCAGGGCTCCCTGTGGAATGGGCCCTAGGCAATTGCCCTGCTTGCTACCCCTTAACAGTGGCCATGGCTTTTATATGCAGAAAAACAGTTGTGGCAGAGGAGCTGTGGAGTTTTTTTTAGCATGTTGGGGAGGCCTCAGAAAGGGAAAAAAAAAAAACCACTCCTGGTTGTAGACATATCCCAGCCATACTTCTCTGCTCCAATCAAACCAAATGCTAAAAATCCTCCTAACTTACTATGATTTTACAGAACACTGACTAAGATCTTTAAAAACCCATGCACCTGGAACATAAATAAGGCCACTGGAAATATATACAGAAGAAATGCCATACAAAAATATTTTCATCAGGGCTACAGTATCTCCAAAGATTTCAACTTCACAGCCAAAATTTTCAGACAGGAGCATTTTTGATACTAGCTGTTTGCAAAGATAACATTCTAAAACCAGTTTACCATACCGCCACAAGCAGTGCATTTATAAAATTTCACTTTTAGAAAAACAAAAACACAAAATAATAAAAGTCACCACCAATGGATTAACTAGCACCCCACTGTATACAGATCAACTTTTAAGTCATGAACTGTTAATCAGTTTGTCAGTCCATAGCCCAGCATGGCCCTGACTGAGGCCTCAAGGTACTACTGAAACATACATTCGTAGTTTGTGCTCAACAAATATCCACCTTTCAAATGTGAACCAATGTAATACTATCTGCCCAAGACTGCAGCCATGGCATCAGATTACCAGCTTCATTTCAATGTACTTGTCATTAGCAAAGCCACGAGTCTAAGTATTGGAACTACATGGAAATAGTGTTTGCGTGGTAACGTCTTCACAGTCATGAGGGCTTGAAAAACCTCTTTACAAACATGAAGGTTTACAGAACTCAATGGTTTAGGCTCCCTATGGTGTCCAGAGAAACCTTTCACTTACCTGCTTGTCAGTGGCAGCCAGGGGTGAAAGTAAAAAAAGTCTAGGGACTTACCAGTACAGGGCTGATCTGGGGCTGGCGTGTAGGGCTGTACCAGCAAGTGCCTCCTTCCCCCTCCCCAGAGTAACAATGGCAGCTAGGGGCTCTGGCAGTGGTTTAAAGGGCTGGGGGCTCCAGCCACTGCTGGGAGCCGCAGGCCTTTTAAATTGCACCTGGGGAAGCCGATCCACCCTGGTACACCGTACCGGGGCGTACCGGCTTACTTTCACCTCAGGTGGCAGCTAGATCGATTGTTCCAGGACACCCAGGAAACCATTCTTGAAAGTTTAAAGTAGTGTTTGTCACAACACATGCAGTATACTTACAGACTGCCCTTTCTTGTGTTTGCGCCTGTACAATACAGTCCAGTTGATCTGACGAGGATTTCTCTTGGAAAGAAAGGCAGACTCGCATTTTGCATTCAAAAACTGGAAAACCTGGGAAGTTGAACATGCATTTTTAAGGCAACTTTGTTTCTAGTAAAATACCGAACAACCACAAGTGACGTTTTATGTTAGGTATCCTTTCCACCTCACTGATGCATTAAAGTCTTTAACTCTTTTTTTTTTTAAATTAAAGTATGCCCTCTTCTAAAGCAAAATTCAAATAAATGTAGCATATGACATCATATTTAAAAAATCTTTTGAAATTAAAATAAACTATACATTGTTATTAAGAAAAATGATCTGTTATAGTACAGAAAGACATTCTTCTGTGGAACAACGCATCCTAGTGCAAATTAAGACTGATTTCTAAGCTTATGTTTGAAAACGTTCATGCTAGTCTTTTCATGGCAGAAATAACACGGAAATGCTATAAGATATTTGAAAGTAAAGAAATTCAAACTCCAGCTTACATCCCTGCTTTCCATTTAACCATCTGGGTGACCAATGAAAGCACAAACATTAAACACAAATTTCAAGACTTGGGTTAATGGTTATACTGTGTATCAAGCTAAATGTCTGACTCCTCCACTAAGTACAAACAACTTTCCAGTACACAGGAACTGGAAGCAGGCAGTTCTTTGATAAAACTAACAATTAATGCTTTAATACTAATCCTTCCTCACATGATAACGAATGCCTAACATCAAAATGTCACCAAAATCCCTCCTCTCATAATGTTCACTATGTCAAGCTATGCTCTCAAGAGTAGGCAAGCGGATGAGGTACCAACGGTGTAGTACAATCTATGCTTTAAAAAAAAAAAAAAAAAAAAAAAAAAAGCCATCCCCACCTGGGGGGTGAGAAGGGAAAAGAGAGAATGCCAAGATAAAAAACGTCAGTACGTTTAGGCCAGTGTTTGCAGTGAGATTCACTACCGTACTACTCGAGGTGAGGTAAATCTTACTGGTTACAGGGGAACAAAAGACCTTCAGTCTCCAAAGAATGATGATCTGTCTGAAGAGTAATCTTAGCGAGCCCGACACAGCGAACTCCTTTCCACTCAGCGTATTGGCCTTGGCAGCGCAAGCGGGTGAATCAATCTACCTGGGATTCAAAGCTTTCTGCAGGGCCTAGTGATTTCAGACCTGAGGCTTAAAGCCACCCCTTTCCCAACCACGAGTGAACTACTCTTCGCTCTCAGCACCTCAGGCCACAGCATGGATGCTGCCTGCCAGACCCAGGCGCACCACAGACCCCCCCGCCAGGGCGGCCAGGCCCCAGCGCGCAGCCTCCCCCCGCTAGGGCAGCCGGGGCCGGCCCCTTCATCCAGTGGCCCCGGGCCGCCCGTCGCCTCCATGCGGCAGCCAGGCGGGATTCGAGCCCCAGGCCGGCAGCGCTTGGCCCCACCCCCGCGGCCGTGGACCCCGCTCCGAGCCCGGCCCCTCACCTTGCCGTCCGTGCGGGCGTAGCGGCGGCCGTGACCCGGGTAGATCTTGTAGCCGCTGAAGCTGCAGAGCTCGACCCTGCGGGGGAGGGAGAAAGCAGAGCGGGTTAGCGCCGCGGAGGAGCCCGGCCCCGTGGGGGGCTCGGCCCGCAGGATGGGGCCGGATGGTCTCGCCGTTCGCCGGCACTTACTTCATGATGGCGCCGGCAGCCCCAACGCCTCCAGCGGCTAAGAGAAAGAGAGGATCATGGGAAACCGCCTTCTATACCCGGCGCGGAGCACGCTGGGAAACGCCTGCCGCGCAGTGCATCACGGGAGGAAGCGTCCCGCTCGCAGCCCGAGAGGGACCTTCTCTTCCCCCGGCCCCCCTCCCAACTCCTTTAAAAATGGCCGTTGGCGGCGACGCGGGGCTTCTGGTCTGGGGGTGCGCTGCTAAAACACCCAGACGTTATTTTTTTCTCGCGGCTTAAAGCAGCCAATCAGCGCGCGCGCGCGGCGCCCGGTTGCCTGGTGTCGTTAGCAAGCGGGAAGTATGGCGGCGGCAAGGAGCGAGGCGGCTACGTTGTCCCTGGGAGCCAGGGAAGGTATCGGGGGCACTGGGGACCGGCCGGGTGGGCTACAGGGATCCTGGGGAATCTTGGTAGCCGGGATCAGGGGTTTATTTAGTGTCTTTTCGCCTACCGTTGAGTAGGTGGGTCGCGCGATGTATCATGGGATTTGTAGTTTTTTTCCGTGGCACAGCCTGGGTGTTAGCTCAGGGAGTGGACTACAAATTCCAGAGGGCTTTGCGCTCCCCCCCAACCGTGCTGGTGAATGGGGCGCAGAGGGATTAGCTAAAGGGGGTGGGGGGCCGTGGTCGCCCGTTAATGGGGGTGCAGCAGGGGAAGGGGGAGGCTGGGCGAGTCGGTCCCTTCCCCATTCAGGGCATGTCAGGAAAGGTGGGGGGGGGGTTACCTGTCCTTTTCTCCCCTCCCCACAAAACAGCGAGCTCAGAGAGACCATGAGACAATAGCACTGGTTGCCATCCACCTTCCCGTTGCCAGAGTGGTGCTGAAATCACCCCAAGAGATGTGGCTGGGTTTTGGATGTGGGGGAGGCTCTGTTGCAAGTAAGCAGCTGACATCCAGTCCCACAGGTGTATGTAAATTACAACAAACAGTTCCTAAAATATCCTGTTCACTGTTCCGGGGGCTTTCCTTCATGAGTGAGAGAGCTAAAACAGAAGTTGTTTTATTTGTTTAAAAATGTAGGCCTTATTGCAAAGATAATCTTATAAATAAGAAATATACCATGTTTCCCTGAATTTCCAGACAGCTTTTATGTCTCTATTGTTATTATAGCTTTTGTAGGTAGCATTGCCACTGCTGCTATTGAGAATTCTGTGGACAAGTGTGAACTTGACAAAAGTAATAGTGTGTGTGGTTAACTCTGATTCTGTTTGGGAAAGCGACCAGCAGAATAACTGTTAATTTTGTATTTAGCCTATCAGTTCAGTGCTTGAAGACTGTTCTTCACCAACAGTCTCTTTTTTAGCCATAGCATGCTTCCAACAGGAGTATAAGAATGTAGTCATATAGAACCTATATTGATTGTCAGAACTGATTGTTTCCTACTACTACAGAGTTCGAGACTGGAGGGTAGTGGTCTGCTACTGAGCTGATGGTGGGAGGGGAACCAGCAGGGGGTAGGAATGGGAGAGCGGTTTACATGTGCTGTAAATAGGATACAGTCAGTACCTCCTCCTAAGCTGGGCTAATATCTGAAAGAGATAATTGGAAGCTGTAGATCCTGAAACTTTAGTGGTCTAAGTTTCACTTACTTTGGAGACTGCCCCTCCTTCTCAGCTCTGTTACGACAAGTGCTTTCGTCTGGAATGTTTTAACTCTGGGGACAGAGTTAAGTGGTGGGCCTCAACTTTTTAGAATTTTGTCTTGCCCAAAATATATCTGGACTCAAGCACTGCATACTTTTACTGTGGACTGTTTGCTCAGGCTTTCCACTAGAGGCAGTGCTGGAATCTGGAACAGTTAGCCCATCAGTTAGCATTTCCCCATTTCTGGACCCCATGGGAAAGTTAATTTGATGCTGTGTAGAGTTGTAATATGCATTATAGCTGGCCAGAGAACAGCTATTCTGTTTTGTGACAACTTTTAAAGTTTTGAAATTTTTTGTTTCACATTGGAATGAAAACAAAACCTTTTGGATATTTTTTGTGAAACAGAATCGTGTCAAGTTTCCACCCAGAAAGTCCACTCGAAGATCAGAAACCTTCCCATCAGAAACTTTGTTGAAATCTGTGTCTCCTCAAAACATTACAGCTTTGATGAAACAGCATTTTTCAAAAACAACAATAAAAAAAGATTTTGTCAAAAAAATTCCAACCAGTCTAGTATACATGCTCCCAGTTTAGCAGGTGGGGAGTGGGGAAAACCTTTCCAGCGACAAATGGGAAGATTTCTCTGTGTTGGGACTTAAGCCATTGAGAAGAAAAAACTCCTTCCCCTTAAGTTGGTGTAAATAAACAACCTTCCAGATAAAAAACAATGCAGTCATTTTTCTGAATGTGCAGACTGCCCCAGTACTTCTGCTGCTCGTAGCTTTCCCAGGAAGCCGCAGAATGAAATTAATAAGACTCTGCTCTGTTTTGTTATTGCTATTCAGAGTAGTGTCACGAATCTCCTCGACTTCCTATTAATGGGATTGCTAACTGAGAAAGAATTACAAGTCTTTGTTAGCTCCTATTCCCACTAAATATAGTGATCTCTTTTTTGCAGTATTTCTCTTATGACTACTACAGCAAAGGTGATTGGATTTTTTGAAAGGCAAGGGATGTATTAAATTTTTCATGGTAAAAGATGATGAGTAGATTTGGTGATTGGGATGGAAAATTTTCACAGCATTTTTTCAAGGCTGAAGCATTATAATATTGTTTGTAGAGCCATTATATCTACCTGTCAAGTCTGAGATACTTATATGGCACCCATTACTTTATTATCACAGTCTTGAATGTTTTATGTACCCCTACATATCTGTGAGGTAGAGAATTATTGCTGCTTTAGCAGGGGAACTGAGACACACAGAACCTAAGTGACTTGCCAAAGGTCACACAGGAAAGTCTGTGGTGGAATATGGATTCCCAAGTCTCCAGGTAGTGTCCTAATCACTGGGTCATCCTTCTTCTCATTTATTCAGTCTGAAATATTCATTTGACAAAGTCTCAGAGATGCAAATGATAGAATTCAGTTATTTCTCTCTAGTCATGAATACAAGTCTGTTTATATTGCTTGCGAATTGGCAGCACACATGCTCGTACTTTACTTCTTTTTTCCCCCCTTTCTCCAAGGTTCGGTAGTTAATTGGTCAGGTCAGGGGTTGCAAAAGTTGGATCCAACATTACCCTGTGATGCTGACATTCATACTCTAATTCTGGATAAAAACCAAATAATTAAACTGGAACACCTGGAGAAATGCAGGAACTTAATGCAGGTTAGTATTATATGGTTCGAGTTGGCCATGAAATAACTTAACCACACTGTGCTTGTTGATAAAATATTTCTGTCACAAGAATTAATTAATTGAGCTCAAAAAGTTCCTTTTTCATAGTAAACTACTCAACTTCCTATATTTCTGAATGGACAAGGTGATAGCTAAAAATTAGAGACTTTTTTTAGTGCAGTCCAGTACAGGTCTGCAGCTGATAGTAGCACAAATTGTCTCCTTGGTTACCTATATAATTCAGAGAAAATGTATTTCATTGTCTTAAAAAAAAAATATATATGCTGGTGCCTAGTACTCAGATATTGAGTGAACTCAGTTCCTAGTGAAGTCAAAAGTAATCTTAATGCTTAATGCTTGACTCAACCATAATAATGTTCTTTTAACATAAATTTTCCATGTGTAATAAATTTGTATGTATATAGCACTTTCCATCCTTGGATTTCAGAGCTGTTTACAAAGAGAGTGCATCATTATCCTTATTTTACATGTGGTGTAGCTGAGGTACTAGGAGGTTTAGTGACTCAAAAGGTCACACACACTGGCACAGCTAGATGTAGATGCCTATCTCATGACTGTTAGTGCTATGCCCTGTCACCAGACCATGCAGTCCTCCTTTCATTTGCACTCTTTTAAACAGGACTCTTTTCAGTTTGACCTATAGTTCATCTTTGTTCCGTTTTGTCAAAAAACTTTTTATTGGTGCTTAAAAAGAAAAATACTTAGTTTATTTTCATGCCTTTATAACTACTGCTATCACAAATTCCAATATCACTTTTAGGGCAATCCATCTAATAGCCAGGCCTTTGCAACATAAAATGTAAGACCATAGTTATAAGTGAGTCCTGTGCTAATGTATGTAAATTTCCAAGTTACACAATATACAACTGCTAAAATGAATTGACTGGTAAATAACCCCTGAAATATGGTATAAAAATTTAACACAAGTAGAGGTGAAAAAAAAAATAAATGTAAAACAGGATAAATTACAAGAAGTAAAAGTGCTAACTGTAAAATTAAATGGTTTTACATTCTGACACTAATGCCCTGAGCCACTTAGGCCTTGATTCTGCAAATACTAATGTCCATGCTTAACTTTAGTCCCAGGAGTAGTCTGTTGAAATGAATAGGGCTATTCACGGTAGTAAAGTTAAACACGTGCATACATGTTTGTAGGATCCCGGCTCTGGTCTCCACAGGACATCTCTAAGTCCACGTCCATCATTAACTATCATTCGATGTACTTCCAGCCAGACATGAATAACAGTCTTTTTGAGTCCCCTTATTAGCTTCCAGAAGAGAATCTAAACTAATATATGAAAGGAGTCTTTCAAGCCTAGTGCTCACAATATTGGCTTAGGAGAATGTTGTTTTAATTTGTGCTATGACTGTTCGTGTAGGAATTTATCATTCCTAAAGTCCATACATTACATTTGGGATGGACTAGTATTTAGTTTTATTATACCTGCTTGGAGCTACAAATGCACCGGGAGTTCACACAAGCAAATTTCAATTCCAGCTAAAATTACAGTAGAAAAACAGAGTAGTTAATCCTTTTCACAGCTGAACCACAGGTCCTATTGTATCAGAGTAACTATAACTAAGACATTATCGATTGGTTGGTGTTGACATATCAAAAATATGTACAAGGTCAGTTTTTCATGACGCTTCATATTAAAACATATATTGGTATCAGAGTAGAAAGTGGCCGTTATAAGTGGTCTGTATTTAAAACATAATTAAAAATTACTCTTTTTCTGGGGATAAAAACTATTTTTTGACAGTTGTGTAAATTTTTTTTTTTTTAATTCTCCACTATGATGAGGATAAGCAAGTGTATTTTGATCCTGGAATAGTACATTTTCATGGTGACTTTGCAAAGCTGATTTAAAATACTGATTACCAGTTGCTAAATTCATACTAGGTTTCAGTTTCTTTGGTTTCAGCAGGTAAAAGCCCAGGTGAATTTGTCCCAGTTTGTTGTATGAGATTTTAAGAGTTTGATGAAGAAAGAGTCTGTATAGTTCTCCAATTTGTCTTGTCCACCTTATCCTTTGTGTGAAAATGGAAAATCTAGATTCATAGCATTTTTGTTGGATTGGATATTTAGCTGTTAAATCAGAGAAAGATCTCCGATAGGCTGTGTTGTTCATAGACTTTGATAGTAAATATAAAACATTTCTTATATTCAATCTACAGCTATCTGTAGCCAACAATCGACTTGTAAGGATGATGGGTGTGGCAAAACTGATGCAGCTCCGGGTACTAAACTTGCCTCACAACAGTATTGGTTATGTGGAAGGGCTGAAGGATTTGGTGCACTTGGAGTGGCTAAACTTGGCAGGAAATAACCTTAAGGTGAAATATTTATTCTTTGTACGTTTTCTGAAATCTGTATTTCAGAATGTAGTGGGTAAATAGGAAAATACTGAAAAAACATCCCTGCATAGCCTGATTCTGTTCCATTTTTGCGCCCACTAAATTCCCATTCACTTTAATGGGATCATTTTGTGTCTTTCCAGTCTCTGAAGTGGAGAAAGATAGTATTTGTGTAAGGGATCTCCTAGGAAAACTGACCTAAATAACTGAATACCAAAATATAAAGGGATTTGGGTAATCTTTTGAAATGCAGGTCAGATACTAAACTTAATAATCTCATTTTTACTATAGTTATATTAATAATGTAGTTTTGAAATGGTACAGTTTGTCCAGTCTAATTACCTTCAGAAAAGATTGCAGAATGTTGATATTAACTTTTATTTAATAGAAAAAGAAAGTCTTAGAGTAACTAATATGATTATTTCTCTTGTTGTAGACCATAGATCAGATCAATAGCTGCACATCTCTTCAACATCTTGATTTGTCAGACAACAATATACCTCAAATAGGAGATCTCTCCAAGCTTTTGTCTCTAAAGGTAAATGCTTCCTTACCTCTCTGTCTTTGGAATATTCTTTGCAAAAAACAGTTGTGACAGTAACTCTAAGCAGATAGCATTTTTCATTATCCATTCACTTTTAAAAGCATTTTAATTAATCACCATAATTGCTGTACTACGGAGGTATGTAAAAATTTATTATCCCCATTTTAAAGATGAAGAGATTGAGGCAGAGCATTTGTGATTCACTTGTGATCAATCTTTAATTTTGTCCCAGGCCACATAGTGAATTGGTATGAGAGTAGTGGTGAGAACTTAAATTCCTGGCTCCCAGTTCTCTTCTCAGGCTATGTGTACACTACTGCAGTAAGTCCTAGAATATCAGGGTTGAAAGGGACCTCAGGAGATTATCTAGTCCAACCTCCTGCTCAAAGCAGGACCAATCCCGAATTTTTGCCCCAGATCCCTTAATGGCCCCCTTAAGAATTGAACTCACAACCCTGGGTTTAGCAGGTCAATGCTCAAACCACTGAGCTATCCCTCCCCCTTAACGTAGCTGGAGTTGACATACCTTCGGTCGAGTTACTATGGGGTCTACACCGTGAGGGATCGACGGGAGAAAATCTCCCGTCAACTTACCTTACTCTTCTCGTCATGAGTAGAGTACAGGGATCGACTGGAGAGCAATCTGTATTTATTTAAGTTGGTGGGTCTTTACTAGACTCGCTAAACCGATTGCTGGTGGATTGATCTCAGAGCGTCAATCCCCGCAGTAGTATAGACCTACCCTCAGAATAAACTAATCCTCCTCCTCTTAAGTACTGAATCAGGACAAAGCAAATTCTGCTACCTTTTTTGCACTGAACTGTCTGCATAGGAGAAAGATACGTTTACAAATGTACTTTTAAAAATATCGGTAGTTAGAAACTTTAAAACCGTACATTTTATAAAGGAAAATTTTTGCTTTTAAATGTGAGGTTTTTTCAAGGTATTACTATTTCCCTGACTCTAACAACCAATAATCTGTTTGCAAATCTTTACATTGTCATTTCACTGTGTGTGTGTTCTGCAGCTATCACTGTTCACAACATTCATGTTTTGACAAAAAAAAGCATACATTTCATTACAATATTTTTTGTTTCATAGACTCTGCTGCTGCATGGAAATATTATAACCTCGCTTCGTGTGGTACCTGTTTGCCTACCTCAAAGTCTGATTATTCTCTCTTTGGCAGAAAATGAAATCAGAGACTTAAACGAGGTAAGAATGTGGAATATTTATCCTCAAATTTTAACTTACAATAAAAAAGGATAGTTCTTTTGAGAACAAAGTATCAAGAATGTATGTAAAACTGGCTTTGCTTTCTCCAAACATGCTAGACTACTGGGGTTTATTTGTACTAATTTGTTTCTGTAGTAAAGGTTCATGCAGTGAACTACTACACAAACCAGCTGATCCTCTGGTTTGGATGTTTTCCTTAAAACCAAAAAGAAATGTGTTGGGATGGAAGTTTTAACTTTCAGTTGTCATTTTTCCCCTTCCTTGTTTAATTGCTCAAAGATACCAAAAGTCCAGTCCACGGGCCAGATGTTGCCTACAAATTGATAAAATACTTCTCCTGGCTTTTCTTCCTGTATCTACAGAGTGAGAACAAATCTGATCAGCTGCTGGCTTTGACAGCTGAGAAATCCAACAAACAATTTCTGTTCTGAAAGGATAGGTCTGAAGTGCACAGCCTGGACCCAAACTTTTCCTAAATTTGTATTCGTAGTTTTGGTTGGGGCCCATCTCTGTTCTGTTCTTTTACCATGAAGCAGATGGCAAATAGTCTGGCTATAGTTGTTTGTTATTATTATTTATTATTTTTTTTATTTTAAAATTATATAAATAAGTAGTTGCTCCTGCCAAATTGTCATCGTAGCCTTTGTGTTGGAGGGACCCCTTAATTTGGTCAGATTTACATTCCTCCGTCCTTTTCCTTAGGATCACATGGTCACAGTCCATCTTTTCTACTGATTGGCCTGACCATCGTAAGACATTCTTCTCTCCTGTGCTGATGCAGAATAACACAAATATCTAATCATTTTATACATACCCAGGCACTGAAAGGAGGTGATTCTTTCCAAAGGCCATGGGGGTTGCTATGTTACAGGAAAGTGGATGGTTACATGACAGTGGTGTTCACAGTATTGTTAGTACTTCTTTCTTTTTTTGAAGTAGTGTATGTGTTGCAAGCAAAAGTTACTGCATCTATAATGCTGGTACTCTGCCCAAGATGTCTAACCAATGGAAATACATTACGTTTTATAAACATGGAGTAGTTCTCTTTTGTCAACAAAGACATCGTTTGTTACAGGTTTCTTTCTTGGCTTCCTTTCCTGAGTTGGAGCAGTTGTCAATTATGAACAACCCTTGTGTGATGGCCACACCTTCTATTCCTGGATTTGACTATCGGCCATATATTGTCAGCTGGTGTCTGAATCTTAAAGTTCTGGATGGATATGTGATTTCTCAGAAAGAGAGGTGAAATAATTTTTTTAATTGCTCTTTTTAATTGATTCATATGTTTGGATAAAGTGAAGTAGTATATTATTTTTGCGTGAGTGGAAATGTATCTCCGGATCAACTATACTTATCCATTCTGTCTTTTTGTTCCTTTGCTACTATATGTTTGGAGTGTACAGGAAAAAATACTCAGTCTCTGCTTTGTCATGATTCATTTCATTGTGAATAGATATTCTGGACATGGTATGTATCTGTCAGTATATTACTGCTCCCTGACTGGATGAGCATAACTCTTATAAGGTTTACAGTGTGAATACTCACAATTTAAAATTTACTGTTTACTTTCTGTGAATATTCTACAGTATATGCTTATAAAGTTTGTTTCAGTGAACATTCCTGCTAATAAACTCATTCATCCATATGTTTATAGACTACAAAAAGGGGCATAAACACAGATGAAGTGAATTAATTTAAAAAATTGGACGGAGAATGGATAGGTGAAGAGCATTGCCAGCCCGTGGACTAAAATATCAGTTGCAGAATAGATCTTCTACTTCATAGCCTCTTTTTTTTTTTTTTTTTTTTTTTTTTTTGTGAGGGATTCTTCCTCCATCAGCTCCTTTGAAGATCCCAGTTTCTCTGGCCTTTTGTGCGCAGGACCATGCTTTGCATTTATATGGCAAAGGCACACAGTAAAAGAAAAGTTACAAAGAGAGCTTAGCAATAAGAAAATGACTTGTATACAACTATGATTTTATGCCAAGACAATGACTGTGCATTTTCTCCCCCCAGTTTGAAAGCAGAATGGCTTTACAGTCAAGGTAAAGGACGATCATATCGACCTGGCCAGCATGTTCAGTTAGTCCAGTATCTGGCCACTGTTTGTCCTCTTACCGCTACATTTGGTCTCCAGACTGAAGAGGATGCCAAACTGGAAAAAATACTGAGTAAGCAGAGGTAAGGACATTTTAACTTGAACTATTGATGCCACTTAGTAAGTACTAGTCTATTCAGCTGAGGGGTTTTAAGGATAATCTAATTAATTTTGACAGTTTAGGACCAGGTCTTGCAAGCCCTAACTGTTGTAAGGTTGCTTCAGTGAAACTTCTTGTATGTGTAAGGATTTGTACAGTCAGCCCCTTGTTTTAGAATGGTTTAACCAATTATTTTTTCCACAGAATAGTTGGTAGTTATAGTTCCCTTCTGCACCACTAGTTCAATTCTTATTTTAAAAGAGAGATTTTACAATTACTTGGATTTTGTTTGTGTTTAGGCTCCACCAGAAGCAGTTGATGTACCAAAGCCAAAATGAAGGGCTGCCTACATCCTCTACTCCCAACAAAGTGGTGCCTGCAGTGTATGAACACAACAGTCCAACCCAAAGGCCCCAGATAATTCCTGAAAGTGGTAAGATCCAAATCTGCTACTGTGAGCTACTGTTCACTGTGGAAATGAACAAAATAGCTGTTTGCACACAAATAACTTTGTGAAGGGAAAATTAGCAATGTAGTTCGACTCTGGAACAGATCCTTCAGATCTTTATTGTATTTGTTTGGATTGTTTTTAACAGGTATTGATATACTTTGTTTTCTAATACCACTTTCATCACTTATTCAGATCTTGAAAACCAATCACAAATGAGATTAATAAGTAACTAATAATAATAATACCTTCTATTAGCTCATTACTTCTGTTATGTGCCTACTACTTTTTGACTGTTCTGTCTAGTTAGACATTTCTTCTTCGGAGGGACAATTTCTTACTGTTTTTGTATAGTATATAGCACCCTGGCATTTAATGGGGTTCCCAAATGCTACTGCAATATCTATGTTAAATAATCATATGATTGCCATTGTTAGCACTTCAGATACTATTATTACTCAGTAAGTACTTGGGTTGATTTAAATAAATAAATACCTGTTGATTTAAATAAACAAATTATATATTTAAATACTGTGTGGTCTAAATTTGGCTTTCTGATCCTCTAGAACCTGTTATCCAAAGGAATTCTTGGGTTGGGCCAGGCTCCAGTGATGACCATTCCTATGCAGTTAAGAATGTCTTTCCAGCTTCAGTGCAAGCTGAAAGAAGCTGTCGCAATGAGCTGTACCTGGAGGACATACAGACTGACGAGGACAAACTGAACTGCAGTCTTCTGTCCTCAGAATCTACTTTTATGCCAGTTGCTTCAGGACTATCTCCAGTATCTCCCACTACAGAATTAAGGCTACATGGAATCAATTTGAACCTAGAAGAAGATGATAATACAGTGATTGTATTTGTGAAAGGGGTCAATAAAGATGAGGATGATAACAAGCAGGAAAAGACTTCTTGGGTTACAAATGAATGTTCCATCAAAACAGCCGAAATTGTGGAAACTCAAGAGGAAGATAATGAGGATGGAATATTGCCTTCCCCTAGTCCAGCAACAGTCACTACTAACCCAATTGCGAGTATTAATGACTGTTTCGCATCTTCTGTTGACCAAGTTCTGTGCAGCCACCTCAAGCCACCATTAACTGATGATGAGCCATTAATTAAAAATCTTTATACTGAGCAAACTATAGAGAGAAATTCTACTGATGCATCAGCTGCTGTTGACCAAGATGCTGAACTTCAAAGAATGAACAAAGCGGCCACCAAGCTTCAAGCCTGCTGGAGGGGATTCCACACAAGAAACTACCATCCCAGAGCCAAGGAAGTGCGTTACGAAATTCGGCTAAGCAGAATGCAAGAGCATATTGTTTTCTTAACTGATGAAGTAAGAAAGTAAGTCAAAAGTCTTATTTTATGTTCTTATTCTCAAAACTGAATTAATGTACTTAGAACAGAAAAGTAACTTGTTCTAATGCATTTCAGAATGAGTATAAACTTATCTTGGCTTATGGAACTATTTCTGGTTTCAGAGTAGCAGCCGTGTTAGTCTGTATTCGCAAAAAGAAAAGGAGTACCCGTGGCACCTTAGAGACTAACAAATTTATTAGAGCATAAGCTTTCGTGAGCTACAGCTCACTTCATCGGATGCATCCGATGAAGTGAGCTGTAGCTCACGAAAGCTTATGCTCTAATAAATTTGTTAGTCTCTAAGGTGCCACGGGTACTCCTTTTCTTTTTGGAACTATTTCTATGGCTGTGACTCTGTGCACAGTAGCTCTTTGGTATGCTAACACAGAACTACTCTGATCACAGCAGGAGTCAGCTTTCTCTTCTGTCTCCCTTATCAGGATGTATGTAACTCCCCTCTCTTCACTCTATAGCTCTATCTACACGCGTTTGGTTAAAGGGAAATTTTCTCTCTTCTTCATCCTCCCACGCTCAGGACAATAGACTCAAATATTAAGGCAAAATAAGGTAGCATAAAGCAACTATACTTTGACATTCTCTTAAAGTTCAGCGAGAGTATGAGTGGTTCTGAATGTGAAAGATGGTGGTCCAGGATCCGTGCTGAGATCACAGTAAATCAGTGTTTCGGGGTATTCATTTTTAATATGAGGTTCTTCTCTGAAAAGTGGCTATGTAACAAGGCATCATAGGAGTCCAACGTCTGTATGATATGATGTAAACTGAGCAACTTTGAGAAGAGTATTTTGTCAGCCCTGCAGACTCAGCTTGGGATCTGAGTGAAGATCTAGGATCATTCCATCTTATTATAAGTAGTAAAGATTCTGTGAGTCAAATTAGGCCCTCAGTGCCACCTGTGAAATTCCATTGCTTTCAGATGATGCCTATGGTTATATAGGTGCAATCCAGTAACCTATGGTTGGGTTTGAAGAGGTTCATGCAGAACAGTTATTACTGATGTTGATGCATGAAAAGGGAAATATCTCAGCTTGGCTCTTGGAGCTCAGTTTGAGTTATGAGCTAGAAGTTAGAAAAGCATTGGATAAAGTGAGCAAATTTTATAGAAAACCAGTGAGACACAATAAAATACAACCTCATAATGCCACTTTCAGTGGTACTTTACAGAAGAGAAACACTTCAATCATTTGTTTGTAATTACCCACATCTTAAAGCTGGTGGGAAGCAAAATTGACCTGGCCTGGTGGATCCCTTACTAAAAAGTTGTCTAATAGCTGTATTGTTTGTCACTAGCAGTTTGAAAATGTGTGTAGAAACCCACAGTGGGTTTCACTTTTTTCCATGATTGACCAAAGTGATGGATGTGTCTGTGAAAAGAGGAGGACGACTTGTGACACCTTAGAGACTAACAAATTTATTTGCTCAAATAAATTTGTTAGTCTCTAAGGTGCCGCAAGTCCTCCTCTGATTTTTGCGGATACAGACTAACACGGCTGCTACTCTGAAATCTGTGAAAAGAGTTTCACAGAAGGAAGTGAGAGCTCTCTGAAGGGGAGTGCTATAGAAACAGTTAAACGGCATGAGGACCCTATGTCCTTCTGATACAAAGGATGTTCAGTAGACCATGGAGAATGGAGTACAAAAAGCTTTAATAATGAGCAGGATAGTAGTTTTCTCCAACAGTATTTGAAGTCTGTTCAGCAGCTAAAAGATGCTGATAAGTCAAGTTGCAATATTTAAATGTTTGCCCTGTAGTATCTTTCAAGAATAGCCTCATGTAAAATTGTGCATTTATACAAATGTACTGGTATTTTCAACCAAAAAACCACTGCTTTATTTCAGTATTTAAAATTAAAATATCTTGGGTGTGTGTGTGTGTGTAGATTAAGAAAAGAAAGAGAAGAAGAGAGGATTCAAAAACTTGTACAAGACGAGGCTGTCAGATACCTTTGGAACCAGGTAAGCCTCTTTCTTTCTCTCTCCCTCTCTTTTTCCCATTTACAGATTAACTAAAAAGCATGCTTCTAAATATATATTCTTTAAGTATACAAAGTGTAGCTCATCCTTGCAAAACTGATCTTGCATGCTAGATGCATTACTAGAAGGTTATCTGCTAATTGGCTATATTGCCTGCCATTAAAACTCTAGAAAAAGTATGCAGAACTGTCTGTAAAATTAGAAACTTAAATATGTTTTATAACTAAAAATAAAATCAGTTTAGAATAGAAGTAAGGAGAAAATACAGGAGAAGGTAAATGAGTCAAGTGGGAGAAAATGGGAAGCAAAACTGACTTGACATGGTGGATCCCTTACTAGAAAGTTCTGTTAATGGCTATATTGTCTGCCACTAGCAGTTTGAAAATGTGTGTAGAAACCCACAGTGGGTTTAGTGAAAGAATAACTGGCTATTGCCACAGTATTCTCTGAGTGACTGAAGACTATGAAACCATACTAATTCTGGAAGCTACACATTGTTCTTTAACTAATTTCTAACTCTGAAAGGTTGATGCTACATCTTATAGGTGGACCTCTTTCAAAGAGTTGGGTACTCCTGTAGTTGTAGTACCACAACAGTGAAACCTTTATATTCTTTTAAACATGTGTTGTCCCTTCTTAAAATCTTCCTCAATGGTTTTGTTTCTTTTCTTTTCCCTTTCATCCCCTTCCCTTCCCTCCCCTGTTTAACAGTGGGAAGTGCATCTTCCCTTTCTTTGAGGCAAAGTGCACTTACTTTTTATTTAGTCCTTGTATCGTACATTGGATATTAGATTGACTGCCACTTTACAAAACATTCCTAAGAAACAAAATGTTATTTCATCATGAAATCTTTTTTCCCCTATGGTTTACAGGTTAGATCCCTTCAGCAGTGGCAACTTTCAGTGAACCAAAACCTTAGCACTTGGCAGCATGGTGCTTCTGCATCAAGTACTTTGTGTCCATCCAAACTATCTGTCCAGTCATCCGGGCTCAATCAAGAAAACTCTCCTGTTGGTAGTTCTACCTGGTTGATTTCAGCTACTGAAGCTCTTCATGAGAAGACTTTACCTGAGTTCCCAGATTCTGGCTTTCACTCCTCTATAACTGACCAAACTCATGTTAATGACTCTCATGGCTCTGAAAAGAGTTCCACAGAAAGAAATGAGAGCTCTCTGATTGGGAATTCTATAGAAACAGTCAAACAGTGTGGAGATCCTGTCTCAGAATGTATTTCAGATACAGAGGATGTCAAGGCAGACCATGAGGAATGGAGTAAAGAGAGCTCAAATAGTGAGCAGGACAGTAGTCTTCTCCAACAATACTTGAAGTCAGTTCAGCAGCTAGAAGAGGCTGATGACAGGACAAGTTGCAGTGATGGGACAGAAAGGAGTAGGCCACAGACAGCTGCATCAGGAGAAAAACAGGATGTTTTGTCCAACGCTGTTTCTATAAATGTCTCTCAAGATGTACCTTCACCTGCACCAAATGAAATTAATCAGACGCCAGAAAGTTACAAATTGAATTCAGGAGTGGTGTCAGGGAAGCAAACAGAATGTGATGCTTCATTTCAGGTCCTGCATGTTGGCATAGCAGTGTAGTGGGCTTAGCTCCATGGAAAATTAGGGAATATGGTTAACTTTTTTTTTTTTGACATTTATACAGAATATATTTGTATTCTTTTCATATATTCTGTTCTGGATTCCTATACCCATTTCACCAGAAAGACTTAACTTTTAATAGCATCTTGAATGTTGATGCTAACTATGCTAAACTGAAATGAGCGAAGTTCTCCGTGATGGACGTAATGCACTTTATTTCTTAATGACTCTTGTAGCTTAACTGGTTTTCATAAAATATAATTCAAAAGATTATGATTTTTTCCTATTGGCTCAATTCAGCTAAAGTAGATAAGCTTTAGTAAGTTTTTATTTTTCCTAAAATTCAGAGCTTAAGTTCATGTTCTGTGCAAATAAGGAAACAGCATAGGAAAAAACAGGAAAGAGGAAGAATAAAGACTCATCTGTCGGTATAAACTGACAGGAAACAGGACAACAGAAATCACTTAGAGTTTCTGTGGACCCGAATTTAGATAAGTCAAGATTTTTAAAAATAAGTGCTCTAAAACTTGAATCGCAAGTCACTGCCAGGACAAGTTGCAAGTGATGGGGCAGTAGGCCACAAACAGCTGCATCCGCAGAAAAACAAGATTCTTTTAGGTCTTTTAAAAAAAAAAAAAAAAAGACAATTGAAGTTCCTGGGTGCTCTGCCCCTTTGAAAATAGGCCATTTATTTAGAAGCCTAAATATGGATTTAGGCGAGTCAAACTTTAGGGATGCATCTTTAAAGCAAGTCTTGACCCTTGTCTCCCATTCAGCCCAATCGTGCTGTCCTTTCTCAGGTAAGACTCATGGTAGGGTCAATAGCAGTATTTCGTGAGTAAGGGCTCCAAAAGGACCTAGTAACATAAGCATATGCAGTGTCCCTCTCTGCCAAGTGAATCGCAGCAATGTGTGGTAGGAACAAGATGAAAACATAGTTTGGGGGGAGCCATACTGGTGTGGTTAAAATTAGCTAATTAGAAGTATTGAACCTCCACAAAGATGGCCTTGTTATCTGCTGGTATCTCAGGTGTAAATATTAGAAGGAAATTCCATGAGTTGAAACTGTTTCCTGCCCCTTTGTTGGTTTTTTCCCCATGTAAAGTAGCATTAAACATTTGACACTAATTGGTTTTAATTAATTGTAAATGTGCGTCTCTCTGAATGTGCTGATTTAGTTTTGCTTCACCTTCCTTTTAAACTCTGGGGAAGCGGTGACAGCAGATAATGTATAAATGGCAGTTAGGTATAATGCAAACCCCACTTTATCCTGTTATACCTTGTTCGGGGAAATAAAATCTTCAGTATGGCACAAAAGTAGCAATAGAAAATTGTGCTATGTAATTGGGAAAGGTCATCAGTAAAATAAAAAAATCAAAAGTGCTGTGAGGCTGAACCTCCAGATCACTAGTGTTGCATTTTGCAAGATGAGAGATCAATGCTCTTTGAATTGTGTGTGAATTTCTCTGAGATCAGTGCAACTAATCACATGAACAAAGATAGTTTTCACAAGGTCAGCTATTGCTTCTTTAAATATAAAGTGATTTTTCCAAACATGTCACCCTGTTAAATTCTGGAGATGATTATTTTTTAAAAGTCTTGATTCCCAGTCCCTGTTAGGTCCTAAGGATGGAATTCACCCCTGTGCAGATGGTTGGCAGAAAGCCAGTGAACCACTTAAGTCCCCAAAATAGAGCTGAAGTGGAACTCAAGTAGTGTATGGGCCTTTTACCAGCCCTGTGCACAGGCGTGAACTTCACCTTGAAAGAATAAAGCTTATCTTTATATATAGTACAACCTTCTTTTTTTCCAGAAGTCATGGGGATGTTATATACATATTGGGTAATCCAGGAATTCTTGTTGTAATTAAGAAGCTAGGGCTCTTGATTCTGTTTTGAATAATGAGAATATTTAGATAATTGAGGTTGAAATATATTAAATGTACATCTTGCCACCTAATGCTAGTTAAAACATATCTGTAGTGTAATTGAGTTGGCATTTAGATGATCTAAGGAGATGCAAGTTCTCTACTTCCATTGAAATCAATGGCTGCTGGGGATCTCTGCCTCTTTCAGGATGGCGCCCCTGTGGGGGGTTGGTGATTTTGTATCAATCTGGTGTGGAACTCATGCAGCTCTTTAAAGGGACTTGGAGCATACCATTAAGTGTGAGAAGACTTCTCTGCAGTACACAAAACAGTTGCCAAATGTTGAAAGGAATCACTAAGTGGGGATTGGGAGGAAGTGAAAGTTCTCTCTCTAATGACAGAATGTCAGCGTAATAGATCTCATGTTGAAAAATAGTTAGAGCTCTCAATTTCTTTGGATAAGAACGGTATCAATTACTGAAGACTTTAATTTTGCTATTTCATATAAAAGTACCTCATTTGCTGCCAGGAATTAAGCTGAGAAGAGTCAACATATGTTGTGTAAGTGCCAAAAGGTAATACCTTCATAAAACTAATTTTCCATGGAAGCCATAGAAGTTCATAGTATTCCCTGTAGTCATGGGACTTGCAAACACAAATGCATGAAGACTTATTTTACCCAGTATCTATATCAACTTTTACTTGTAACCTGTACATCCAACTCTCTATATAACATCCAAAAATCTTTCATTTTGTGAAGATAGAGCAAAATATATACCAACTTATAATATTCAGCTGTATCTTGTTACTTTTTCAAAAGCTTTGAAGCACAAAGTATCTCTTCTGTTATTGTGCGGTATATCTTGCATGTGTAGAAAATAAATTGCCTAAATTTAGCATATTTAAATGTTATAGAGAGAAAGATTTGGATTAACTTTTGCAGGATTAAAAGTAATTAGTTGTACATAAGCAAAAAAGTATTGTTGAGCAGCATGAAACAAAAGGCTAAATAATACCTTAAATATGAAAGGAGAAGAGATAATGAAAGAAAGCTGAAAAATAGCAAATAAAAACATGTATGCTAAAATAGGCTTATTTGAGCTAATGGAGTCTCATAAGCAATTTTTATAGTATCATACTTTAATTTATGGCTCTAATTTTTCTTAGAGGGAATAAAACTTTTAAAGAGTAATTTTGGTCAATTTTGGGATATGTGTACACAAGTCCTAGTTGTGATCCGTGTTTTGGTTTACAATATTTCTACATTTTTATGATTGAAGGCAGTTTATTTTAATTTCCACTCCATGTAATAAGTGATAGACTGTGAATGTTCACAGGGTAGAATTTGGATAAATGGAATTGAAAGATAATCTTAAAATGCAGACCATTTAAAAATCTATTTAGAGAACAATTGATTTATATATTAAGTAATCTCTTTCCTTCCTTAGAAAGAAAAATGGGGAAATTCCCCATTGGAGAAGACAGATGGATCACCATTTTTTTTTTTTGTATGAAACTTATGTAATGATTACTATAGTGCATTCCTCAGGTATCTAGAATTGTAATGAAATCAATGGGAGTTCTGAGTATATAAGGAATTTAGAATCTGTTGCTCTAGATACTTGAGTGGTGACTAATCTGTCCTCTATACCTCCCCACCCTTTATGCTGTTTGGTAAACAAAATGAATGAGCGCTCTAAGGGAGAACTTTTCAAAAGCATGAAGCAGTGGTCTAACACTGCTCCCATTCACTTCAAAGGAAGCGGAGTTAGGCTTACACTGAGTGCTCTTGCAAATCCCACCCTAGAAGTTTATCATCTTTACAGAAATGCTTTTCTCACAGTGCAGGGAAAACATTAAGATTACAAGTTTGGTTTGATCATTCTAAAACATAAGTATCACTGGACAAATAGCTGTGGAAGCCCTTGATAAGTTAAATGGTGCAAGTGTAACAATTTTTATAGATTTATTTCTAGGAGACCCCATAACATGCATGCTACACCTAATAAGAAAATGTACTTATCAGCCAATCTGTGTGTGTATGTATGTAAATAACTTCATTTTTCTGAATATAGAATGCCATTGAGCTTGCAAATTGTTCATGATATTTTAAAAGTATATTGACATTATGACTTTTGTACATAATGTCTATAGAACTCCAAGCCTTATTGCCACTTGTGGCGGATTGTTTGGGGAACTGGCCAAACTCAAGAAATGGAAGCTATATTCCTCCAAGTCTACTTTGCTTTGTTTTATTTGAGTTGAAAATATGTCTAATTTGAAATGGAGATCCCTTGAATGAAAATGCAGTATAAAGCTGGTCAGTTCCTCTGTTTTGAGTAGTGGAAAGGAGACTTTTCTATTTATTTTTTCCTTGAGGATTGTGCCACTCAATTAAGTAAACTTAAAGTATAGTGAAGCCTTTCAAAAAGTCTCCTTTTAATAATAGACCATTTTCCTACTGTAACTTTCTCAGAAGTGTTTCACACAACATTTTTTGTCTTGGTGGCCAAGACTTGTGCTATCTTAAATGTTCACATCACTTCAGCAAAAAGTAAGACCCAAGACACTTAACTCCTATAAACTATTTAATAGTATTACAATAAGAGGTGCTTTAACTGTGAATAAGTGCGATACCAAATCTTAACTTACAGAACTAATAGGTGTAAATAGTGATATAGGAGACCACTTTATGGCTTCATTACATATGAATACAGTGGACTAAATTCACCCTTAGTGCAACTTCTCTGAAGTCAATTTTGTTAAATTTGAATCTTTCACAGTAGTATTCTACCTCTAAACTAGTCTTAAAAACAACAATTAAGCCTTGATTTGTCTTTATACTTCTCGCTATTTTCTGTGAAGAATGTTGAGTGGTTACGCTGGTACAATTTGTATATTTTCTATGATTGTTTACATGTGTGAATTTATTGGTTCTGATATTTAGTTTGTACCTCTGAGTTTTGATTTTAAATAAATTTTACACTTATTGGATATGTTTGAGCTTGGTGTTAAGATTATACAAATGTCTGATAGTCACTTTCAGTTGAGTTTTCTGTAGTGCCTTTAATCTGAAGCTCTAAGTGATTTACAAATATGAAAATCAATAAATCATAGTCAGTAAGGTAGGTATTAGATTTATGCTTGTATGCAGAGAGGTAAAGAGGTTAAGGGCCCACCTTACCACTGATGAAAATTGGAGCAGTACTGGATCTTAAGTGACTTGCCTAAAGTTATGAATCATATTGACAGTCATGATTTTTGGGGTTCTGACTCCCAGTCCCCTGCTTCAAACTGTTTTTCAGGTTGTCTTATGATCAGATTAGGAGGGCTTGAGGTGTTTTGCACAAAACCATGATTTCTGGGCAGAGGATACAACAAATTTGCTCCTCCATTTTTAGATCTTTTGCCTCACATTGTTTGTTGTCCCTGCACAATCTTCTTTCCTCCCAAAGGACTAAGGCAATTGACATCCTGGGGGGGGGGAGGGAAAGCAGAGCTTAAACAGTTGAAACAAGTAGCTGTTGAGCTGAATTAATTTAGAAGTGCAGAGAGCCAGAGTCAAAGCAACATGAGACTTTGAAAAAAGCAAAGTTAATATAAGCTGTGAATGGCAATTGCACAGGGGCAAAGGGCAGTGGGATGGTTAGTGCCCAATCAAAGTCCTGGGGCACACAGCCAAGATTTATTTGAAGTACATCCTACCATTGTTCTAGAAATAAATTTAATGAAAAAGAGCAAGATCAACTCTGACTAGGTTGAAGAGCCAGACTGGCAGTTGAAAAAGTATAGTTCCAGTGTGGAGTTTTCATTTAGTGTAGTTAAGGAACCATTTAAGCTCTAGGAGTGCTGTACTCTGGGTGGCACATGAGCATTAGCAGAGAAGTGTCTCTCGATTCACTACTGCAGCCTTTAGTGACCAAGAACCTTCAGAGATGGGGATTTCAGTCCTCCTTTCAGCTAGGGAGCACAAGGTCCAAGAATAAGAATCCTGCCAGGAAATCATCAAGAGATACAGAATTACAGGGTAAATTAATCCCCCTCCTAGTACTGTGGAACTGCCAGGTGGCTGCCATGCAATTAAAAAAATATTCTAAAGGTCATTTGGATTTTACCAAACCAGCCAACCCACCTCCTTCAAAATATTGTAGCAGCTCAGGACTGTGCAGAGCCATATAGAGTTGCAGGTTGTTACAAAACCTCAGTTAACTAAAGTGTCATTAAAAATTTGTGAAGATGTGAGGTTTGTTTTGTTTGCAGACAGTGTAGGGAAAATGAAAAATGATTCAGTCCCAACATCACAGCCCTTTTCTTAGCACAGAGAGCCAGAAGGTGAAATGGATTAGAAACTAAAAAAGTTACACTGGTTGGTTTAATTTCTATTGTCCATTCTGCCTGAGATTCACAAAATAAAGAGCATTGAGTGGTAAACGTTTAGATTAAAGTGAGAATTTTACATTAACATTTGTAAGGAAATTATTTTTCATTTTAAAATTATGCAGAAAGTGTCCTAACAAAATTATTTTTGGGGAGGGGAGGGAGGTCAGGGGAATTAGGCCAGATCCTTATCAGGTGTAAACAGGCATAGTTCCACTGGCTTCAAAGCTCTTTAAATCATAATGGCTTCAATGGAGCTTTGCTAAATTTACACCAGTTAAAGACCTGGCAAACTCCATTGCTATATAATAATAATTGGATCCTAAGATAGAGAAAAAAATAGACCTCTTTTCAGATTAAATTAACATGTATCTCCTATTCTACACCCCATTCCACATTTCATCATTTTTGGTGTGAGAGCTTTCTTATCTGCATCAGCCTCCTGGTATTGCTACATCTTGCCAAGTCTCCCTTTCAAAATTGAATCTCCATTCTCTATTGTCTCTACTTTTTTTTTTATGGTTTAACTTTATTGTGGGTGTTGCTTCCCTCAGTTTATTCTGGTGTGGTTTCATATTGTAAGCTGAACATGCTCATTATAGGGGGGAAAAAAACTGGATGTGTGGAAATTAATAATAAAAATGCTCTCTTGGGTGGAGAAAGAAGTGTTTGTTTACATTGCCACATCAACAGGAAATAGATGCTGAGGACAGCACAACGGGGTCACCTGCACATCCACCAATGTAATATATGGCATCATGTGCCAGCAATGCCCCTCTGCTATGTACATTGGCCAAACTGGACAGTCCCTATGTAAAAGGATAAATGGACACAAATCAGATATTAGGAATGGCAATATACAAAAACCTGTAGGAGAACACTTCAACCTCCCTGGACACACAAAAGCAGATTTAAAGGTAGCCATCCTGCAGCAAAAAAACATCAGGACCAGACTTCAAAGAGAAATTGCTGAGCTTCAGTTTATTTGCAAATTTGACACCATCAGCTCAGGATTGAACAAAGACTGAATGGCTAGCCAACTACAAAAGCAGTTTCTCCTCCCTCGGTGTTCACGCCTCAACTGCTAGAAGAGGGCCTCATCCTCCCTGACTGAACTAACCTCGTTAACTCGAGCCTGATTTTTGCTTGCATATTTATACCTGCCTCTGGAAATTTCTACTACATGCATCCGACGAAGTGGGTATTCACCCACGAAAGCTTATGCTCCAATACGTATGTTAGTCTATAAGGTGCCACCGGACTCTTTGCCACAACGGGTTGGTGGCTCTCAAATGTTCTCAGACTGTGGTTCTCTTTTATAATTCTCTCACAAGGCCAAATTTTCAAAAAGTGTTCAGTGTTCTCAGTTGCAGTTAGATTTTCAGAAGAGTTTAGCTCCCATTTAGGCACCTAAATAAATGGCTGGTTTTAAAATAATTCCTGACATTGATTCTTATGGCCAAGTTTTCAAGTGTCAGAATGGCAGCTACTGAGTGCTGAACGCTTTTGGAGAATCTGGTCTGAATTGTGAATGCTGAGAACCTGAAACTGTAGCTTTGAGCTCTTTTGAAAATCTGACCCAGAGACTTCAGCTCCTGCTTGGTTATTAAATGAAAAAAGAATTGAATGAGACTAGGAGGGAGATAGAAAAGTTAATTTTTACTTGCCTTAAGAGGATGGTTTTAGCTATTACATTCCTCTCCTGTTATCTATCTGTGTTCTTTATTTTCTAATCTAGCATGTAGGAATTCCTATTTACCAAATCTTCCTGCCTGGGTTACAGCCCCCTCCCCTTCCTCTAGGTCACTTTGCAAATTTGGAACTACAGCTGTGGATGTATGTTAGCTAAAAGTCATAGGAAGACCCAGTTTCTGTGGCATCTGCGTATTTCACTGTAGTTGAATTCGCAGCACAGAAACACATGGGAAAGAAATACACGAAGCAGCCCCTCCAGAAATGGGCTTTGTTTTTATTCCTCGCTGAGAGTGAAAGAAATCCTAGGCTTCAGAGGAGCAGCCGTGTTAGTCTGTATTCGCAAAAAGAAAAGGAGGACTTGTGGCACCTTGGAGACCAACACATTTATTAGAGCACACGCTTTCGTGAGCTACAGCTCGCTTCCTCGGATGCATTTGGTGGAAAAGCTCACGAAAGCTTAGGCTCCGATAAATGTGTTAGTGTCTGGATGCATCATGTAGCTCACGAAAGCTTACGCTCCGATAAATGTGTTAGTCTCTAAGGGGCCACCAGTCCTGCTTTTCTTTTTAAAGAAATCCCAAAGGCCGACAGGGCTGCGCGCAGCGGCAGGGGTCAGCGCTTGGGCTCTGGCCCAGCCTACGCTCGTGGCTCCGGGGCCCCTGACAAGCGCTTGGTGGGGCTGTTGGGGGCCCCTTGCGGGAAGGGCGGACGGAGCCAGGGGCTGTGAAGGAGGCAACGTGGCGGAAAGGGGATGTCCTGCGCAGAACGCCGGTGGATGGGGACGGAGGCACGAAGCCCAGGGGAGGCGACGCCAGGGCGCGTGGGGAGAGGCAGCCGTAGCGAGCCCAGAGGCAGCGTGCGGCCGCCCCATCGGAGACCAGCAGGAGCCGGCGGCGCACTGGGCGGGAGCGAGCTCGCTCCGGTGGGCCCGGGGGCTGCTGAGCGCCGGGGGCCGGGGGGGGCGGTGTAAGAGGGGATAGGTGGGTGCTGGGGCGGCTGACGCGCTTTCCGCAGCCGCCTCCTTCCCAGGGTCAGTCCCGCCTCCGGCCGGCCCCAGCCAATGGTTTTTGTTTGTTTGTCCCCCCCCCCGGGCCGCCCAGGGGCCGTGGAGCGCTGGGAGTCGGGCGGGGCCGGCGCTGGCTGGGACCCTGGGGCCGGTGAGTGAGCGGGGCAGGGGTCCTTGCGGCGGAGGCTCTAGGAAGCCCCCCCACCCCCGGGCGTGCTCGGAGGGGGGAGGTAGAGGTGGTTTCAGGGCTTAGGGGGACTGGGCTAGTGGGGTTCAGGGGGCCTGGTGTTGGCACGGGCGGGCCGTCATGGGGGAGACTGGCTGGTATTGGGGAGACCAGCGCTGGGGTGGCGGGGGCTGGGTGCGTGGCTAGGAGCGGGGTTTAGGAGGGGTGGGGGGACAGTGGGTGAGCTGGTAGGGTGC
Source organism: Dermochelys coriacea (assembly GCF_009764565.3). Classification (NCBI taxonomy): domain Eukaryota; kingdom Metazoa; phylum Chordata; order Testudines; family Dermochelyidae; genus Dermochelys; species Dermochelys coriacea. The sequence goes on along the minus strand of NC_050068.2, from coordinate 196,954,942 downwards.
GTGATGAGGTACCAGGGTGCTGGAGTGAGTGGGGTTTGTGCCGGGCCAGATTCACCTTTTGTGGGCCCCCATGGAGGCAATGGCGCATGGTGCGGGGAGGTCAGCCCCCAGATCGAGGGGCCAGCCGAAGGCAATGGGGCATGGCAAGGGCGGCCCCGCTCTGCCCAGCCCAGTGTGAGGGCACTGTTTACAAACTGGCAGCTGCCAGACGCACAGTGGCCCTGTGATGCCAGCATGCCCCTTCCCCTCGGGGGAACAGGCCCCTGCCACATACCCCCTGCCCGACACCCCTGGACTCCCTCTGACTAGAGCCCCCCTGGGCCCACTATGCCCAGTGCTCCTCCAGAAATGTACAGCACCCCGCGCAACAGCACCGCTGCCCAGCACTCCCCTGCTTACAGCCCCACCACAACTGTCTAGCATAGAACCCCTATATTGCTTCAACCCACACATCTTCCCTGCCCCCTCACAGCCCAGCAAACCCCCCACCCCCAAGACCCCATGTCCTGCCTCCCGGCTGCACTCCCCAGCCCTGCTGGAAGGTGACTGTGTCTGCTGGGCTGAGCAGGCAGCACAGCCAGGTGATCCCAGGGCCAGGAATTGCTCTGTCCCTTCAGGAGTGGTACGATCAGCCAGGCCAAGGCCTGCTCTGGCCGAGCTCCCTCAAGATGCACTTGCCTGGAGGGGCCCAGCCAAGCCCCCCCCACACCGTCTGCCTCCCCAGGCTGAGATTGGCCAGGCTTCTGCACCAGTCCCAGACAGTTCATCTCTGAGGAGACAGGCAGGGCTTCACATGGAGCCAGAGGTGCACTGGGGTCCTGCCAGGGGGCAGTGAGGAGCAGGGGGTGGGGCCAGGGGAGTAGAGGAGCCCCTGGCCAGCAGGCAGGCCAACAGGAGCAAGTGGTAGGCAGGGGGAGGAGCAGGGTCTCGGGGCACAGTGCAAGTGGAGTGGGCCGGGGCCCCTGCTGAGCCTGGGCCCGGCTCCATAGAGCCACTGGTCGTATTGGAAACCTGGCACTGGGTTTGTGGGGTTGGAGTGTGTGTCTAGGGTCCTTCTGGGTCTGTATCCACTTCTGGAGTTCAGCTCTTGCTCAGCTCAGACTTGCCATTTATAAGCCTATGCGTTTTAGCAGGTGCACTTGAGTGCCTGTCAGTTTCATCCCAGTTTCCGCTGCAAGGAGTTTCCAGCTACTGCAGATGTTGAGATTTACTTGCAGCCTCTTGAAGGGTTTTATTCTGTCTGCAAATGAGGAAACCTACCAGCACACAAGATGTATGCAAATCCGCCAGTGTATCCTTATAGCAACAAATGTATATGCTTGCTCCGGGAATGATGAGTGGGATAAAAAAGAAGATGATAAAACTTGAAGGCCTAATTAAATTGGTAGCAGCAGTGGCTCCTTCTTCCAGTTCATACCCACTGCACATATGGACCTTGTCTTTATAAAATGAGATTAGACACGAGCTGAGTCATATTTGTGAAAGCTGTCATGCTTCCCTGAAAAAAAGCTCATTGCAAGGGGCTGCAACCAAAACGTGGGCCCTTCAACGACTGGAAGTGGGTACTTTTTCATCCATCAGAATGTTGGAAATATCCTCTTTTCCATGGTATAATAATGCATTTATTTCTATCCCTCTAATGGCAAAAGATATGGGACCTTAAGCATGTCTTTATGCATAGAAAAGCCATCATTGGCCCAGGGTTGAACGTTAACTGTATTGGACCTCAAATGGTGATAACTTGGGGGGGAGAACAATCTAGTAGGAATTTGTTGGGAGGACGTTTCTCTAGGAGACTTTAAAAAAAAAAAAAAAAAAAAAGTAGTCCTTTGAAGTTTCTCAGGTGGTTGGGATGGAAGAATAAAAGTAGTCCTTTGAAGTTTCTCAGGTGGTTGGGATGGAAGAATACACACAAAGGTGCATGATAAATACATTGAATCATAAATCTCTTATCAGTTTATTGTATGACTATCATTTGTGTGTGCCTGCCATTTCAATTATGCAAGTATGTGTATTATACCTTTTGTATTTTCAAAAAGGTTTCAGGATCAAAGCAATCAAGTATCTCTTTGTTTTGTTTAGAAAATATATAGAAAGCATCCTTCAGGAATGTTGCACAATATTTACTTTTAAACAAACTATGGGGTGTAGCTTGGAGTCTTGTTTGCCCATGTCCATTTAAATTGCTTTTTGTTACTGCACTGAAAGCATGTCAGAATGCAGAGAGCAGGTGCTGTAATTTGATTTAAATATGCAAACCAGATTTTCTTGTTGTTGTAAAAACGGTGCAATTGTTGTATTGTACTGCAGTTGACTTTTGAGCTCTGGTTTTTCAGAATACTGTAAAGATAGTTCTAACAAAGCTGCAGCTTTTTGTATGTTCAGTCATTAAAACTATATTAAATCCTTTTTTTTTTTAAATGGATAGTTTGCCCTGGCAGTCTAGTTCATCAATCAAAAATATAGTGTAATCTCTGTAATCTCATTGGAAAGCAGTTGAAGTATAATCTTGATAGGAGTGCTTGTAAAGCAATTCCATGTGCATTCTATTTTATTATTACAGAATATTACCGATATAATCAGGAATCTTTTACTCTATGTGCATGTAGTGACTTATTTAAAAACCGTAACTGTACCGCTGTTATCCAGTTTAGCATGCAATCTTCAATTTAAGCATCCTTCACTTAAATTTTTAACAAATAGTCTAACTTTTCAATCAAAGTTGATCTAATCATGTAACTCTATAGAGATACTTTATGGTTGTTTATACAAGGAAAATTGCATTGAGCATATTTTATTTTAAGAAGCTAATGTCTTTTGACTCCTTTTTTAATGACTACTCTCTGTTTTCAAGTGTCAAGTTGCACTACAGGAATGGTGAACTTGTATGCAAAAATGACTCCCAAAATTAATCCCAAAGGAGGAAGAATGATGTAAAACTGAGGATGCGTCAGGCTATGAGCAGTTTGTCAACAATTGTGGATAAATTCCTGCTCCTATAACATTTAAAAAAAAATCTAACAACATTAAGGAAGATCTTTACATTTCATAAAAGGTAAGTGTCTATGTTATTTAACCTTAAAAGAACTATTATAAAAGAAACATTCATAGTAATCGGTTATAAAAATAATCCTCCCTGATCTTCAGTGCATCCCTTAAACATCTTTCTATCTTTTTTCATGTACCTATGAATGGATACTGTTTCTCTCGTATCGAAACTTAAAGATGATGCAGCTTAACATGAAAAAAAAATGGTGTGCTTTGTTTCATAAATTTTCAGTTAATGCTAAGACATGAAGTTCTCATTAATACAGATGGCACTTGTCTAATTATCAGCTTTTACAGTTGCCTTTATGTTTGGGGGAAAAACTAACTTGCATCGTTTGTAAGGGGAAATATGTAGGTTCAGATCCTGGACTCTGACAGAGTTGGGGGGAATTTTGTTTGAGAATAGATGAAAGATCGGAGCAGCAGTCTGTCTTGGTCATTCTGTCACGGATTTGCAGAAGACTAGTAATCGTTTGGTGCCCCAATTTGAGATACCTTTAAAGGAGCCTGATTTTCAGAAAGTGCTAAACACCTGCACTGTGCAAATCAGGTCCTATGAAGGTGTCTCAGATTGGGCAACTAGAAATGGAGATAACCTAAGTCACCAGTCACTGCTGAAAATCTTGGCCCCTTCGAGATGGATTGTGGCTGTGGAGTCAACCTACATTATGAGTACACTTTCTATTGTTAGTTACAGGCAAGAGATCATGCAACGCTCTTCCATGGGTGATGCTATTAAGTATAGGTGGCCAAATTTGATTTCATGGTAAGGTCGTGAGTCTAAACACTGAAGGGCGTAACTTAGTAATGTAACCGTGAGTATTGTCTAGGTAAAATAATAGTGCCATAAAAATATATTATCTAGTCTATTTTTCCCTTTCTCCTTGGTTCAATGTTTAGGTATTTCTAATTCAGTGTTAAACCAACACTCTCGAATACATCTAGGGACTTAGTAAAATCCTTGTAAATGCATTCACAGGAAGAGACTAATGAAGTAGAAGTCAACTGAATCTCTTGTGTAATACTGAAACACGATGACATTGGTGCCTGTGGGATATGGAAATCATGTCAGCAACTAACATGGTTGAGAAAGACATAAGTGGACAATGTGGCCCAGTTTCTGTAGACTACAGGTTTTCTGCATGATCCTAGCAGTGTTGGCAATTCTGGTGTTGGTACACAACTTCCATCAGTTTGAGGTGAGTCAAGCAGTTTTCTGTAACAGTCTTCCTGTTTAGCTTATGCTGCTCAGGGGAGAATTCTGCGGGACTGCATGCTGCAGAAAAACTCCCCTTCTCCCTGCAGAATTCCTGTGCTTCCCTGCAGAAAACAGCAGGTAAGCAAAGGGAAACAGTTTTCCGTCCCCCACACAATCATGGGTGCAGTTTTTTGGGTGGGGATTGCCCCCCTAAACAGAAGAGAGCCATATCTCAGATCCACTGACTTTGCAGCTGAATGCCACCTCCTGGGTTCTAGTGCCAGTTGAGCTCCCATTTTGTGTGCTGGGAGCCTTCCTGTTTTCTGTTAAACAGTGAGTGCTGGCTGTGGGGGTGGGGGAAATGAGGTAGTGGGGAAGGAAGGGGGGGTGGAATAGGGCAGGGGGAGGGGAATGTGGGAGTGAAGGGAGAGGCATGGGGCAGTGGGGGAGAGGGATGAGATGAGGAAGAAAAGGGTATAGGGGAATCGTGGGGTGAGCCCGGCATGTGGTGTCTCCTCGGCAGGTGCTGGGGTTCCCCAATTAAGTAGGCCCATCAAACCCTCACCCTGACAAGCCCTATCCGCCTACATCAGGACCCCCTGATCATCCCCCCCTCACCCAGACCCCCACCCCACTGAGCCCCAACCAGCTGCACCTGGACCCCCACCCCATCAAGTCCACTCACCCAGCATCCAGACCTCCCCAATGAGCCCCCAGCACCCAACCCCCCTGCTGAACCCCATCTCCTCACACCCAACCCCCCCTGCTGAGCCCCAGCCACCTACACCTGGATCCCCTGAAGAGTCCCATTGCCCCTGCAGCCAGAATTCCTAATGAGCCCTTGTGAATTCAGATCCCCCACTGAGTTGCCTGCACCCAGATTGCCCCAAACTAAGCCCCTCCATGCTTGGATGCTGCTGGGCTGAGCCTGCCCACCAACACCTGTGCCTGGTGCAGAGGGTCAGGATCCCGGCGTGTTTCTGGGTGAGACCCGGCCCTTGCACTGTGTCAGGGTTGGGTGCAGCCTCACTGTCGAGTCCCTGTACCAGAAGAGGTGGGGGTTTAGGGTGATCTCCCACTTCAGTGCAACCAGTGGCTTGTGCTCCCCACTGCTATGCTGGAGCCACATTTATTTATTGACAAATAAAATTTGTAGAATTTTAAAATATTGTGCGCATAATTTTTATTTTTTTTGGCACAGAATTTTTAAATTTTTGGTGCAGAATTCCCTGAGGAGTAATATTATGTTTTGACTATGGCTTAACAGTAGTTGATATACAATTTCTCTTCCCCAAATCTGTGTTTGGACTAAATAAAACAGGCAAACTATACTTTCACAACCACATTATCCTATAACACTTTAAATAACTGGTTTAATTAACATTATTTCATTTAGTTTACAATACTAACTGAATTACTTTTATGACAGGTTTCAGAGTAGCAGTCGTGTTAGTCTGTATTCGCAAAAAGAAAAGGAGTACTTGTGGCACCTTAGAGACTAACAAATTTATTTGAGCATAAGCTTTCGTGAGCTACAGCTCACTTCATCGGATGCATTGCTTATGCTCAAATAAATTTGTTAGTCTCTAAGGTGCCACAAGTCCACCGTTTTTTTTTTTTTTTTTTTTTTGTGAATTACTTTTATGTATCTACTTCCTGCTGTGGTGCTTTCCTATCTGCCAGCTCTTACTGTTTATCACTTTGCCACTAAGCTCTTCCTGTAGTATCAGCACTTCTGCTTTGACCTTCTGTGTAAATTAGTCCCCACTAAAAGATAATGTCTCCATTTCCTGTTGCACTGCTCATTCTTCATGTTTTATATCTAAGTCTTGTATGTACATTTTCTCTGGCTTTACATGTGCTAACGCTCTCTTATCAGAGTGTTGTCCACCTGTGTGTGTGTGTGTGTGTGTGTGTGATCAGTGCCCCAAAAGGTCCTTGTGTAGCTCATACTAAAATCATATTACCAGTGAAAGTCTGTGTTTTGCTTTGTTCTTGTTTAAGGTAGCTCTTCAAGGTCAATGGAAAGACCAGTGGGACAGTGGTTGGTCTACTCTTCGGTTTACATCCTAATCTCCTTTCATCCAGAATTGCTTCATAATAATGTTTATCAGTTATCTCCAGCAAGTTCAGTCCATCTCATCCCCTCTTTCTCTGATACTCCATTGTTTCATACACAGCTATCTAGATACATTAATTTCACCGAATAGAACTGCTACAACAAAGGGGTTTGTGTGTGTGCGTAAGGGATAGAAAGTATTCATCTTCCAGCAATTTGAAATTTAGGCTTCTGGCGCTGAAGAGAAATGAAATTTTTATATTAAATATCTGTTAGCCGGGTATAATTGGAAATGCTTATTCAACTTTTATTCAGTCTATTGAATATGTAGTACTCTTCTCAAGAAACATAAACTGAACAGTATCTTGCAAAAATGTTTGCTATATTTCTGAAGTGATACGTTCATTTTGTTTTACATCAGAATTTTTGTGTTGCAAACATTTTATTGCTTGCCAGCTTGGTGAATGCTTTTGAGCATCAAATATTGGGACACATTTTGTTACATATGGGGAATAAAAACAGCATCATAAAAAGTTTTTAAAATATTCCAACTTTGAAAGTCAGCACATATTAAGGCTGTCTCTGAGCAGACGCATTTAAAGTTTCTGGCCATGGAGGCTGCACTGCCTTTCATAGTTAAATACTGTGCAGCCTAATCTTGACTTTCAACAAGGCAGATGTCTTCCTGTTTTCATAGATATTTGGATGATTGCATTTGGCAACTTCCGCACAAATGGTTGCAAAAATCAAGAACAAGCCTTTCGGCTTTCATTCTGTGGATTCCGTTGTCTTCTACTAAGCACTGCATATTTGTGTGCAGTGACACACCTTTAAGAAGGGCTCTTAGAAATTAACAAAGTTTCAGTTGATTGTGCTAAAGCCAAATCTTGTTGGGGAGATACACTAACTGCTGTTTCTAAATGCTGAATACATCTAATTCAAGTATTATCTTTAAATGGACACTTAGTACCCAGTTTGACATTGAGTAGGACACCATAGATTTCCTTTGCTGATCTTCACAACTAGTTCTGTTATCTACCAAATAGGAATTTGACATCACAACTGATTTTTACAACATAGTGGGTTAGGCAGACTGTCTCAGGAGCGTCAAGTACCTTTCCTATGGCATTTGCTCTTAGTGAAAACTGGTGATCCTTCTTTGTTTCTTCTTTTTGTTTCCTGTTGCTATCTCTTACCGATTTTTCATTTACAGTAGGATATTGGGATATTCTTGTCTCTGGCAACACATTTAATTTTTTATTACTTGTCCTAGAAATATATGCTCTGACTCTCTTATTTTTGGGGAGTCAAATTCACAAATACATTTTGGGTGGGAGGTATGTTCTCGTATAAATCCCACATTCCCCCAAAAGTTATATGTTGCTATAAAATCACTCCGTCAGATACATTCAAAAGGTTCCGATTCTTTTATTGTCCTTGACTTCTCTAAATGCATCTGCTGCGACATTTTGTTTCTTTTTTGGGGGCATAGCTCTCCAATCAGTTTAGCACAGGTTTATATGTTGATATTCTTCAAATGAATAATGCTCTCAGAAAAGATCTGGTTTGAGAGAGCTTTTAGAGAATCAGAGGTAGTCCAAATGCAGTTTATTCTGGAAGTCTCCTTTCCTACTGATTACTGTTTAACATATGGATGCAGATGCAAACCACTTACTGTTTAATAGTCTAGTGCTAAGAAATGTCACTTCTCTTTGAACTTTCAGCTAGCTTTTTAGCTTCAGTTAAGACCTCGAGCTGCCCATTCAGTGTTTTGATAGACTATTTGCTTCTTAAGGCTGAGCTGCTCCCATATTGAGATCTACGGTTGAGTGCTGCATTATAGTGACAGATGTGATGCGGTTCTTGAAGATAAAACAGAATAAAAGAATAATCTTAATTGTCTTCTGTGGAGCATTAGGTTGTTGCATCAAAGAGGTGACTTGTTTATAGAAAGCAAACAAATATTTACATACCCAATGTTACTTGGACTAACAGAGCCACTTCAGGATTGGTTAGGAATGTCCTTGGGTGCCCCACTATGTGTGGATATCTCCCAATTTTCTGTGTGTGTATCACAGAGGTGGGCAAGGCCCGTGGGACTGTCCTGCCTGGCCCTTGAACTCCCGGCCCCTCCACCACAGTCTCAGCTTGCCGTGCGGACAGCACACCTTGCACCCACCCACATCCCAGACTTTCAGGGGGGCAGTCGGGGGACAGGGATGGTTGGATGGGGCAGAGGTTTGGGGGGAAACAGCGGGGGGGTCCCAGGAGGGGGCGGTGAGGAGACAAGGAGCAGAGCGGGTTGGATGGGTCAGAGGTTCTGAGGGGGGCAGTCGGGGTGGGAGGAGCGGGAAGTGGGAGGGGATGGATAGGGGGCTGGGGCCAGGCTGTTTTGGGAAGCACAGCTTTCCCTACCCAGTCCTCCGTACCGTTTCGCAACCCTGATTGAGCCAAAAAGTTTGCCCACCCCTGGTTTATGAGAACACCTTTTGTAATGCCTTCCTGTTACATACTGCTTTCCTCGATGACCATCTGTGCTTCTCCATCACTTGATGGGTTAGACCAAGTGTTGTATCTGTATGAATTAGATTGTGAAAGTTTTGACACAGGGATTCTGCAATGTGTTCTTTATGAAGTCAAGTTCACCTGGGCATTATATATAAATGAGTAACTAACCTTCCTAAGCTCGTGAGTCCGACTGGAGTTTCTTTAAAAGAAGTGTCCAACAAACCTGAAGTCTAAAAGTAGTGACTTAAAACCCGTGAGGTAAGGCATCCGGGACACTGCATACTAGAGGCTTATGGTGGTCCTGGGTGAACAAGGACAACATGCCTTTCTTCTGTGTTCAGAATTCTCAGCTTTAAAGCATAGTGCACTGATTGTTACCACAGGCTGACTAATGCCAGTATGTGTCTGCAAAACTTAACAAATACCTTGTGTAGTAGTGTTGGCATACAGGAGGCTCAGTTGGCTGTACAGACGGTGCTTGTGTGCTGCAGCTCTTCTTTGTTACAATAGAAATGCCACCTGAATAGTCACACAGCCACCTTAGCAGATGATAACCAAGAGTGTAGGCAGGGCTGAAAGACCTATGTGTAGATCAGGTCACAGTGTTTCTGGTAGGGATTTCTTTCCAGGGATGCTAAAATGACACACTGCAATGTGGCCATACCTAAGCTTAAGGAGTTCCGCTGTCATCCCGTTGATTCAGAGCTGAAATCCCTTTGAAAAATCCAAAATAGGTTCCTCAACCCTATAAGCGGAATGTTTGGTGTGGAATCAGGTTTTATATTTCATGGAGAAAGATATTAAAACAGAGTTTTGTCTTGCCCATTTGGAGATAAATGTCTACTTGGCCTAACTACTTCCAGTGATCTGGAGAATCAAAGCCAGAATATTTACCATACTGCTGGGGCCATTGTACCATTTGGGTTAAATATTGCACCAAGCTATTAATATGATTCTGTCCAAAAGTGTTTCACTTTTTTCAATAAGTGTGCATATCCTTTGGCAACAATTTCTTGTGCAGACTTTTTGGTTTTGTTTGTGCATAGGGAAATAATCATCCAATAGGACTAATGTAATGAAGCAAGTATTTCTTTTATAACACCTAATAATGTGGTAGCTGCTTTAGGTATGTGCAAATCCCTGCCCTGGATGTGCAAAGTGAAACTTAAAGCACGATTAAACAACAATTACTGAAAGGATGAGAATAAAGTACAAAGTTTCTGTTGTCTGGGTCCATAATATTGCAGTGCAGAGTCTAAAACAGTGCTGCTACTTATTTTTCTGCTCCTAGCTTTTAACATCGATCACAGTTCAGGGCAGCGGTGTCCATGTTCCCCCTTTCTGCTCCAGCAAAGGCATTCATTCCCAGGCTTCTAGCACCCCAGCCATCACCTCTCTTGGGCAGAGCAATGTCTATTCCCCCTCCAGACTTGGATTTTTCCAGGCTACACTATTCCTTGCCTACACTGTGAATTGCACAGCAAGTCAGACTGCCTCAGCAGTCCTGCTTTGCCTTCTTCTCAGAGACAGTTATTGCTCACAGTTATGTTACCACACAGCTCTTTCTAAGCAAGCAAATTTATTATTAAGGTAAAAGCACTACAGAGAAAACATATTAAAACAATGAAAGAACCTACATTCATGCTAATAAGCTTACCAGAGATCACTCCCAACTTCAATAAGAACTGTAGCACAGGATCAGTCCTTCCAACAATGAACTCCTAAGATACTTAAACCTAATTCAGTAAGGTTAGTCCAGGAAGTTTTTTTATTAGTTTTTTTATTATTTTTATTAAATTAGGCAAGTCTTTGTGATGTTGTGAAGGTCAACAGTATAACTGGGTTAAGAAAAAAAAATTAGATACATTCATGGAGGATAAGTCTATCATTGGCTATTAGCCCAAATAGTCAGGGATGCAACCCCATGCTCCAGGTGTCCGTAAACCTCTGACTGCCAGAAGCTGGGACTAGACAACAGGATGGATCACTCAATATTGCCTTGTTTTGAAGCATCTGGCATTGGCCACTGTCAGAAGGCTGGATATTGGGCTACATAGACCATTGGTTTGACCCAGTGTGGCCATTCGTGTGTTCTTAAGTCAAGCTGACGGTTCCCAAACATCCAAGACAGCCAACCAGCTCTAGAAGGTTTGTTTTTTTTCTATTGGGTGTTAGCTTTTTAGAATTGTCTTCAACATTTAGAAAAACTTATTTACATAGCTTCAGCCATGTGCTTTGATGTCAGAAATGACCTGTTCCAGTCTAAGCTGGCAGTGAGTAGGCACAAGGTACAAAGGATATGATACTATAAAAATAAGATGACTAAGCTATCGGGTTGGGCATGTTTTGTGCCATATAGTGTCGTCTATATTTTTATGGGGATAAAAATCTCTTGAAGGAAGGAGTAGAGTGTTTACTCTTCTCCACACTTGTTCAGAATTGGTCTCTACTGTTTGGACTCTTTCCCCCCATTGCGATGTGTTGCTTTTAATGTTATAGTGACGAATGCTGGTTTGCAACAATGAGACATCCAGGTATGTTAAGATGTGCTAAGAATTATAACTGAAACAGAATTATGGGCATTAGAACAGAGCTGAAGTTTCATCTGCTTGGAAGCATACTGAAATTTTAAAAGTGAATTTAAATTTTAAATTTTTCAAACTTTTCTATTCAGCCCTGTATTGGGTGCTTACCTGAGTAGTCAATACAGGTTTTCATTTGTACATGAGAGGGTTACTCCCACACTGTAATTCTTCCCCACCAACCCTTCCTCAAAGGCTCCACAGGAGGTCAACTAATCCGTCCTCCAAGTAGCATATGTCTCAGGGCCTTTCGATGCAGCTTTGGGTCATTTATTCATGGAAACTGTAAAGCAACTTGTTGCCTTCACAGTGCTGTCATTGTTGGCCAGTTTTTGGAGAGTTTAGCACCTGAAATTAACCATGAGGGTAATCCAGAAAGTCACTAACCTTTTAAGACTGTCTCCCAGACCACTGATGATAGGACATAGAACATTTCACCTCTGTGTTTCCAGTTTGAATCCATCTTTGGTCAGTGGAAGCCAACAGCTGTTGCTATCTGATGGCTTTCTGGTTGTGTGGGTGAAAATTGATCTCAGTCCAACTGTCAGTGGAAGGTGATCACATCACAAAAGATGTCCCAGCTGACACTAACTCGCTTTGCACTGGTACATTTGTTGGTACATTTATTGGTAAACATGGCAGAGACCAGACACTGAAAGGGCATGGTATCTTCTGACTTTGAAAAGTGTACCCTCCAAGATAGTACTGTGGCACGCTAGTGGGGCAGTGTGAGGAAGTTTGCAATGCCTGTATAATGCCTGTTGTGTGGATAAGTATAGGACTTCCCAGGGCTGCACACTGCCAGCACTACATTGAGACTAAAAAAAACCCTCTGCTAATGACTTGGTGTATTCCACGCATTCTTATTCTTAAAAATATCTAGTACCCAGCAGCACATAAGCACCTCTAAGAGCATAAAGACACAATCTCTGCTTGGAATAGTTGAAAATTTAAATAATGATAGTGTGGGGAGACATATGGGGAATGGATGAATAAAGATACAAAACAATGTCATGTGCTACCATGTCATGTAGAGGATTGTGTTACATTAGAACTTCACTAATTCAAATTACTGGGAAATCCACTGTATTACTGAATCTTGTGAATTATAGGGCAAGCAAACAAAAACCTTTGGTTTGTTTTAGTAAAAAAAAATCTTTCTATTGTATCTCATCTCTTTTTAGATACTGTAGATTGTTTTTTTTTTTAGAAACCTTATAACGTAGAATAATATATTTTATAAAGTATCAGAGGGGTAGCCATGTTAGTCTGTATTCACAAAAACAGTGAGGAGTCTGGTGGCACTTTAAAGACTAACAGATTTATTTGGGCATAAACTTTTGTGGGTAAAAACCCACTTCAGATATTTTTGTAAAGTTGATGAGGCATTAGTAAGTAAAGTAAAGAGAGGTTTCAGAGTAGCAGCCGTGTTAGTCTGTATTCGCAAAAAGAAAAGGAGTACTTGTGGCACCTTAGAGACTAACAAATTTATTAGAGCATAAGCTTTCGTGAGCTACAGCTCACTTCATCCGATGAAGTGAGCTGTAGCTCACGAAAGCTTATGCTCTAATAAATTTGTTAGTCTCTAAGGTGCCACAAGTACTCCTTTTCTTTTTTTAAAGTAAAGAGATCTCACATGAAGTCTTCACCAAGAAGTAAGAAGAGTTTCCCTATTTTGTGTATCAATTAGCGAGGTTCTGTCACATACAGGAAAATATCTCCATAACCCCTGGCTTCATGCATGTTTGAACTGAGGACTGAAGTTGGAGGGTGTACTTGGCAAGTAGAAGCCACCATGAATTCTCTGGTGTCTTAATGTTTTTCCTAAAACTTATTTTTGGGAATACTTTCAGTTTGCTGAAATTCCAGCAATTTCCTTGGCCCTGGTCTACGCTAGGGGGGAGGGGAGGGTTCGATCTAAGATACTCAACTTTAACTACGCAAATAGCGTAGCTGAAGTTGGTGTATCTTGGGTCGACTTACCTTGCCGTGAGGATGGCAGCAAGTCCACCGCTACCACTCCCCCATCAACTCCTCTTCCGCCTCTCATATGCTGGAGTTCCGGAGTCAACGGGGAGCGCGTTCAGGAATTGATTTATAGCGTCTAGATGAGATGCGATAAATCGATCCCCAATATTTGGATCACCACCCCCGCTGATCCAGCTGGTAGTGAAGACCTGCCCTAGAGATTTCCCTCTTTGTTAGCCTGATTTAGCACTTAAACCTTCCTAACTTTCTTAAATCTCCTTCAATTTCATGGAACACTTGATCTATGCTACTTTTTCCCCCTACAATGTTTTGTTTACTGATTTAGAGCTTTAGCAGCATGTGAAATCATAGTCTGTCCTGATGAATGCTTTTTGGGTCTTGTCACTCACTATTCTACTTGTGTAACCACTAACCAGTTCATGCGTTCAGTGGTGTCTTTCAATCATTTTTTGAATTTCTGTAACTTCTTTTAATTCTTGACTTTAAAGAACGAGTTGCATTTTTACACAAGGATGATGAAAAGTAATGTGGGGTGACTAGACAAATACAGCATGATCGCCAAAGGCAGTGGGCAGTCTAAAAAGCATGTAAACGTGCAGGATCAGTTTTTTCTCTGGAGTAATGTAACCAACTTCCCTTGCTTCATGTTGGTGATAAATTTGGCCCTTAGTTTTAAAATAAAACATTAGATAACCTTTCTTTCTTAAGCAAAGGAAGCCTTATAATGATTACTTTGCTGCATGGATGTTCAAAATGTAACCATAAAATCTTTGGGCCTAATTTTCAGAGCCTTTGTGTAAATGAAAAATCAGGCACCTAGTTTCTCGGAAATCCTAGGGTGAATATAATCATCTTCTGTGTTTCTGTGAAACTAAGATATTTAATCACCACCTACACTACCCAAAACAAAGCACAGTTTTTATGGCTTTATATCCTGACAAAACATTGGTCACTTGTAATGTTAATAGCCTATTTCCTAACAGTCCTCTTCCTTTGCAGCACTTGGATCACAACACGGTCTCGGGGTTAAATTGGATAATAGAGACCGGTGACCAGCAGTCTTCATCGCCAACAACTAAAGCAACCCGAAAGCACTACTGTGATTATGAACATCAAACTTTGTCCAAAAGAGAACAAGCTGAGGAGGAATCCTTATTTGCTGCTATACAGTGGCCAAACCCCCCTTTAGGTAAAATCCCATTTATAAGAAGCACTGATCCTGCCCACAGCAATTTTGTGATTTTGAATTCCCATGTGCGTTTCAAGGTGGGAGATCAGTTAGAGGTGCTTGTCCACATGAAGGATTTTCAAGGCAAACCAAAACAGTATGGTGGAGACTACATACAGGCAAGAATTCACTCTCCTCTGCTGAAAGCTGGAGCAACGGGAAGGGTTGTAGATGATCAGAATGGGTTTTACAAAGTCTTTTTCACTCTACTTTGGCCAGGGGATGTCAGAGTATCTGTGTCTCTGGTCCATCCTAGTGAAGGAATACAAGTCTTGCAGCGCTTACGGGAAGAAAGACCAGACAGAGTCTTCTTTAAAAGCTTATTCAGGTCTGGTAGTACTTCAGAAACCACTGTATGCAATGTATGTTTGCCTGGAGAGCTTCCTGTCTGTAACTTCTCAGACCTCTTCACTGGTGAGCCATGGTTCTGCTACAAGCCAAGAAAACTGTCCTGTGCCAGCAGAATCAACCATGCCAAGGGAGGATATCAAAAGGGCCTTCTGACACCTTCTGAGAGTCTCTTTTTCCAAACGTATGTATGTTTGTAAATATATGCATAAGCGCACACTTTTTTTAATGGTCCTTAAGTTATATCTGTGTCTTTATGTTGACAAGATCAAGCAACAAGTTAGTTGTAATGTTGATGAAAGGTGCTGGACTGAAATTCCTGGAGATCAAAATCTTCTCTTTATTAGCAGAAACATACTGCTTAAGTAGTAGTAGCAGCGAAAGTTTTCCTCATGCTGCTCAGCCCGCATGCTTCAGTCTTAAACTGAAGAAACTAAGAGAGAGGTAGTGGAGTCTCTGTGCCCTGAAGTCAGTACTAGGCTTGTCTGCTCACACTGATGAGTGTTACTGCCACTGATGGTGGTTGGTTTTTTTTTGTTTTGTTTTTTGTTATTGCTCCATTTATTTCAGTCATAATTTCAGTTTATGTTCATAACTCTTAATATGCAATTTGGTACATGCATTACATAAGAATATTGATGATCTGTGTTGTTAGTGTTCATATGATACCTCACAAGGCATATTTTGTACAAAAATTATTTCAAAAGTGTGTGACTACAAGGGTGATTTCAGTCACAGTAATTTTTTCTTAGAAAATCAGGATGTTGTTGCTAAATTGATTTGCCTGCTGTGCCCTTCACTCCTTCTCAATCACCATGGCCTGAAATGACAGAAAATGGGTGCATGATAGCCTTCAATTATGAATTATTCCTATAGTAGAACTGGAGGTCACTGTGTAGCATCTATGGCTCTGCCTTCCCAATACAAGAATGTGTAGGTCTCAGCCAGGAAAAGCCCATCATGGCTTAAGGACTCCATGGAATCTATGAGGTAGCTCCCCTAGTGACTTGTACAGACTTCTAATTGCCTGAAGTGATGTACCCTGCTGGCTTTGTGCAAGTAAAAATGGGTTTATAAAGTAAAATCTAATATCCTAGGACTACCAAAATGTTAAATCTTTGGCTAAGTGGGATTAAGAGAGTTGTCTCAAGGAGATTAATACGTACTGATTGGAGCTCTAGAAAGTAGAGTGCGTCTTAGAAATAAAAAATGTATCACATATACAGTGTGTGCACACAAGTAAGGAGAAACTGATGCTAAAAAATGAACTTGAAATATCCAGCATTGCTTTATTACATTTATATTTTTCTTACTGTTCTTCAAGTGATGTGAATATCAAAGTGCCAGTACTTCCCAGTGGCTCTGATTCAGTGACTGTAGAACCCTTAGGATTTACAGGTAAAGTGTGTTTTTAAATATCATTGTTTTATAAATCATAGTGAAATCAACAGAAAGGGAAACAGGCATGATTAAATAATACTGGAGACTTTGTTTTCTCAGCTATTTGGCAAAAATATTTTTTTTAATTTATGCATTGAATACAATTAGATGGTAAAGCTCTTTTTTAAAAAAACTATTTATTTAGGAAGTATTAACAGGTGTACAAATCCTTGCCATGTAAATAGAAACTAAACAACTTACAACAGTGAGCTTTTGTTTAAAGAGGCGTTGTCTAGGAATGGAATCATCAGTTGATTGTACACTTTTCTGTCACAAAAAGAAAAGGAGTACTTTAGAGACTAACAAATTTATTTGAGCATAAGTTTTCATGTCACAAACTCTCTCTTACTCCTGGGGGAATTCTGCACCACTGCACATGTTCATATTTAATGTGCTGCGCATATTTTAATTCCCATCCATTCCTCCTCTCTCCCCTGCCCCCATACTTTCTGCCAGAAAGTTGCTGCAGTTCCACCTTTTGCCCACCAGAGGGTACTATGACGCTTGAACAGAGTAGCCACTCTCCTGCCTGCTAGGGAGAAGAGAGAGCCTGCAGTGCTTTCTTCACAGCACCTGTCGGGCCAGGTCAGGAGATGGGGGATATGGAGACAGACAGCGTAGAGCTGCTGGGGGTTACAGACAGGCTCATAAGGTCTAGTGGGGGAGGACAGACTGAGGCACCTCCTGTGGGGCTGAAGCCCCAAGATCTCCCTCCCTGCAGGCAGAAGGTCCCCCAAACAGGCTGATAGGCAGAGAATGGGGAAGGGGGGGCGGAGGGCTCTGAGAGCTGCACTCTAACTGTAAAAGAGCTGCATGTGGCTCACGAGCTGCGGTTTGGCCACCCCCGTTATATGTTCACTGCACAGCTCCCACTGACTTCAGTTGCAAATACTCAGACCCAGGGTCTCAAGCTGGGCACTAGAAAATGAGGAACACACAGTTAGTGACCACTTGTGAAAAATTTGGTTTAGGTGATACGATGAGCATCAAATTGGACCTCTGTGGCAAAGGCAGGGTTAGAAGCCTCCAGGGCAGTATAAAACTGACTCAATCGTTAGACCATCCTTCTCTTCCTGCAATTCCTTGCTTCGTTTGCTATGCATCTTCCAACTTCGGCAATGAATGAAGGAATTGTCACACTGTCCGGAGTGGCTCACGACTGTGAGTGCCAACCTCAGGGCAGACTGTCAAGAAGCAGGGCAAAACCCCCAGTCTGATTGTATGTTCTATAATTAATGTCTCCAACGCATTAACAAGTATGAACTCCTAAAGCAGTATAATGACAGGTTTCAGAGTAGGAGCCGTGTTCGTCTGTATTCGCAAAAAGAAAAGGAGTACTTGTGGCACCTTGAGACTAACAAATTTATTTGAGCATAAGCTTTCGTGAGCTACAGCTCGCTTCATCGGATGCATTCAGTGGAAGATACAGTGGGGAGATTTATATATTCACCTGCACATCTACCAATGTGATATATGCCATCATGTGCCAGCAATGCCCCTCTACCATGTACATTGGTCAAACTGGACAGTCTCTAGGTAAAAGAATAAATGGACACAAATCAGATGTCAAGAATTATAACATTCAAAAACTAGTTGGAGAACACTTCAGTCTCTTTGGTCACTTGATTACAGACCTAAAAGTTGCAATTCTTCAACAAAAAAACTTCAAAAACAGACTCCAATGAGAGACTGCTGAATTGGAATTAATTTGCAAACTGGCTATAATTAACTTAGGCTTGAATAGACACTGGGAGTGGATGGGTCATTACACAAAGTAAAACTATTTCCCCATGTTTATTTTCCCCCCTCCACCCCCCACTGTTCCTCAGAGGTTCTTGTCAACTGCTGGAAATGGCCAACCTTGATTATCACTACAAAAGGTCCCCCCCCACCCCACTCTCCTGCTGGTAATAGCTCACCTTAAGTGATCTCTCTTGTTACAGTCTGTATGGTAACACCCATTGTTTCATGTTCTCTATGTATATAAATCTCCCCACTTTATCTTCCACTGAATGCATCCGATGAAGCGAGCTGTAGCTTATGCTTATGCTCAAATAAATTTGTTAGTCTCTAAGGTGCCACAAGTCCTCCTTTTCTTTATAGCACTATAACAGTCCTACCATGGTGTCACAGACTGTCCCCTTGGGCATTCCAGTCTATTTTGGCACACAGGCAAGCTGGAATTTTGTGATTGATGGTCGCTTACACCAAAAATCAAATCAGTAATCTGTTTACTCCTGGTCCCAAAGGACCAGTCGTTTACCTAAGCTCAGCTGTATTTAGATTGTAAGCCAAGGACAACACTTGTAGCCACCCCGTAATAAACTCACCAAAGGCTTATTACTAGGGAAAAACATATGAGAGTTATTTACAAGATTAAAGCGGATAAATTTACACATACAAATGAGTTAATCTTAGATTTCAAAAGATAATAGAAACTTCTCTAATAAGCAAACTCTGTGTCCTTTTGGGCTAACCCAAGCTAAACACTTGAGGACTCCTTGCTTAAGCTTAGAAATCCTCACCCCTCAGAGTTCAAGCAGTTTAGGAATAACAATTTCTCCTTAACAGGCATTTTTATTTCCTTCCTCCAGCATTCAAGCTGTGATGGGATGTGGGCTTGTGCATGTACCCTCTTCATGGGTGTGGGGAAGCAAGCTACAAAGTCTTTTATTTGGCTGATGTCTGTAGACCATCTTTTGTCAGGGAGAAGATAACACCTCTTGTGGTGAACTAGCATTTCAAACTTGGCAGTGCTCCTCCTCTGACTAATTGTAGGAGAGCGCTCTTGCTGAGAAAGTGCTGTTCACACCAGCACTTTTCGTGAGTAATGCTTTTGTTGTTTGCGGGGTGTTTTTTAACACACCTGAACAACAAAAGTTTTGCCGACTAAGTTCCGGCAAACAAAGCCTAAGCAAACATTTTTATAGTTAGAGAGCCAACATTTCAATATTACTTTATAACATGCAGATATTACAATTAATTGTAATACATGCAGCATCCTACACTCTCACACAGGTAAACCAGGTTGGTTTCCACCTATATGTTTGTCGGTATTCAGTGACACCTAGGGGCCTAGATATGAGATGGATCCTATAGACCACATCTTCCTTCACTATACAACCTTGATTCATCTGGAAGTATAGTTCATCTTGTGTGCTGACTGAGGCAGGGGTCCTGTGGAAAGAATACTATGTGATCATGTAATTAAAGACGGCAACATAATGCATGCATACATGAGGTCTGAATTAACGTTGCCCTTGCAACTTTAAGGTCGCATGGGCAACTTTACCTTTGGTATTTCCTAACTTTTGAGTGCTTGACTTTGCAACTGAAATGTTGTTTTAACAGTTTTTATATGTAACGTCCTAGTTTTTTGGAAAAAACAAACTGAAAAAACAGTACTATCATGTGGCGTAATATTGACACCCACATGGGTCCTCAAGGGTTGGAACCTTATGTCCACTGCAGAAGTGACCTCTGCCACTTAAGCTAATGGAGTAACTGACAGCAATATTAGGTTGTCATCCTTTATATGGGCCAGCCATGAAGGTGCTTTGAAGTGAAAGGCAATGAATGAAGGAATGAATATGTGATCCAATCTGAAACCTCAGGTACCAGGTTGCAGCACTTCTCAAATTTGGTGTGGCTGGCCAGTAATCTGGGCCCGCTCCTTAGCTGTGTCCCTGCCAGCCACTAGAGGGGGATGAGAGAGCAAGTCTTTGCCCAGTGGGTTTCACAGGTGTTTGCTAACAGCGGAGAAATGGTGAGACAAGGGAATCTTTTGTTCTATTCCACTCTGGAGGGGAGTGTGCTGTAGTGGGCACAGACCTTTCTTCCCTTGTTCCCCCCCCTCCAACCTTGACCCTGTTTGCTCCTGTTCCCTTCAGTCTCTTCTTGCCCCAGTCCCAGGCTCCTTGCCCAGCCAATTCCAATCTGTCACTCCTTCCCAATCCTAGCAGCTCCTTGTCCCAGTCTCCCCGTCCTCTTTGTATTTGAGTTAGGCTGCTTCCTTCTCCATGCTAACTGGGAGCCAGCAGGGGGACCTCTGAGATCACAGGAGAGACAGGTTCCTGCCCTCGGTTCTGATGCTTGGTACCACAGCAGTCCACAACAGCTGGGAGGAGCAATTGCAGCTCCATCCCTGCAACCCCAGGATGGGGCATGCTCAGCGAGGAATGGTATCTTGGGAAAATTTAGCTGCCAAACTCAAACAAGTCTCTACTGCACATGTGCAAATTTGAGATTTTTTCAAAGGCTTATAACTTGACCAATTTTGGTCTGATGATTTTTCATGACACATCCCTGACAGATAACCCCCCTCATCCAGATTTCAGTTCCTTTCTCTAAAGCCTGGAGATTCTAGAGCTTATCAACTAAATGATTGTAAGATTTTTTATTTTTTTTAAACCTGGGGGAAACTATTCTTCTCAGAAATAGCTGAACCATTTTTGCTGAAACATTTTAAAAAAAATTCAGCCTCAAGCAGACAGCTTGCATGGAATGTTTCAGCCTGAACCGTTAAAGGATGGCAAAGTTGCAAGGAACTTACAATGGGGCCTTTTAATGTGAAATATGCTTAAGTAACCTTAACTGTAGGTGAAGCTGGTAGAGATGCCTATAACGGTCTTTTGTTGCAGAAGGAGGAAAAAATGTGTTAGACTGGGGTGTTTAATCAGTTTGCTTTGTCTTGCTGCTTTGCGTTAGGATAAGGGTTGATGCTTTTTCTCGGTTGGATATACTTCCATGAAAATTATAGAGATTATTTTTGTAATTGTGTATTAATTTGGAATCATTTTCTTCTTCCAGAATCAGCCAATGTGGACAGATCTCAAGGCCCAGATATTTTCCCTTTGGGTTACTATTACCAAGACGAGTGGAGGCCAAGAACACGTTGGATCCGTCATTTTAACAAGACAGCTGATATAAGCAAATGCTTACAAGGAAAAGTAGTCCACTTGTTTGGAGATTCTACAATAAGACAGTGGTTTGAATATCTGACCACATTTGTTCCAGGTTGGTTATTTTTTTGCTTTGTGCTGATTGCTTTCAAAAAGTCTTTACGTCTCTCGCTCCATAATGATTTTATATCCTACTATCAAAATCATGGAAGAAGTAAAGAGGGATGGACGGCAAATGGATTTTCAATAAATAGTCATTGACAGGATGAGTCATCCAAATTCCTTAGTAAAGATTGGAAATATATGGGGCCAAATCCCAGTGAACAAATATATATGCAATGCACCAGAGGTAGGCAAACTATGACCCGCAGGCCAGATGTGCCTGCCCAGCCCCGGAGCTTCTGGCCCGGGAGGCTAGCCCCCGGCCCCTCCCCTGCTGTCCTCCCTCCCCCACAGCCACGCTGCCGCGTGGGCAGCACTCTAGGCGGCGGGGCTGCCTGCTCATGCAGAGCAGCATGGCAGTGTGTCTGGCTGCAGCTGGGCGGTGCAACAGCCAGATATGCTGCTTTGAGTGGCATGGTAAGGGGGCCAGGGGTTTGGATAAGGGGCAGGAGGTCCCGGGGGGCAGTCGGGGATGGAGCGGTCAGGGGACTGAGAACAGGGGGCAGTCGTATGGGGCAGAAGTTTTTGGGGGGGGGCAGTCGGGACAGGGAGCCGGAGGGGTTAGATGGGGGTGGTTAGGGGAGGGGTCCCGGGAGGGGGCGGTCAGGGGACAAGGAGCAGGAGGGTTGCATGGGTCAGGGGTTTTGAGGGGGGCAGGCAGGGGGCAGGAAGTGGGAGGGGGAGGATAGGGGGCAGGGCCAGGCTGTTTGGGGATGTGGCCCTTCGGCCAAAAAGTTTGCCTATTCCTACAATACATCCTCAAAACTGGCACTGTGGAGTGTGTTCTGCTTACGTCTATCAAGACCATTTCTATTACTTTGAGATAAGTGAGCATGTTAATATACAACCACCAGGGGGCATGATGTAGCTTGTATAAGACGTGGTAGCAATTGCAATGTCCCAGTAATGTAACTTTTTCAATTATTGTGGGTCAGTGTTGGACTCTTTCTTCTTTCATTTCACTCAAAATTTTGATCTTCCTTATGAGATGGCATAATTTAACAGCCAGTAATTGAATTAACCATCATAACTGCATAAAGGAATCAATTTTATTTAGATAAAGGGTAGAAATCATTTTAACAGTTGACTTCGCTCCTTAAGTGCTAATTAAATTAAATGGAGGTTAAAAGTTGGCAGAGAAGGCTTTCTGCTGGCACTTTATATGGCAGGGTATTTATGATGGAAGGAATTTGCTCAGAAAATCCCTTTTATTTGTAAGGTGGTGGGGGGGGGAAAACACTTTATCTGAAGTCAATCAAAGATATAGCTTTTCATTGATTAGCATTTCATCTTTAGAGAGATGCCAGTCTTAGTGGGTATATGTTTCGGTGCTCAGGTAGCAAACACTGGAGTTCAGAAAGTGTACCATGTGCTTATTCATTTGGGTTTTTTTTAACTGCATTTAGTATTCTATTCAAACACCAGAACTTCCATACTGTCCAAATTATTTATGGATAGTAAAAGATAGCAGGTGAGGAAACATTATTCTTCTTGTGTTTCAGATCTAGTGGAATTTAACCTTGGGAGTCCTAAAAACGTAGGTCCTTTCATGTCCGTGGACCTGAAGCACAATGTCCTGCTGAAGTTCCGCTGTCATGGGCCACCCATTCGCTTTACCACTGTCTTCAGTAGCGAGCTACGCTACATTGCCAATGAGCTGAATGGCATTGTAGGTGGAAGAAACACCGTGATAGCCATAACCGTATGGTCCCACTTCAGTACCTTCCCTGTAGAGGTGTACATCCGGAGATTGAGGAACATTCGCAGGTCCATAATTCAACTGTTAGATCGCAGCCCCAAAACTCTGGTGGTCATCAGAACAGCCAATGTTCAGGAGCTTGGGCCAGAAGTGAGTCTCTTCAACAGTGACTGGTATTCCTTTCAGCTTGACATAATCATGAGGAAGATGTTCTCAGGAATTGCTGTGTTCTTTGTGGACGCCTGGGAGATGTCTCTGGCCCATTACTTGCCACACAACTTGCATCCACAGGACGTCATTGTTAAGAATCAGATAGATGCATTCCTGTCTTTCGTTTGTCCTTCAGAAACTTAGCACAATTGGTGGAGAGGAGCCCCATGATAGATAGATAGATAGTGTTTTGCTGTATCATAACCAAGTCATTCTCTCTGAGCTATAAAATGAAACTACAGGCAAACTGTATGGTTCCTGTTCCCACAAGTGATCTCAGTTGCTTGGCCATGAAGACAGATGACTGTGAATGGCAGTAAGGAGGAATAGACTAATTCTGACCACTTTTATATCTTCCTGTAGGGATGGTTTCTCTTGACCTTGTAATTTGTCTCAGATTACTAGGGTGGTCCTTAAATCAAAACTACAAGACTCACTACAGAAGTACTTAAATTATTAGCTTTATTAATTGTCTGTCTGCACTGCATGATTATTCATACAGAACTGATTCAGTTACCAAAGTCCTTTCTTACTATCCAGAGTACTGTGTGAAACCTGGGAAGGATTGTTTGGGAACCGCTTTTTCTTTGGTTGTTCCAAAGTTGTATTTGGTATCTGGAATAACCAAAGATGTTTCATATTGTCCTTCTTTGATTGAAGTAATCTGGGGATACCTCTTTCAAAGTCCTAATCGGGAATCTAAATGGGATGTCCTAAAACCTCTGGATCAGTCCAGGAAGCACAACCTAAAAAGCCTGCAGAATCATCAGAATATTTATTGGATGTGTCGGCATTGATGTTAATCACCCATTCACAATGTTTACAGAATGGCTTCTAAAGAATACAAATAGCCAGCACCAGTTGTAGGTAGTTTCTTCTTCAGCAGCAACAACAAAATTGCGATAACTCATTGGAATGTTTCCTTACAAAAATGTTTTCTCCTCTGTTGTGTGCTCGCTCTGTTTTAGCACTTCACTGCTGCTTATGAGATCCGGCTTCTGTTTATATTAAGGAATATATTTGTTTTGAGGGGTAGGAACACACAGAATTACATGGACTTCACAAACAGATACAGTGGGAGGAAGAGTCAAATTTTGAGCCTACAATTCTTGACAGTGTCATTATAAATTCTTGCTCTGACTGATCTTTGTTCTTCCACTTCTACGTTGGGCATTTTTTGCACCATTTTCATAGCTGCCAAATCTGCCAGCTTCAAATACCTTCAGTGTTGCCCTGTGTACTTGGTAAATCCCACCTGAATTTCCAATGATAAGCTGAAAATTTATTGCTGAGTGGCCCTTTTAGAGAAGGGCTTAATGAGATTTGCACATTGTGCTTTCTGTTTTGACTGGACCTGGTTACAGTGTAAGTCACACTTTGATTTATTGGCTTGATGAAGTTCAATTCCCAGATTAAACACTAACGATGCGATCTTCAGAAGGCTGCTCCCATTGAAACCAATGGAAATTCTACCATTGACTTCAGTGGGAACAGAGCATTGCCATCTTTCTCTTTTTGTAGTCCTTCTGCTTCTCTGCCAAAGTCTTGCTCCCCTGTCACTGTGCAACAGGTGTGAGCAGAGTCCTAAATTTGTTTTGTTTTTTTCCCCAATTTTAAAAGTTCTAGCCTTCCCATTGGCTCTTTTGGTCAGGTGCCCACTCCCTTTCCTTTACCTGGGGGACTTTTTAACCCTTCACAAGTAAAGCAAGTAGAGAACAGTTACCAGGAGGGATTTTACAGCTAAGTGGCTGGCTGGGTGTCCATCAAAGGGAGCTACCGCCCCCCCCCCTTCATTTATCACAAATGTATACACATGTACCGTAACCATTGAATTGTCAGATAACTGACCTACACCATGGCAGCTTAACTTGAGCCTTTGTTGGTGTGGTTATTTCTCTTGCATCAGACATAAGTATGTGCAAACCAGCACATCTCCCCTTTGCAAGATGTTGTGGTGACACAGATAGTTTTGGTTTGGGAGCAACAGTAATAGAAAAACTAAATCCCTTTATGGGTCCAGTATGCAATTGTTCCTATTTTAGCAGTTTCAAAAAGGGGTGAAAGACTGCCACAAGGGGTATTTTTGCTTTTAAAAATCTAATTGAAATTGGTTTCAATCACATTTATGACCAACTTCTTTTAGGTCATGAATTTTAAAATAAGAAAGTTGCCAGTTTACTCAAGTTAAGGACCAATATTTCATTATTTTGGGAATGGGGATTGACAGGAAAGAAAAAAAACTGGAGTTTCCAGTGTTCAGCATTTTTAACAATGGTCACACTATACTTCTAAATCAGTAAAATTTTATTGCAATGCTGTTTTCATCTCTATTTGTCAGTGATCTCACCTGTTGTATATTGACGTAGCTATAGCAGTGGTGGGCAGATTTTTTGGGCTGAGGGCCATATCTGGGTGGGGAAATGGTATGCAGGGTCGGGGCAGGGGGTTGGGGTGTGGGAGAGGGTGCAGCGTGCAGGAACGGGCTCAGGGCAAGGGATTGGGGAAGAGGAGGGGTGTGAGGTATATGAGGGGGCTCAGAGAAGGGGGTTGAAGCGCAGGAGGGGTGCAGAGTGCAGGAGGGGGCTCCAGGCAGGGATGTAGGAGAGGTGCGGACTGCAGGAGGGAGCTCAGGGGGTTGGCGTACAGGAGCGGTGCGGGGTGTGGCAGGGGGCTCAGGGCAGGGAGTTGGGATGCACAGGAGTGCAGCAGGGCGCTCAGGGTTGGGGTGCAGGAGGGGTGTGACGTGAAGGCAGGGAGTTGGGGGGGTGGGGTGCGGTGCAAGAGGAGTTCAGGCTCCAGCCCAGCCCTGCCGCTTACCTAAAGCGGTGCCAGGGTGGCAGCAGCACGCGCTGGGGCAGGCTCCCTGCCTGTCCTGGCTCCACGCCGGGAAGCAGCCAGACTCACATCCCTCCATGGCCCCTGGGGAAGGGGGGGGGCGCACAGGGCTCCATGCGCTGCCCTTGCCACACCTCCAGGTACCTGCCCCGCAGCTCCCATTGGCTGCATATCCAGCTCACGGGCCGTAATTTGGCCACCCCGATCTACAGAATCACAACAATAAGTAATAAAATATTTTTAAATCAATTACTTCATGGTTTCTGTCGTTATGAGCTAAATAAACTGCTTTAAGCCTTGAGAAGCAGTTATATAAACTTCCTGATAAGATTGTGGCCATTTAAAATTTTATCTTCCAGCCCCTTAACACTCACCTCTGTCATGCCAACAAAACCCAGCCTGCTGATCATGGCTAGCCAAGTGAGAAACTGTGACTATTTCTCTTTCCCCTATTTGCCTACTCCCTGCCCATAACCACAACTAAAGGAACAAAAAATAATACATAGCTGAGACAATTCTTCACCATTCTTTTGCTTGTGTGTATTATTCTCATCCCTGATCTATTTACATCTTTAAATTGTAAACCCTTTGGGGCAGGCACTGTTTTTTTTTGGTTGGGTTTTTTTTATATACTGTTTCCCACACCCTAAGCCCTAATCCTGATTGTAAATATCTAAAAATAACAGGGAATTTTAATTAAAAATACTTAGCACTTTCATGGTGGTCTTCCCCTGAAGATTTCAAAATGCTTTACAAAAGGTGGGTAAGAATCATTTCCCCCAAGTTACAGACAAGGAGATGGAGGCACAGTGGAATTAAGTTATTTGCTGCTGCTCAAGGTAATACAGTGAATCAGTGGCAAGTGGTTCTAGAACCCTGGTCTCCTCACACTTATTTCAGCTGAGGCTGTTTTTTGGAACCTGTGGTGAAAAAGTCTAGTTGAAATTTTTTGACCAAGAAAAAGGGAAAAATCTGAAAACTTTCTAGTTCTTTGTCAAGTAATGACGCTATGGGCATACCATTTCAGGTGTGCTTGTACCCTGTGCACCTTTGATTGGAGACTTTTGGTAACAATGCCTGTTTGACCTGTGCACATGTCCTACACATCCTTGTGCCCTGCAAAACTGAACTTGATAAATTTATTGAGGGGATGGTATGATGAGACTGCCTACAATGGCATGTAGCTGATCTGTGACTGCTAGCAACCAGTATCTCCAGTGGCTGGAGATGGAACACTAGATGGAGAGGGTTCTGAGTTACTACAGAGAGAATTTTTCCTAGATGTCTGGCTCGTGGGACTTGCCCACATGATCAGCGCTAACTGATTGCCATATTTGTAGTCAGGAAGGAATTTCCCCCCCGGTCAGTTTGGCAGAGACCCTGGAGGTTTTACACCTTCCTCTGCAGCATGGGACACGGGTCACTTGCAGGTTTAAACTAGTGTAAATGGTGCATTCTCTGTAACTTTGAAGTCTTTAAATCATGGTTTGAAGATTTGAGTAACTCAGCCAGAGATGGGGGTGGGGATGTGTGTCCACTACAGGAATGGGTGGGGGAGGTTCTGTGGCCTGCAATGTGCATGAGGTCAGACTAGATGATCACGATAGTCGCTTCTGCCCTTAAAGTCTATGAATCTATGTATAGAGCTGCATGGACAAACTGCTCTCACTTCCTTCTCAAGGGCCTTGCTTTTAGTTTAATTATCCTCTTCTTTGTTTAATTTAATTTATATTTATTTTATAGAACAGTTTGTTTTACAATCTCTTTTCCCCTTGCGGAAGCACTTTCCTTTCAAGATCCCCATTGTTCCAGGGTCTCCAGGCTTCAAAAGTTCCCTCTTTTGACAGAAAGCTATCCTGGTCAGTGATGGGTATTCCCAGTATATCTTCTGCTTGTTGTGGGGGAGACTTTTTCAGGTGTTTAATCTGCTCGGCGTTCAAAAGCAGGGCTGGAAAGAATTAAGAAAAACAGTCTTTTAATGATGAAGCATTCTCTCCATCTGCCTGCGGATCCAGACCAGGAAACCACCCCTGGGCAATGGTTTCTGAGGGAGCATAGGGCCCCATCAACTTCAGTATGCTCACCTGGACCTACTTGGGAAAGATCCTCAGACTACTCATAGAAAGAGGACTCATTCTCCTCATAAACCATCGATCGCCAAGAAGTCTCCATCTCTTCAAAGTAAGACTGCATTGGAGACCTCACATCCTGCTATGGGTGCAATTGAGGCTCCCGGCTCCATTGGTACTGACCTGGTGCCCAGGGAGCTGAGCTGCTCTAAAAACAAGACCCTCTGTACCGCAGAAACAGGACACTGCAGCAAGGGAGTCTAAGAACTCCACTTCTAACGGGGCAATAGCTACAACTCCTTTAGTACCCTCTGTACCTAAGCCACTCACCAAGACATCCTCAGTACTGGTGCCTGGTCAATCCCATCCTCATCTCTGCAGTCTACCTTCCAAGTGTACAAAATGCTGTGGCTGATGACCTCAGCAGGCCCGTCTCCTCAGATGATGAAATGGGAGTTGGACTCTCAAGCACATTTTTTCCTGACGGGGGAAGTTCCAGAAATGGATCCCTTTGCCACTGCTACCAACGGGATGTGCAGATTTTGCTGGAGATGGGGATTAGGCCCTCACTTACTGGGTGATACTTCTGGATGCCTTTCCTCCAGTACCTTGGAGTTTGAAGGTGGTAAACAAATCAAGCAAGACAAAACCAAGAGCATACTAGTGGTTCAGCATGGCCTAGAGAGATCTGGAACCTTTGTCTGATTCACCTGGCCTTTTGTGTGGCCATGAGCCTTCCATCCATTCCCAGCCTTCTCTCTCAAAGTCCCAGGCAGACACACCATCCCAATTCGGAAATTCTTCACCCCAAGGCTTGGTTGGTCAAAGGTTCACAGGAATAGAGACCATCTATTCTGCAGAGGTACAGCAGGTGTTATTAAATAGTAAAAGTAGTCCACACAAGATACCTACTTGCAAAAATTGAAAAGATTTTCACCATCAATGTGCCCTGTGCTGTCTTTCATCTATTCGTTATCCACTCTCTGCTGCTCTTGATGATCTATTGGAAATAAAATAAGGATTATCTATGATTAAGGCTGCAATTTAGTCATGGAGGTTACAGATTCCGTGACTTCAGCCAGTGCTGGCTGGGAGCTGCAGGGTCCTCTGCTGCCTGCTGAGGCAGGGAGTTGGAGAGTACCCTACCAGGGAGCAGGAGCCCCCCGCAGCTCCTGGCCAACAGTGGCAGCAGGAGAGACCCCTGCAGCTCCCTGCTGCCATGGGATCCTAGGAGCTCACAGCTGCCACAGGCTGCTTCTGTGTGTGGCTGGGGGACCCCCTGGAGCTCCCACAGGGGGCAGGAGAGACTCCTGCAGCTCCCCACCGTGACGAGGGGCGGGGGGAACTCCCTACAGCTCCTAGCTGCCATAGGCGGCAGGGGTACCCCTGCAGCTCTCTGCCTCCACAGGCAGCAGGGGGACCCTGTGTGACCAGAGACTAAGGGGAGCCAGCTGAGGTCACTCAATTAGGGTGAACTGCAAAGAATGGGGTAAACAACCCCAAAGCTGGTATATATTCTAATGCTTAGATTTACCAGGTAACAGCTTCTGTTATATCTTACTGGTTACTCAGAAGTCCAAAACACAATTCCCTTAAAGTAACCCAGCCTCAGGCCTCCACCTAGTTACCCAGGTCAGATATGATGAAGATTAATGAAAATCTTATTTCATTATATAAAAATGTTCTACCAATCCCAAAGGATCAGACACATTACGTCCCAGGTTAATGAATATTCCAGATATTACCCAAATACATGCTTACAGCCAATTCTTACTAACTAAACTAAAATTTATTAAAAAAGGAGAGAGAGAGTATGGTTAAAAGATCAATATTCATACAGACATGAGTTCAATTATTGAGGTTCAGATTTATAACAGAGATGGTGATCTTAATAATGGCAAAGGATTCTTTTAGAATTTAGTCCAGAGTGTAACAAAGCTCTGACCTTGCCCCGTGGGTCCCACGTTTCCTAGCAGATTTCGCTAGCCTCAGAGGCTCACTGTGACCCTCCACGTAATCCTTCTTTCTCTAGAGACAAGGGTCACGGTCTACTGAGCCATTTTCATCATAAGCCAGCGAGGGAGGTGAGAAGTTATCCTTCCTTGCACAGTCTCTGTTGTTTCCCAGTCTCAGTGATTAATCAAGGGGCAAAGGTTGCGGGGCTGGGGGGAGCCTGGGCCCATCCTCTACTCTAGGCTCCAGCCCAGGGACCCTAATAGTATCAGCTATGGTAGCTGACCTTTTAGAAACATGACATGCACAATTCCCTGGGCTACTTCCCCCACAGCAGCCCTCACTTCCTCAAGCTCCACTTCACCCTTACCTCAGGGCCTCCTTCCTTGTGCCTGATATGGTGTGTACTACTCAGCCTCTCAAACCGCACAACTTCCTCCCCCAGCTCCTGACATGCACACCCACCTGACTGACTGGGAGGCTTTTAACTAGTTTCAGCCAGCCCCTGATTGGCTTCAGGTGTCCCAATCAACCTAGCATTCTCCCTGCCTTCTGGAAAGTTCTTAATTGGCCCCAGGTGTCTTAATTGACCAGGAGTGACCATTTCACTTATCCTGGTAGCAGGGATTTGTTTAGCCTGGAGCGAATCTCTCTCTCTCTCCCTCCTACTGCTCTCCCATAGCCTTCTAGCTTGGAGGGAGGTGGGAAGCTGCTACTCCTGCTGCTACTAGGCCCTAAGCTCTCCCTGCTGCTCCAGCTGCTCCCCTGGCTGGGCCAGACACCCCCCATTCTCTGCTACTTGGCTGCTGGACCCCCCACTCTTGGGTACTGCTACTGCTCCAACTGCAGCCCTGGGGTGGGGAGGGGAAAAGGACCGGGAGACAGGGCGCCGCGGCCTACCAGCGGGTCCGCCACTTCCGTGACTCCTTACTCACCTACAGGGTGGGTCACGGACTGCTGCGCGGCCCGCCGAGAGCCATGAGCATCCCTGCCGGCGAGGATCCCCCCCAGCCCTCCTCATGGCACCCTTTACCATCGCAACATTGAACACCCGTGGCTGTAAGATGGGTTTCCGCAGGTCTCAGGTGCTCTCCTTCCTTCGAGAGGGGAGGTACTCTGTGGTTTTCCTGCAGGAGACCCATACGGATCCGACCGCCGAAGACAGCTGGCGGCTGGATTGGGGGGACAGGGTCTACTTTAGCCACCTCACAGTTCATACGGGTGGAGTGGCGACCCTGTTCTCCCCCGACCTACGGCCCGAGGTGCTGGGGGTCGCCGAGGCTGTGCCGGGTCGCCTGCTGCACCTCCGGGTCCACATGGAGGGGCTCGTAGTCAACCTCGTCAACATATATGCCCCAGCAGCGAGCCCGGAGCGGCTGCAATTCTATCAGCAGGCATCCGCCTTCCTCGGCACCTTGGATTCTCAGGAGTGCCTGGTCCTGGGAGGGGACTTTAACATCACCCTTGAGGAACGGGACCGCTCGGGAACCGAGCAGAGCCCGGCCGCCGTCGCCGTCCTCCAGGAGATAGTCGAACACCACTCCCTGGTGGACGTCTGGCGCGACCACCACCCAGATGACACTTCCACGTTCACCTTTGTCCGGGTGGAGGCCCATCGGTCGCGCCACTCCCGGTTGGACCGCATTTATTTATCACGCTTTCATCTTTCACGAGCCCACTCCTCCAGCATCCGGCCGGCCCCATTTTCTGACCATCACATAGCCACCGTGCCAGCCTCCCTCTGCGCGGAGAGGCCGGGGCCGGCCTATTGGCATTTTAACAACAGCTTGCTGGAGGATGCGGGCTTCGTGGCGTCCTTCCGGGAGTTCTGGCTGGCCTGGCGAGGGCAGCGGCGTGCCTTTCCCTCGGCACGGTGGTGGTGGGACGTAGGGAAGGTGCGCGCCCGGCTCTTCTGCCGTGACTACACCCGGGGCACCAGCCGACAGAGAGATGCAGCGATAGAGCAGTTGGAACGGGAGGTCTTAGAGCTGGAGAGGCGTCTGGCCGCCAGCCCCGAGGATCCACCCCTCTGCGGAGCGTGCCGGGAGAAGCGGGAGGAGCTCCGGAGCCTCGAGGACCATCGGGCCCGGGGTGCCTTTGTTCGATCCCGCATCCGTCTCCTTCGGGAGATGGATTGCGGCTCCCGCTTCTTCTACGCCCTGGAAAAAAAGAGGGGGGCTAAGAAACATATCATCTGCCTACTGGCAGAAGACGGCACCCCCCTCACGGATCTGGTGGAGATGTGCGAAAGGGCGAGAGCCTTCTACGCAAGCTTATTCTCCCCGGAGCCGACCGATCCTAACGCTTGCAGAGTGCTGTGGGAGGAGCTCCCGACGGTCAGCGTGGGCGACCGAGACCGGCTAGAGCTGCCCCTCACTCTGGCCGAGTTCTCGGAAGCCCTCCGTCGCATGCCCACCAATAAATCTCCGGGCATGGACGGGCTGACCGTGGAGTTCTACCGCGTGTTCTGGGACATCTTGGGCCCAGACCTAGTCACCGTCTGGGCCGAGTCTTTGCAGAGCGGGGTCCTCCCTCTTTCGTGCAGGCGAGCCGTGCTCGCCTTATTGCCGAAGAAGGGGGACCTCTGCGATTTACGAAATTGGCGTCCCGTCTTGCTCCTCAGCACGGACTACAAAATCGTGGCAAAAGCCATCTCCCTGAGGCTAGAGTCCGTGCTGGCGGACGTGGTCCACCCAGACCAGACCTACACCGTCCCGGGCCGCAGCATCTTCGACAACCTATATCTGGTCCGGGACCTATTGGAACTTGGGTGCAGGGATGGTCTGTCGTTCGCCCTCCTGTCCTTAGATCAGGAGAAGGCGTTCGACAGGGTGGATCACGGGTATCTCCTGAGCACTCTGCAGGCGTTTGGATTCGGACCCAGGTTCGTGAATTTTCTCCGGGTGCTGTACGCTTCCGCAGAGTGTCTGGTAAGGCTCAACTGGACCCTGACCGAACCGGTCAGCTTCGGGCGAGGAGTACGGCAGGGGTGCCCCCTCTCAGGCCAGCTGTACGCTCTGGCGATCGAGCCCTTCCTCTGTCTCCTCCAAAGAAGGTTGACAGGGTTGGTGCTGAGGGAGCCGGAGCTGCGGCTGGTCCTGTCGGCGTACGCTGATGACGTGCTCCTCATGGTCCAGGACCCGGGCGACTTGTTGCGGGTGGAGGCTTGCCAGGCCATCTATTCAGCAGCCTCCTCTGCGCGGGTCAACTGGGTCAAGAGCTCTGGCTTGGTGGTAGGGGACTGGCGGCAGGCGAGCTCCCTCCCACCCATGCTTCAAGCCATCCGGTGGAGCACGGGTCCGCTGCTCTATCTGGGCGTTTACCTTTCTGCCACGCATCCCTCTCCGCCGGAGAACTGGCAGAATTTAGAGGGCGGGGTGATAGAGCGGCTCCGGAAATGGACAGGACTACTCCGGTGCCTCTCCCTTCGAGGGAGAGCGTTAGTGCTTAATCAACTAGTCCTGTCCATGCTTTGGTACCGGCTCAACACCCTGGTCCAGGCCCCGGCTTTCCTGACCAACCTGCGGACATCGATTCTGGAGTTCTTTTGGTCAGGACTGCACTGGGTCCCTACAGGGGTTCTCCATCTACCTGTGGAGGAGGGAGGGCAGGGCCTCAAATGTCTGCTTACTCAGGTCCATGTCTTCCGCCTCCAGACCCTGCAGAGGCTCCTTTATGGTGCAGGTAGTCCGGCGTGGAGCATACTGGCGCACGCCTTCCTGCGCTGCTTCCGAGGGCTCCGATACGACCGGCAGCTCCTTTATCTCCATCCGAGAGGTCTTCTGCGAGACCTCTCCGGGCTGCCGGTCTTCTACCAGGACCTCCTCCGGACCTGGAAACTCTTTACAATGACCAGGTCCGTGGCAGCCACCGAGGGGGCAGATCTCCTCGCGGAGCCCCTGCTACACAACCCCCAGCTCCGTTTGCAGGTGGCGGAGTCCCGCTCGGTGCGCCAGAGGTTGGTCCTGGCAGAGGTCACAAGAGTCGGAGACCTCCTGGACTATGACCGGGGAGACTGGCTGGATCCCCTAACCTTTGCTCAGCGCATGGGGCTTTCCAGACCTTGTACTCCCCGGCGCATACTTCAGGCGGTGAAGGCCGCTTTGCCGCCCGCTGCTCGGGTTTATCTCGACCGGGTCCTGCACGAGGGCACGCCCCGCCCACCCACTACCCCAGGCCCGCCAGACCTTTTAATTGGACCCCTGCTCCGTGGACCCAACAGATCCTTTCACCCCTTCACTAGAAGCCGGCTGCACGAGATGCAGCCGGTCTGCTTTCAAACCACGTCAAGAAAACATCTCTACGTGCTCGTGCTCCACACCCTTCACGCCCACACCCTCGTGTCCCGCCCCGATACAAAATGGCGGGACCTCCTGCCACCTTCGGAGGGTGAGGAGCCCCGGTTGGCCAGCCTATATTCCACCTTAGTCCCAAAGCCCGCCGGGGATGTCAGTTGGCGGCTCCTTCACGGAGCTGTGAGCACGGGCGTGTACTTGGTGCGGTTCGTTTCAATCCCAGACACCTGCCCCTTTTGCGGCGTGAGGGATACCCTGGCACATGTCTACCTGGAGTGTGCCAGGCTGCAGCCCCTATTCCGGCTCCTCACCAATATTTTATTACGTTTTTGGTTGCACTTCTCCCCTCACCTTCTCATTTATGCACTCCCTATCCGTGGCCCACAAAGTCACGGGATCTCCTGGTCAACCTCCTCCTGGCCCTAGCTAAAATGGCCATCTACAAAACCAGAGTGAGGAGGTTGGTCGATGGAGTCTCCTGTGACTGTGGGGTTTATTTCTGATCCTCGGTCCATTCACGTATCCGGGCAGAGTTCCTCTGGGCGGCGTCCTCTGACTCCCTTGATGCCTTTGAGGAGCAGTGGGCGCTGTCCGGGGTTCTCTGCTCGGTGTCCCCGTCCGGTTCCCTTCGTTTGACCCTTTGACCGCACTCCTGTCCCTGTTATTTTATTAGTTGTCCCCTGGAATTTTTTGGGTATTTAGGTCCTGTGGATCCCCCTTTTAGGCTGGGGGGGATCCTTTAGCGATGGACGGGCTTCACCCACCCACTTCCCGGATCCCAATAGTACTATTTTTCTATAGCCATCTGGCCTTGCTCCGTCACAATAGGTTATAGTCCAATGTCCAATACCATATCCAGGGTGTACCAGCTTTACTGGGATCTCATCTTGCTCCTCAAACTTCCCCGATGTAGCTTAAGCAGATCTGAGATGACAGAATCAGGACCCAAGGATCTCTTATACAATTCCAAGCCTTCTTTGACAGATCGGAGTCCTTAGGCAAACAATATGTAATCAGGGCAACTTTGAAGTAGGCCCATCACTCGTAATTAGTGACATGAATTAGCATAAGGCAATTGCCTGCTTTCCATTATTCGCAGATGATTGGCTATACATTTCAAAGAGAGATGAATATAGAGATATCCTGTGTTTACAATTCATTGAAATGCTAGGATGTTCTTTTGATCTCTGAATTAATGAATACAGCATAGACAGGGACTGTTGATTACACTGTTGACCACTACCCATATATATGTAAATACACAAACATTATCTCCCCCTATGTCTTAAGGTTTGAATTTGAGTCATTCATCCTGCAGGACGCCTAACCCTTTCTGATTATGCGTCACACCCCGCAGCTCTCCGCCTCTGCAGGCAGCAGGGGGGACCCCCGGCGCTCCCAGCAGCCCACGGGAGGCAGGGTGGACCCCCGCAGCTTGGAGACACCAGCAGAGGGGGACCCTGGAGCTCCCACGTCTTCATAGGTGGTGGGGGGCCCCTGGAGCTCCCAGGCTGTAGCTGCCTAGGCTCCTCATTTTGTCACGGGTATTTTTAGAGAAAGTCAGGGACCGGTCACAGGCTTCTGTGAATTTTTCATTATTGCCCGTGACCGGTCCCTGACTTTTACTAAAAGTATCCGTGACAAAATCTTAGCCTTAACCAGGAGTTCCATCCGGGTCCACTTGGCATCTATAACAGCCTTTCATTCCCAGGTTGAGGAGTTCTCAGTATTTGCTCATCCCACCACAATGAGATTCATTAAAGAATTGAGAAATCATTTCCCTCACATCAGAGAACCCACCCCATATGGGATTTAAACTTTGCACTCAGATGTCTTATGAACTCCCCTTTTCAAACTGACGACCACGTATTCCCTCCTTCACCTATCCATCAAAACAGCCCTTATTGGTGACATCACTTTTGGTAGAAGAGTTGGGGAACTAGGTGCTTTAATGGCAGACACCCCCATCCCCTTTACAATATTCTTCAAGGACAAAGTCTCATTATGTCTGGATACAAAATTTTTACCTGAGGTATTATCTGAATTTCATATTAATCAGGTCATCCATCTCTCAATATTCTTCCCCAAACCACATCAGACATGGGAAAGTGCTGCCTTCCATATCCTGGATGTTACAAGGGCACTAGCCTTTAAGTTGGATGGAATCAGGTCATTCAGAAAATCTGCAAGACTGTTAATGTTAATCACTAACAGGTCCAAAGGGTCCACAGTCTCCACACAGGGGCACTCTAGATAGATTTCTGAATGTACTATTTCTTGCTATGAATCTCCAGTTTACATCTTCCTCCTAGAGTACTGGCCCACTCCACAAGGTCTCTTTCTACCTCTATAGCAACTTGGTCTTCCACACATACATTATCCAAGCACTATGCGGTGGTTCATTCTTCTCAATCAAATGCTGCCTTTGGGAACGCAGTCTTGTCTCCAGTATTGGACTTGGGTCCAAAGCTCCCTTCTCCTGTTGAATATACTGTTCAGGAGACCTCTGAAATGGAACATGCATAAAGAAAAGGAGTACTTGTGGCACCTTAGAGACTAACAAATTTATTTGAGCATAAGCTTTCATGAGCTACAGCTTTCATCCGATGAAGTGAGCTGTAGCTCACGAAAGCTTATGCTCAAATAAATTTGTTAGTCTCTAAGGTGCCACAAGTACTCCTTTTCTTTTTGCGAATACAGACTAATACGGCTGCTACTCTGGAACATGCATCGTGACGCTACTTGAGGAAGGAGAGGTTACCCATCTTGTGTGGTATCCATCTTGTGGCGTTCTTCAGAATGCGTCCCTCTATGGGTGCTCCACTACCCGCCCTCCTTCCCCTCTGCTTTGGTGTTTCCTCTGTGAGACTCTCTGCAGTGGAGAAGGGGATGGTTTGCCCACAGAGCCCTATATAACCTCAGTGCAGGGCATGAGGATGTGTAGGGTGCATGCATGGGTCAAACAGGCACTACTACCAAAAATCTCCAATCAAAAGTGTAAGCATACCAGCAGTGGAGCACCCATAGGGGGACACATCTCAAAGAACTCCAGTTACTGCATAAGCTAAGTTAACTCTTTCCCTCCCTCCCACCCACATTTTCAACCAGCTCTAGTTCAAACCACTATACTGCACTCTGACATCCTTCCCTTATTAGACTATAATAACAATTTTGTAGCATTTTTAAAAAAAATGTCTGCAGCACTTATCTTCAACAATAACATCTTCAAGCACTCGGAGTGATGTACGACTCGTTACCCTCTATATGCAAAATTATACTGTAAATTATTTGAACTTCAGTTTTATTTAAAAGTTTTTGTTGTTTTTGTTTTGCCTAGGAAGGTATTCATCTTTTTGTTTGTTTATGATGTAGTAACTTCAAAGAGTTTAGAGAATGAAGTTATGTCCCCTTTAATTGAGCCACACTACGTACTTAATTTTGTTTATAAACAAGGCCACTGCACTAAAATAAAACCACAACCCCATTTGGTACTTTTAAAAGTGTAGTTTGTATATATTTCTAGCCTATTTGTTAGGATACTTCTAAGTTTGTTGCTTATCTGTTGGATGGTACCAGTGAGATACCTCATGGCTGCCCATTGGTGGAAAAAAAAAAGTTACTTGGTTTAAATGGGTTTAAAATACATATGTTATGGAAAAGCTTACAAAGAATACAAACAAGGGGAGCTCAGCTATTTCCTGTTTGTTAGATATGAGCAAAATAATACCTCAGACCACCAAAAATATACCAGAGGAGTATATTTTTCTTAATGATAGAAGTGTAATCTTACACATTATTAAAACTCCTACTTTCCTTTTAATTTATCTTGTTTGCTGTAACTCCACATATTTTTCTTTTGTGTTCTTATAGCCTCTCTGTAAGTAAGTGTGTCATATTTCCTGTTCCTGGAAAGTAATTTATTTAAAACACTGTGTTGTGTAGACATCTTGCAGAAGGCGCCTGCAGATTAAAATGGAAAAGACAGCTAGGGAAAAGTGTTTGCAATTTAGTTTTTGTTATTGGTAAGTGGGGGGATCTGTCTGCAGGGTGTAAACGTAACGCTCACATTCAAGTGCCAGCACTCTCATATGATGCCTGGTGTCTAAATGTGAATACCAGTTGGGATGTGGCCTCAGAGGACTTTGAATAGAACATAGGACTCCAGTATTGAAGGCTTTAAAAACGTACACCTCCAGCTTAAAGGCCTCTTGCAGTTGCCATATTGTAGGCAGCCAGACTGAAGGAGATAGGGAAGGCACAATATGGTCCTAGCTGCTCAGCCCTGTAAGCAGGTGGGTTGCTGTATTCTGCAGAGCTGGGGATGCTGTGCTTGGAGCTCCCACAAAACGGCTGCTGTCTGCAGTGCCTCCCAGCAGTCACTAGGTGACAGGCAGCAACCAGCCTCCCTAAGGCCTGGCTCTTGCCCAGGAAGCTGAAGCAAGTAGATACCAGCTTATGCAGAAGGGCGCTCAGCACCAGCAGTTCCTGACTTAGGCCTGGTCTACAGTACGTGGTTATTTCGGAAATAGCCCAGTTAATTCGAAATAAAACGGATTCCGTCCATATGACCAAACTGTTTTTTTCAATTTAAAGGGCTCTTTAATCCAATTTCTCTACTCCACCTCGGCAATTGGAGAAGCGCTAAAATCGAAATTGCAGTTTCGGGTGCTGTGGACGCAATTCAACGTTATTGGCCTCCGGGAGCTATCCCAGAATGCTCCCTTGTGACCACTCTGGACAACACTCTCAACTCCGATGCACTAGCCAGGTGGGCAGTAAAAGCCCTGGGAACTTTTGAATTTCACTTCCTGTTTGGTCACCATAAGCATAGTCCACCATCACAAGAGACCATGCAGTCCCGGATTCGCAGACGAACTTCAGCATGGTCCAAATTGGAGGTACTGGATCTCATCGCATGTTGGGGAGACGAATCTGTTATGGCAGAACTATATTCCAAAAAAAGAAATGCAAATACATATGCTTAAGTCTCCAGGGCCATGAATGAAAGAGGTTCCTCCAGGGACACAGAGCAGTGTCGTACAAAAATCAAGGTTGCCTGAGCTCTTTGATTTTTGTACGACACTACTCTGTGTCTTACCAAAAAGCCAGGGAGGTGAACAGGCGCTCTGGGTCACAGCCCCATACATGCCACTTCTACCATGAGCTGCATGCAGTTATGGGGGTTGACGCCACCACTATCCCACATTGTCCGGGGATACCTGCAAGGGGGGAGTTGCATGGGGCGAGGAGGATGAATTATTGGAGGAGGAGGACAGTGCACAGGCAGGAAGTGGGGAATCCATTTCCCCCCCCTACCCAGGAACTATTCTTAATGCTGGAGCCAATAGCCTCTCCCCACTCCCAAGGCAGGCTCTCAGACCATGATCCTGGAGAAGGCACTTCTGGTGAGTCAGAGCCTGATAAGAGCCACGCGGTGTGGGGTGGGGG
This sequence comes from Dermochelys coriacea, assembly GCF_009764565.3. Classification (NCBI taxonomy): domain Eukaryota; kingdom Metazoa; phylum Chordata; order Testudines; family Dermochelyidae; genus Dermochelys; species Dermochelys coriacea. The sequence continues at coordinate 196,914,970 of NC_050068.2, read as the reverse complement.
GAAACCCAACCGCTCTGGGCTGTTGGCATTTAGTTTAAAGGGCTCATCCCAGCTCAGAGCCTCATTGGAGCCATGTAGTGGGTGCGGAGAGGGGGTGTTGTGTGAAGCGATCATCCCAGAGAGCATGCAGGCCCTCCTTTTATATGGCAAACCCACCAGGCATTGCTTGCTATGAGAAAGGGGGCCCGGCAGTTTGAAAGCATTGAAATGAATGCAGAAGAAGCAGAACCCCACATGCCCCTAGGGCTTACCATGGCTGCCTGCAAGCTGAATTTTGTTGCCCAGCTGCATGTGATGGCTTACTCACACCAAACTGGTAGGCACTTCAGTATAAGAGGCAAAATGCGACCTTGTACAGAAAGAACATGTGCTGTGTACTATGAATTGCCTGTGTCACTGAGAAAGTGTGCCCCCTTTGTTCTCTAAAATGTATCTTTTAAAATACAGCCTCCCTTTTTCTCCTCCCATGTTATACCAATAAAATAAAAGCCAGCAGGATCTTATTAAAGGGGAAAAGGAAAAATGCCACATTTATTGTGAATACAGAAAGAATCATAGTAAGCAGTTAGTTATAGCTATAACATTCCATTCAATTTCATATTTATTCGCACACACACACACACACAGGTTCTGCAAGGTTGTTTTCATAGTTACCAGCCTTAGAGTTGCTCATGCCAAGCCACGGGCCAGGTGCAGGGCCTTGTCAGGTGCTCATCTGATGCTCCTGGAAGTTGGTTTGCAGAATCAGACCCCAAAGTTCTCACTTTCTAGAGTCCATTTTTATAGGAATTTCTTCCTATGCCAGTCTATGGGAATTGCTTCATCATGCTGTTGCTGAATCAATCAGCAGATGGTACATTCCTGACGGCTTTGTGCTGCCAGATGCTTGAGGCTATTGGGTGGATTCCAGTCTGCCCTTCGGGGGTCCTCTGGTTATTTCCACTTGATGCCTTCTTCAGCTGGTGGACACTGGATTCTTAGGCTGGCACCTCCCTGATCATTCAGTTATTATCCACACCAAGCATCCATCCACATACATCCTCTATCTCTATTTTAATCACAATTGTTAATAAAGCGAGATGAATACAACAAAAGGGCGGGGAATCTCTGGGTGCTGTTTCTGTTGTTACAGAGTATTGCTTTGAGTCTGTCTCTGTGTGAGTAGTTGTTGTTACAAAGAATTGGTTTGAGAACAGACTCTGTCTTAGAATGTACTAACACAATTAGCAGCTTGCAAGTTTCACACATAGAGGGAGAGAAACAATACCAAAAACCAAGAGACCTCTTAATTAGTAATACCCTGGAATTTAAACTATGGGGAATCAAACTCAGTTGTGATTTTAATACAGAACTTCTTTAATATGATCCAACATAATCCCCCTTTTGACACTAAGATTTATAATCGTCAGTGTCCCTTTCTATGTAGCCAATTCAAGAGAAGGTACTGTGAGGCAATTTGAGTTTGTGATTCCAATTCATCCCACATACATGATCCTAGTGATGTATCTTTACTACAAAGTTCTGGGGCAACAGGCAAGGTGAGGCACACCCACTTTTGAGGAGTCCATTCGGTACAACCTCTAGTGTCCAATAGCTTCCCTCCCTCCCCAGCCCACTGGCTCGAAGTCCAGGGTAGCCAGAAGGATCCCATGTGTAATATAGGGAGTGGGCTAACCTTTAATACCTTTGCCTCCAGGGACTGTTGTGCAATTTTGACAACAATTTCTCCCATTAACAAGTCTGGTTTTACACTACTGGAAACTATTGCATCCATTCATATTGATAAGTGTCAAACAATGATCTCTTTCTTTGTTTTAACAAATATATCAAACCCTTAATATTTCCCAATATGACCCAGAACATTTTGTGTTCCAAAGTAGCTAGGGCAAGTATCTGCATTTCAGTGCATCCCATATCTATGGCTGTGTAGTTTCCTATTTCTAAATTTTTTCTTATGAATAAGCCATGTGGTAGTATTAAGCCATTGCCAAAGATTCCATTGGGCTTTTAGGTTACCCAGACCAATTTGGACCAAGTCTACATTGGCATGTACTTGTTTTTATATCAGGCTGTCCTGTAGCTAGGACAGAGGGCTTAATTTATTTTTAATTACCTGCAGGTCTGCAGTATTTTTTTTTTAAACACACAACAGTGCTAGCAACAAGACAAGACAAAACATAGAACACAAAACACAGTTTCTATTGTACAGTAGATTCATGGTATTGGGTTGCTCTTCAGCTGGCATCTTTTCCTGATTTTCTGAAAGACAAAAAGAACATGTTTCTACCCCTTTTTGGGGTGGCAGATTATTGCTTAAAATATTTCTTTTACAAATACCCTTGCTGATTGCAGGCAAAACAGAGGAATTACCCCCATATTTTTCTGTTTTTGTTCTATAGGCAGGCCAGGTTTCAATGGCTTCTATCTTTTAAGGGTTATGGGGAAATTATCCCACTGTTTAGTCATTAAATTCATGAGGTGTGGTACCTCAGTTTTCCTTCTTATCCAGCAGACCAAGTTTATAACGTTTTTCCTGCTGTGTTAAGCTTTAAGTTTATTTACAGGTAATAGCTGAGAAGCATCATTACCATATGACCTTAAAGGATTTTTCCAAAAATCATACACACTATACATTGTTACAGGGGTACTTATTATCATTAAATTTATTAAAATTATTTTGTTATACCATGCCTTTTATTTAGACAATTTGTTTGCTGACCAGGTATGTCCTTTATCTGAAGCTCCTTTGTGCTGCTAGTTCTTTCCTTCCTTTATCATTTAGGTAATTTGCATTTTCACAGGCAGCTCCTGCTTATGGATTTAAAGCCATCAGCAGCTCAGAGACTCTATCTTAAAAGGAACACAATTAACTTTCAACAAAGTTTTGATTACTTTTAACTTCTGCTTCCAAAACACACAGCAATCTGAAAAAGAAAACCCAACCTATTGCGGCTCCCTTTGGAGCCCTAATTGCATTTTAATTAAGTAGCATGGTATGTTTGCATTTCTTTTGCCCCTTCTACAATATATCCTGCACATGTTCTGGGGCAAATGTACATTACTTCCATAGTTTAACTTCTATAACATTATCCATATCAATTTTTACATAAGGTGTAACTATTTCTTTTTTTGCTTACGGAGTTTTCATGTACCTTTATCAAAGTGACGGTCTGATTACTCAGAATCATTTTAAGACTCGGTGTTTCTAACATTGCTTCTTTTTGTTTTGTGCACCTCACCCCTGCTGTTGCTTCAGAGGGGCACTGTCTTTTTTAATTTCTTATTTTTTTACTACAGCTCTCATCTGCTATTTTGTTACAAAAACAAACAAACAAAAAGAATGCAGAATTTTTTTTTCTATTCTCCTGATTTTGACTACCCTGCTGCAGCCACAACTTAAAAACATTTTAAATTTTGTAAAGCATTGTGTTACCTTTTAAGGGTTAAATACCAAATCCCAAAGCCAAACAACACTAATTACCTGTGTCTAGCAAAAAGGTCTGTCAGTTTTGCAACTTTGAATTAAAGAGTCAAATGGATTTTTAGTGGCATTATTTAAAACATAAACAAAACCAATTGGTCCTTAGAACTTTACATATTCACACACACACAGACAGATACATACACATTTTCTTTTCCTTAACATCCCTTCCACACTGCTCTGTTTTTTACATCTTACATTCCTTTTATACATTTGAGGCAGTTAAGTTCCAATAGAATACCCTTATGTTCTTTTAGCAAATTTGCCTAAATTGTCCAGTCAAATGATTTTAATCAGATAAAAGAAAAGGAGGACTTATGGCACCCTAGAGACTAACAAATTTATTTGAGCATAAGCTTTCAAGAGCTACAGCTCACTTCATCGGATGCATTCAGTCTTAGAACTTAGTAAGTAATCTAGTTAGATATGCATTAGATTCTGTTTTCTTTAAATGGCTGAGAAAATAAGCTGTGCTGTATGGAATGTAGATTCCTGTTTTTGTGTCTTTTTGTAACTTAAGGTTTTGCCTAGAGGGATTCTCTATGTTTTGAATCTGATTACCCTGTAAGGTATTTACCATCCTGATCTTACAGAGGTGATTCTTTTACTTTTTCTTCTATTAAAATTCTTCTTTTAAGAATCTGATTGTTTTTTCATTGTTCTTAAGATCCAAGAGTTTGGGTCTGTGTTCATCTATGCAATTTGGCGAGGATTTTTATCAAACCTTCCTCAGGAAAGGGGGTGTAGGATTTGGGAGGATTTTGGGGGAAAAGACATTTCCAAACGGGCTCTTTCCCAGTTAATTATCTGTTAAATGTTTGGTGGTGGCGGCAATAAAGTACAAGGGCAAAAAGGTAAAATAGTTTGTACCTTGGGGAAGTTTTAACCTAAGCTGGTAAAAGTAAGCTTAGGAGGTTTTCATGCAGGTCCCCACATCTGTACCCTAGAGTTCAGAGTGGGGAAGGAACCTTGACATGCATCCGATGGCTTATGCTCAAATAAATTTGTTAGTCTCTAAGGTGCCACAAGTACTCCTTTTCTTTTTGCAAATACAGACTAACACAGCTGCTACTCTGAAACCTTTAATCAGATACTTTATTTTTGCCTGGCTAATTTACAGACATTCCTTTGGAAAAGAGCCCATTTTTCCTTCAGAATGGCTGCAAAGAAACCAAGAATGGTCTTTCTCTAACATTTTTCCTTTTTAACATTTTCACAAAGTTTAGCTGCTTAATTCCCTCCAGCCTCTGCAGAATTAACTTTTTCACTCTCTTTTCTCTTTGTAATTATGTCTGGGGGTGCCGTACATAGGACCTTCTCCCCCTTCACTTGCTGTAATGGCTGCTACCTGTTTAAAGGCAAAGCCCAATTTTTGTCTGACTCTTAATTAGTGGTTCACAACAACTATGATTTGCAGGTGCTCTGCCCTGCTTCAAGGTTAATTTCTTTACCATACCTTGGAGCACATGATTCTCTTTCTCAATTTTCTCAGAGGCTTTAGCTTGGTCTGCCAGGAATCTCCCTCTCTTTTTGCATTCCTGGAGTGCCTCTTTCACTATTTTCAGCTGACTTTGGGTATTTGTAGCCAGCACCTTCCAATTGTCTGCTCCCTTTTCCATTTGTGCCTTTTTCCTCTTTACATGAAGACAAGCGGGAGGTAAGAATCCTTACATGCCTCCCACAACAACCAAATTGCTGCTGCATCTCTTTTGGCAGCACTAGAAGGTTTGTATATGAGGATATACTGAGCCAATCTATCCTCTAGGTCTGAAATAGTGCAGACATCAGCTAGGGCATGTTTAGTCCAAGGACTGTGCCCAAACTTTTGAAGGATTTGTTTAAAAGATGTAATTTTTTTAACAAAAGGTGAGGTTGGAATTCCTTCTGACTCCATTCCTCCCTCTGGTTCTGGCTTATCCAGTTTTCTTTTAAACATCTTAACACGGATATTTCAATCTCTTTGTCACTCTGGTATTATTTAGCAAGTGACACAGCCTAGATTCTGAAATCGTAGCTTATCAAATTTCCTCGTCACACTTGGCACAGGTCAGCGAGTGACACAGCCTAGACTCTCTGAACCTGCTACTCCTTATTCCAGCGAGTAGCTTAGCCTGGCCCTTAGGCCTTCTTGCTGCCCCTGATACCTCAGTGAACAATAGGACTTAGGTTTAGTAATCATAGCTTAATCTATACGCTTTCCCCTGCTACCTTCCCGGAGGCCAGCAGATCTCGTTAACCTGCTTTTCCCTGCTACCTTCCTGGAGGCCAGCAGGTCTGGTTAACCTAATAGAAATGCCTAGCTCAATAGAGCTGGCGGTGTGCACACCAATATTTACAATAACTGAGGTTTTTTACCAGTATTCCCCCTTTCGCAATTCTCCATCAAAATGTTATACCAATAAAATAAAAACCAGCAGGATCTTATTAAAGGGGAAAAGGCAAAATGCCATATTTATTGTGAATACAGAAAGAATCATAGTAAGCAGTTAGTTATAGCTATAACATTCCATTCAATTTCATATTTATTCACACATTCATTCATACACACACACACACAGAGGTTCTGCAAGGTTGTTTTCATAGTTACCAGCCTTAGAGTTGCTCATGCCAAGCCACTGGCCAGGTGCAGGGCCTTGTCAGGTGCTCATCTGATGCTCCTGGAAGTTGGTTTGCAGAATCAGACTCCAAAGTTCTCACTTTCTAGAGTCCATTTTTATAGGAATTTCTTCCTATGCCAGTCTATGGGAATTGCTTCATCATGCTGTTGCTGAATCAATCAGCAGATGGTACATTCCTGACAGCTTTGTGCTGCCAGATGCTTGAGGCTATTGGGTGGATTCCAGTCTGCCCTTCGGGGGTCCTCTGGTTATTTCCACTTGATGCCTTCTTCAGCTGGTGGACACTGGATTCTTAGGCTGGCACCTCCCTGATCATTCAGTTATTATCCACACCAAGCATCCATCCACATACATCCTCTATCTCTATTTTAATCACAATTGTTAATAAAGCGAGATGAATACAACAAAAGGGCGGGGAATCTCTGGGTGCTGTTTCTGTTGTTACAGAGTATTGCTTTGAGTCTGTCTCTGTGTGAGTAGTTGTTGTTACAAAGAATTGGTTTGAGAACAGACTCTGTCTTAGAATGTACTAACACAATTAGCAGCTTACAAGTTTCACACATAGAGGGAGAGAAACAATACCAAAAACCAAGAGACCTCTTAATTAGTAATACCCTGGAATTTAAACTATGGGGAATCAAACTCAGTTGTGATTTTAATACAGAACTTCTTTAATATGATCCAACATCCGCAGCAGGTGCAAATGTTTCAATGCATCCCAGAGGCTGGTCTGGATTAGAAGGCAGAAAAAACAAACTCAGGATGACATGTTTGCTGAGCTCATGCAGTCCTCCCGCACTGATAGGGCCCAGTTGAATGTGTGGAGGCAAACAATTGTGGAATCGCGTAAAGCATTACATGAATAGGATGAAAGGAGGGACATGTGCGACGAGAGCAGGCAGGATGCTATGGTCAAGCTCAGGGGGAGAGCAAACTGACATGCTCCGCTGTCTGGTGGATCTAATGGGGGAAAGGCAGCAAGACCATAGACTGCCGCTGCAGCACCTGTATAACTGCCCTCCCTCCTCCCTAAGTTCCATAGCCTCCTCACCCAGACGCTCAAGAACATGGGGGAGGGGTCGGGGGGGAGGCTATGGGGACCCACACATTCAACCCCAGAGGATTGTACAAGCAGCAGAAAGCTGGCATATCTGAAATTTTGATTTGGTTACTGGACTTGTCCTTCCCTCCTCCTCCACCCCCCTAACCCAATACCCCCCACTCCCCTGGTCTGCCTTCTGATTTCTCTCAATGTGTTGTGCAACAAATAATTGGAAGAGGCCTTGGAGGTTTTTCGCCTTCCTCTGTAGTATGGCGCACGGCTCACTTGCTGGAGGATTCTCTGCTCCTTGAAGCCTTTAAATCACAATTTGAGGACTTCAATAGCTCAGACGTAGGTGAGAGGTTTTTTGCAGGAGTCGGTGGGTGAGATTCTGTGGCCTGCATTGTGCAGGTCAGACTAGATGATCATAATGGTCCCTTCTGACCTTAGTATCTATGAATCTAACAAATAATAAAGAACGGTTTTTAAACAATTGTGACTTTATTTCCTTTCATATATATAGGGGGTGGGTAACTTCAAGAGAAACAAACACAACTTTCACACCGTACCCTGGCCAGTGATGAAACTGGCTTTCAAAGCTTCTCTGATGTGCAGCGCGTCCTGCTGTGCTCTTCTAATCTCCCTGTTGTCTAGCTGTGCAAAACTGGCCCCCAGGCAAGTTGCCTCAACCTCCCACCCCGCCATAACCGTCTTCCCCTTACTCTCACAGATATTGTGGCGCACACAACAAGCAGCAAGTACAATTGGAATATTGCTTGTACTGAGATCTAACCGAGTCAGTAAACTGCACCAGCGCACTTTCAAATGTCCAAAAGCACATTCTACCACCATTCCGCACTTTCTCAGCCTATAGTTGAACAGCTCCTTACTACTGTCCAGGGTGCCTGTGTATGGCTTCATGAGCCATGGCATTAAGGGATAGGCTGGGTCCCCGAGGATAACTATAGGCATTTCAACATCCCCAACAGTAATTTTCTGGTCTGGGAAGTAAGTTCCTTCCTGCAGCTGTTCAAACAGACCAGAGTTCCTGCAAGCGTCATGCACCTTTCCCAGCCATCCCATGTTGATGTCGGTGAAACGTCCCTTGTGATCCACCAGTGCTTGCAGCACCATGGAAAAGTACCCCTTGTGGTTTACGTACTGGCCGCTCCAATGTTCCGGGGCCAAGATAGGGATATGCGTTCCATCTATCGTCCCGCCGCAGTTAGGGAACCCCAGTGAATTAAGCCATTGACAATGGTCTGCACGTTTCCCAAAGTTACTACCCTTGATAGCAGCTGGTCAATGATTGCCTTAGCTACTTGCAGCACAGTAGCCCCCACAGTAGATTTGCCCACTCTAAATTGATTCCCGACTGAGCAGTAGCTGTCTGGCATTGCAAGCTTCCACAGGGCTATGGCCACTCACTTCTCAACTGTGAGAGCTGCTCTCATTTTGGTGTCTGCACTTCAGGGCAGGGGACAGCAAGTCACAAAGTTCCATGAAAGTGGCCCTACACATACGAAAGTTTTGCAGCCACTGGGAATGATCCCATACCCACAACACTATGCGGTCCCATCAGTCTATGCTTGTTTCCTGGGCCCAGAATTGGCATTCCACAGCTGGCCCAATGCCACCATGATCTCCCAATCGCCTCATGCCACGCTTCTAGGAACATCTGTGTCCATGTCCTCATCAGTATAGTAATTGCTCTGACGTTGCTTCCTCGCCCGGTTTTGCAGGTACTGCACATATTGCTGGATAATGCGCAAGGTATTTACAATGGTCAAAACTGCAGTGGAGATCTGAGCAGGCTCCATGCTTGCTGCGCTATGGCGCCTGCACGGGTAATCCTGGAAAAAAGATGTGAAACGTAGGAGAGCAGAGTGGCAGCTGAACAGGTGCTGTTCAGTTCATGATAGCTGAAAAAAGGTGAGAAATGGTTGTCTTCTGTAGATTTCACGGAGGCAGGAGCCCAGGACAGACAACATGGAGAAGCTCGGTTGTGCAGCAAGAGCGGCAGAGCAAAGTTGACGGCAGAAGCGGTTGATGAGGAAGAGAAAGAGTAGATACTTACAGAGATTACATAGAAAGACGAGAGGAAATGTGAGGTGGATTCATAGGACCAGGAGAGAAGCGGTGCACTGTACTGCACTGTCTGTAGAAAGCAGTATGGCATCTGCATGCCAAAAAGGCGCGAAACAATTGTCTGCCATAGCACACCCAGAAACACCCCCAGAAACACCCATGAGAATGTTTTTGCCCGTTCATGCACTGGGAGCTTAACCCAGAATTCCAATGGACTGCAGGGACTGTGGGATAGCTACCCACAGTGCACCGCTCCGACATTCGATGCTAGCCTTGGTACTGTGGATGCACTCCACCAAATTCACGCGCTTTAGTGGGGACACACGAGACTGAATGTACAAAATTGCTTCCCAAAATTCGAATAGAATAATTTCAAAATAATTTTGCACTGTAGCCGTACCATTAGCTTAAAAGAGCTGCAGACCAAGAGGCCCTTCAAGTGTGTTGGCAAGATGGGACAGGGAAAGGGTGCGGAGGACGGAGAAGATTGCAAATGTCTGAGACCAGGGCCCTGCTCTATGCCACAGGACAAGAGGAGGGCTGATTGATTTGGGCAATGCTGTTAGCGACTGGATGAAACAGGGTGTCCTTGTGGGAAATGGCACTCCCAAAACATTTTTTTTACACCAAATGCCTTAAAATATGAAGCACAGGCTCTGCCCCTATCTGTCCCACTCCCCTACATCAGACACGCCTCCCTCCATGGCAGGGCTGATACAACAATATTTTAGAAGGATTGCTTACAGAAGTGTACACATTTAATCTGTGAACCAGGGTTTCACATGTCTGCAGAAGTGAGGGGTAAGAGAGGAGGAGAATCATTTATTAAACGACTCCCTCAAACACTTTCTCATAACCAGCGTGGGAGGTGGCACAACTTGCCAAAATTTTTCAATTAGTGCCAGCTGCTGTCATACTTTTTCCTTGGGATTGCTCTTGTATCTCCGGTGCTTACATAGACCCATCACCATAGTAGCATGAGTGCTTCATGTATTTCTCTTCACTACATCCTGTGGGGTAGGGAAGAGCTATTATTCCAATTTCACAGAGAGGAAGTGAAGCATAGGGAAGCCAAGTGACTTGCCCATGGTCATGCAAGAAGTATGTGGTAGATGAACCCAGGACTTTCAAGTCCTAGGCTAGCACCCTAACCACAGGTACATCCTTCCTCTCTCTGCCCTGCCTCTCGCACCCCAGAGCCAACGTAGCCTGAATTTGTCCATTTTCTGGCCAAATGGCTAAATAGTCTATGTATTTAAGCAGGAATTGACAGAGGTGATGCAGTTAAGAGTGGGATTTCTGGCTGGTGGGAAAGTAAGGTGGGACTTTGGTTGTTTTGGTCACATGAGTGGTGATTAAGGTGCCAATTCAGCAAGATATTTTCCTATTTTTGAGCATGTGAGCAGCCCCACTGACTTTACTGGGGACAACACGTGCTTAAAATTAGGCACGTGTTTAAATACCTTGCTGAATGGCGATCTCTGTGGGCTAACTCAGGTGTTTGGCACCAAGGTTAGCCTAGCCCAGGTCAGAGCACATCCCATGGTTCTGTGTGCCGCAGTGCAGTAAGCTGATTTACTCTATGATTCTTTCCCAATGAATTGTGAGAGAATTTCTTTGTCCTTCTAGACCAGAGGTTCTCACACTGTGGTCCATGGACACTAGTGGTCTGCGAGCTCCGTTCAGGTGGTCCGTGGACAGTTCCCTCTAAAGGTGCGGGCCTGGGCAGCCGCACACGAGAGAATGAAAGACCATCCACCTAATTAGTGGAGCTGCACAGATGTGTCTCCACTAATTAGGTGCCTGGACCCTGGAGAAGACGCACATGTAAGGTGAGATGGTGGCCCTCGGGGGGAATAGCAGGTAGGTGGGAGGGGGCAGTAGGGTGAGAAGAGGGGGTGGGGGGAATTTGGGATGAGCAGAGAAAGAGTAAGATGCGACTTTCCCCAGCTCCAGGGCTGCAGCTGCTGGGGAGAGATGGCCCTCCTTCCCAGCCCCAGCTCTGTGGCTGCTCTGGTGGGGGAGAGACCCCCCTCTTTCCCAGCCCCTGCTCAGGGGCTGCCGTGGCGGGAGAGAAAGGGCACATCCATAGCATTAGAAAGGTAAGACTACTGATACTAAAATATGAAACTGTGTGCTTTTATTTATAGAACAAAAAAAGCTACTTATTAAGTTACTTATTTTTTTTTATATACAGCGCTTTTATGAAAACGCTTTACAATAGTTAGCTAACAGTACAAACAACATTTGGAAAGATCATTAAGTGGTCCGCCGAGACGCTCAGCAATTTTCAAGTGGTCTGCGAAAAAAAGGTTTGAGAACCACTGCTCTAGACACATGGGGGAATTGTGGGAAGGCATCTGAAGATAATCAGTGCTTGAATGAGTCAGTCGGTGCCCTCAGTGAAAAGTGGGCGAGTTTACGAGCCCAAGTGAAAGTGGCACCCAAATTCTAACCTGCATCCCCCGCCTAGCCAGAGAACTTGGCTTGAAAGCAGCACCAAATTCAGGCAAGAGGGCTCTGTGTGGGGGGCAGGATTGATGTTAAAGACAACGCCTGAGAAAGAGTCTAGGCTAACTCTGCCGTGAAGACATACCCTATGATGCATAGCAGAGTGGGAGGGGAAAAAAGCTGTGCTGGGCTGACTTATGTTTTGTAATGCCTCTGTGGTTGTGTTTTTAAATGTATGTCAAGAATACCCAGAGTTTTGGGTAGGCACCCTCTGCTGGGAAGCTTCTTTTAGAGGTAAAACCTTAATGAATAAATAGAATAAATGGTGAGACTATTTACACTTTGTTAATTTTTTTAAAAAAATGCAGAGCCTAGATACTGCAGTGAAGGCTGCATTGTAGAAACATGTGACTAGATTTGGAGGGATGTAGTATTGTGTTCCCATTGTGTCATTTGACATGGAGCTGGGGTCAAATCCTGGTAGAAGTTATCCAGGATTATCCTCATCTGGGATTTTGTTGAATCTGGCCCATTCTGAGGGCAAAATGGTTAAGTATTTTTTTGAGCCACAGGATGTTTAGCAGCACCATTTCACGGAGAGGAAGTAAGGCATAGAGAAGCAAAGTGACTTGCCCATGGCCATACAAGAAGTATGTGGTAGATGAACCCAGTTCATTCAAGTTCTAGGCTAGCACTCTAACCACTGGCACATCCTTCCTCTCTCTGCCCTGTCTCTCCCACCCCAGAGCCAGTATAGCCTAAGGTAAGCAGGGGGAAGGTTACTTCCTCAGGGAAAAGAAAGCAACTCAAAATTCTTCCAACACGTGGGAAAGTGGTTTAAGTGTGTATACGCCTGACTTGACATGAGTAATTAAATGTGGGGAAGGTCTCATTTCTTGGAAGACAGGATTAGAGAGGTAACTAGATGAGCAGGCTGAAAACAGAATTTTTGTGCTAAGATAAGTAAATAGGTCAGAAAGACACAAAATTTCTGAGCTAGCTGAAATCAGAAGAGGAACAAGCAGGAACCATTTACTAAGAACAAGGTAACAAGGGATAAGAGAAGTTGGGATCATAAAGTTGAGGTAAAGAGTAAAGTGAAACATGTACGGAAATTGGTTCCTGCAAAGTAACCAAGCCAGTCCCAAAATGTGATGCAATGTATAGTGACTATAATGAAAGTGTAAATGTGTATAAAAGAAGGGGGCTTCTGTGTAACTTTGGATATGTGGTATACCGTGTACCCATCCCCTATGTCTGAGTCTGATCAACTCAGCATAGCTTTGCTGTATGCAGTATAAAGGAACCTGAGTAATGAGACTTGAGTTGAATCGAGCTCTTGGGAAATGTAGTGGAACAGGTCTCGGAGGCTACCCCAACAGCGTGGTGTGTCCAGGATAGGAGGAGTCCTCACTAGCATCTCACTGCTCCATGATTCATCCACCCCATGTGCATTCCTCCTTGCCCTTTCTTTCCACCTTCTGTTCTCTTTCCTCCTTCTTAGCCCTAAAAATATGTAAGCATGTTTCATCCAATACCCTCATGACTTGGTCCTTTGCCTATCAATCTGCATCATAAAAATGGCCCTACTGGGTCAGACCAAAGGTCCGTCTTCTGACAGTGGCCAGTGCCAGGTGTCCCAGAGGGAATGAACAGAACAAGTAATCATCAAGTGATCCATCTCCTGTCACTCATTCACAGCTTCTGTATTGTCTGATCAACCCATCCTGTATTGTCTGATCAGCTCAGTGAAATGCTTCCCTGCTTTGCCTGATCCTGCACTGCAGCTTGTCTATCTACCACTCCCGTACCTCTATATCTGGTAGAGCAGGGGGTAGATCAGTTATTAGTGACATGATCTGACTGTGGGAAGTGCATGAACAATGCTCCAATACCACAGTATGATAGTCTGTTTCAAGTTAACTAGCCCATAAAACAGGGAGCACAGCAGAATGTCAAGGACTGGATTCTCGGACCAAAAACTGGGCAGGTGATTCAGAATTCAATAGGGGAGATGAAGCAATGATGCTGAAGAAAGTAGTTGAATTTGTCGGAAGTGTGGAATGTCGGAACTAGGTGGAGTTCAGGGCTCCTTTCTCCTCCTGCCACCCTGTCTTCTTTATCTCTATTCTACCCTGTCCCCTCTACTCCCAGTTTTTCTGCCTTCAGCTGGCTGAGTCATACCTCCAATCTCTTCCGCCACATTTGTCTGCTTGAATCATCTTTCCTCAGGGAGGTGTCTCTTGTCAACAGTAAGAAGTTATTTTTGTCTTAGCTGTCTCTTACCATCCATCTTTTCTTCCATTTCAGTCCCCCCCCCAACACTTTTTTTTTTTAAACTTTTCTCCTTTTGTCTCTTGGCTTTTCTCTGGTTTTCTGTTCCTATTGTGTCTCAGTTTTGCCTTTGACTTAGTAAAGAACAGTACAAAGTGGCAGTTACTTTACAGAAAGAGGAGACTGGCTCAAAATAGGTTTAGATCTTTTAAAGAAAAAATCAATGGAATCAGAAACAAGCAAATATTAGGTCTCTGTTACTTTCTCATAGAAAAAGATATGTAAAATAGGCACATAGATTAGCTATGCACCTTTCACTCCTGATAAGTTTGTAACTTCTATTTGAAATGTGGTCATGTGTCTCTGTTTAGGTGCCTCCTATTTTACTGAGTTCCCACCATGTCTCCATAGACAGTTGCAGTTCCTCTAATTGTGGTGGACTCCTAGGTAGTGTGGTCTACTGGTCTAGATCTGGGGAGGCATTGGTTTTATCCTCTGTTCTGCCACTGACCTACTGTATGTCCCTGGTCAAGTTGCATCACTTCTCTGTGAGTGTTTTCCCTCTGACTCTTTTGCTTATCATACCTACTTAGATTGTATGCTCTTGTGGAAGGGACTGTCTCTTACCGTGTGTTTGGCACCCAGTTGTTCTGGGTGCTGCAAAATCTCACTTGTAGGTTACAAATGATTATTTAATTCCCTAGATAGCTTGAGGGGTGTGGGAAAAAATCCCCGTTCCTAGAAACCTTTCACAGAAGAGGTAAGATTTATGATGACTGTTGTTTACACAGATTGGGGAAGGTATAGAGTTTTCTGACACAGAATTTGCCAGGGTACTTTATATAATCTCAGGATTTTTCCTGGTCTCTCTTCTCTACCTAACCTGGCAATGAGTTGGAGGCAGGTCCGTGGTCGGTGGATGCCCTGTCTCATCTAACAGGAAGTGTTGTCTCTGGAATCAAGGCAGAGATTCCTCTCACTGACAAGAGACGCTGTGTGCAGCAGAGCTCCATCATTAGGACACATCACCAAGATAGGCAGGCATTCTAGATGTATTAATTTTTGGTTCAGAAAAGGCACAAGCACATGAGCGCTTTCACATGAAGTGGTGAAACAGATACTAAAATATGTAGGCGGGAACCAGAGCTAGTGGTAAGAACAGATGTCTGGGGGCCAGCAGATCTGAGTGCTCTTCCTTCTTCTGCCACAGACTCCTTTTCTGTGAACTTGGACAAGTCTGCCATGCTCTTTGCTGCAGCTGTCCCCACTTGCAAAGAGAACTTACGTACATCATAGGTGTATTGAGAGGCCTATTGTAATTAATGTTTTGAAAGTGCCTCAAGATCCTCCCAGGAAAGGTACTGTAGGAGTGAAAAAGATTATAATTTGGGCAGGGATGCATTTTTCTGTGATTTATACAGGCCTGAGCCTACCATCACCACCATTCAGGTAATAAATAATAAAATACTAGAACCTTCTTGAAACAAATAGCTCCTATTTCAAAGAAAAATGTTTGAGTGCGTCAAGATTATCTGCTGACCGTTTTCCAGTGATAGAATATCTCTGAGAACAGCAAAACAGAACCCACACAGCACTTCCTGGCTGCCGGGGGATGGGGGGTAGGTTTCAAAATGGTCACCTTTAGGAGGGAAGGTAATCTTGTACATCTTTTAGCTTGTTCAGACAGGCGGGGGCGGAGGTTACTGCTATGTTCTTCACATCCACATTCCAGTGCAATAGGCAGCAATGATACCAAATGCACAGGGAAAGGCTAAGGGAAGGTTGTTCAGTGCATTTACTTTTTTGGTGCTGGCAACCAGCATTGATATTCATCATAAGCATGCTTGGGTGATGTTAATGATGGGTGCTTAAAGCAGTGGATGCTACCTCTATGATGTTTAAGATTCAGGTGCCACTGGCCTGCTTGCTGTGTTTGATAGGTGTAGCGAGTCCTGGCATATATCACCAGGGGAAGGATAGAATGTCTGCTTGTGTCTGCGATTTTATAGATTGATCCAATGTGCTCTTAGGATACTCCGGAGACCAACAGTGTGGTGAAGATCACAGTTATGTCTTTTGGTGGGTGATATCTTACATTTGATTAAAATCGTTATGGGTAATGAAGGGGACTTACCTTTTCATTCTCTAGAATATTTAGCACGTTGCTCACCATGCAAAACCTTCGTTTCCTGCGAATTACAAGCCTCAGTTAAACTCAAACCACCCTATTGAAGCCAGTAGGATGGATAGGAGGAACAGAAGGTAGGCTGTGACCCACTGGGGCAGATTCATCCCTGGTGTAATTTCTCTGCCGTCAAAGAAATGACCATGGGTATGCATTTGGCCAAAGCGTCTCACTGCTGTACAGCTTTGATAATGTGCACAGAGCAATATGTGGTGCCTATGTAAGCGTTTAGTAGTAGTGTTGCAAAAAGGCAGGTGACTATGCAGTAGTACTGTAACACATTTGCAACAGAGACGCAAATGTCTTGTAAGAAAAGAAAAGAAACGTAAAACATTTCTCGATTACCTGCGGGATAGCATCCAGCCTTTAAAAAAACCAACCTAAGTGCTGCAGAAGCAACCTTAAAAACAAAGCGTGGTCTAGGGAGCTGACTTTAATTTGCACCAGGACAGAAATCCTGCCGGCTCTCTGAGTTGCAACGTTTTGAATTGACCTTTCAAACTAATATTTCCCAGTGAAGTGTAATCTGACCCTGCAACAACAGTAAACAATGACCTAGGCCCTGCTGTGGAGCCTCTCAATCTTCTTCAGCAGCAACGTGCCAGTCCGGGTTTTCCAGCATGCCCTTCAGACAGGGGAATGTCCCCGAGACGCTCACCCTGCTTGGGAATTTCCATAGTGCCGAAAAAGTCCAAGTAGCCACGCTCGTCCCTCTCCACCCCAACTTCCTCCCGCATGTCACAGCATTCTCCCCTCTCCCGCCTCCTGCAAAAGATAACTGGGGGCTGAATGACTGCAACAAAAAGACCCTCGTCCGTTACACCAGATCTGTATGTAAATAGAGTCAGGTCTCTTCTCCTTTGGCTACGGGGTCAGCGTGAGTAGGGCTTGTGTGTGCGTGGAGGAGGGGAGTTTCCTTGCTGCTGCTTCTCAGTTCCTCATTATTACATCTCGGGGGAAACTGCTCTATCCTTTTCTTTCTGTCACAGATAATTATTGAGGATCGGTTACCAGTGGGGAACAAAGTAATTGCTTATTTTGTATATATCTAAATCGCTCTACAGACATGAAGGTACACTATAATCTTATTATTTACTTTTATAATTTAAAAATTGTAATAGTAAGCATATAACTGTATTTTTCTCCCTTTGGACAGCCTTGGAAATTGCTTGTGCTATCATTGTCCAGTTATTTCTGTAGTGGAATACCAGGTATATTAAAATGTTTGATTTTGGCTAATGTTAACAGATGACAATCAGGAGTGAAGGAGCTTAAGTGAAGAGTGGGATTTTAAAGAGCACCTAAGTAATTTGGGAGCACAATCCCATTGATTTTCACTGGGACTCGTGTTCCTAAAATACTTAGGTGCTTTTGAAAATCCTACCCGAAATCCCCTTTGGTAACTATCATGGCTTGTGTGAAAATGGATGATGGAAGAAGCAGAGAAGCTTAGAGTATTAGTTGAGGCATCTGTTTTAGGAAGCAGGTGTTTCTAGTAGCTTTGGCTACACTACAATTTATTTTCGTTTGTGATTTATCAATGAACTGCAGGATAGAGTGGAAACAACACAACTGCAATCTAAAGTGAGTAGCAAGTCATAATACAGAATGTAGACAAATACATATAAAGAAGGGAAATAAATATTTATCATGAATGGAAATTTATTATGGGACTGAAACAAAGTTTATTGGCCAGTAGGAGCTTCTCTGGCTTATCACTTAATGAAAATTATTGACTCTTACATAGCATCCTATTTCATTGTATCACACATCTTATCAGAAGGTGAGGGAATGTGTGACAGAATTGGGCAAAGTGACTCTTGTAAAGGACAAAACATAGTCTGGATTCTGGAGAGAGCTGATACCTCTTTGACAGGTTTCAGAGTAGTAGCCGTGTTAGTCTGTATTCGCAAAAAGAAAAGGAGTACTTGTGGCACCTTAGAGAATAACAAATTTATTAGAGCATAAGCTTTCGTGAGCTACAGCTCACTTCATCAGATGCATTTGGTGGAAAAAAAATTTTTTTTTTTAATAAATGTGTTAGTCTCTAAGGTGCCACAAGTACTCCTTTTCCTTTTGCGATACCTCTTTGGACGTAGTTCTGCTACCTGGAGTTGTTGTTCGGGGATTGGATACCTTGGTGATAGGCATGGATAGGATATATTCTTCCTGTATGTCAGAGCTTACTTGTCATTGTGTGTCAGAGCAAACCAAGCATGATGTCCTGAGGTCTTAGGTTACCATTTCATAAAGCCAAATAACAAAGGGCAAAAGTCACCTAGGAACACTTAAAATTAGGGCATCTTTCTGCTCAAATTGAAACTCGTAAATCAAGACAAACACTCTTTTCCTTTTTGGTTATTAGTTTACCGGTTTTCTTTGCAGAAGTCGTTACATTTTGCTTCATGTTTACAGGAAGTGCACAAAAGGAGGAGTGTTACTCTTCATTCTGTGTGCCTATCAGCCCCCCCTTCCCCCCGGAATTCCTGAGACTAACCTCAGCATATCACTGCTGTGTAAGCAAGTGCAGGTGGTGGAGGTTAAAATTGTGTGTATCCTGAGCTCCTTTTTAAGGGACTGTAATGAAAAGGGCAATCATAGTGAGCAGGAGATGTGAATCCAACTTTGCCCATGGCCTGGCTCCCGCAAAGCAAAATTCTACAATCACATCTGCATAATGGATCTGGATTTAGATGTTTTTATATTCCCAGCTCAGGCCTGGTCTACACTGCGGGGGGGGGGGGGGGGACAAGCTAAGTCGGTCTAAGTTACGCAACTTCAGCTATGAAAATAGCGTAGCTGAAGTCGACGTACTTAGAGCTACTTACCGCGGTGTCTTCACTGCGGTAGGTTGACTGCTGATGCTTCCCCGTCGACTTTGCATACACTTCTCGTTCTGGTGGAGTACTGGAGTTGACAGGAGAGCGCTCGGTGGTCAATTTATCGCGTCTTCACTAGATGTGAGTTTTCTTGCCTATAGGAAGAACAGAATGCTGGAACTGAGACTTCTTTCCCCCCCACAACCAACCCCCCACCCAATGATTTGAGAACAGACTTCTGTTCACCATCAACCTGGGTCATGCGGCTTATTTCCAAGAGTCCTGAAATTGTAAGGTGAATTATATAGGGTTGATACATTGCTGTAATTTGTTGTTATCCATGACTATGACTCCTTTTAAATATATAACACTTGTTCTTTAAGTGTTTTTATTGTTCTCATAAAACAATAGCAGCAGAAGAGGGCAGAGATACTGTTAATATCTTTTGTGAGGGCCCACCTATGAAGCTGACTATCATAACTGTACATATGGGTCAAATTGTGCCCTCAGATAGACTGATGCTGTCCAGTGGATGAGGATTGCACAAATTTAATTGAGGGAAAAATCGGTCCCAAGACATACAGTTTATGCCAGTATTATGTAACTTTTAACCACGCTGTTTGACACTTTTCTTGCTAAGGCAAAATTTTGTCTGCTCACTGGCATTGGTTTAGGTGCTTTGGTATGATAAAATTTCTTGTTTCTTGAATTTCATGCTGACTAATAGATGAAAGATGGCCAACTGAATCTCAGGAATTCCCTGAATTCAGTAGGCTTTGGATCAGGCCCTTAGAAGAAAGACTTCCTCCTTAACTTACCCTTTCACCCATTACACCAAACCAATGCAGTGCATATGGGTTGTGAGACTGGAAACTTAGGGTTCTCACCATATTCCAATTTGGGTAGCTAATTCTGCCTATCTAAATTCTCCATGTCATTTCAATTGGATAAAGATTTTTTCCCCTCTTCCAGTCCTAGCCAGTTGAATGGTGATACTGTGCTTTGTTAAACAGCTGCTGTAGCCCACTCCATAAGGTGACTTAATTTTATTGGTGAGTGAAGTGTTTGTGTGTTCCTAAGACAAAATAAGTGGATGTAACAAATTAAAATGTGTGTTCTGGAACACCAAGGCCGTGTTTACAAATCCTAGCCTTAATATTCGTTCCAAGTGGAATCCTATGGTAAAAATCGGTGAGCAAAACATTCAGCCACATGTGGTATTTGTCCCACATTAGTGAACAAGATAGCCATTCCAGGTGATGGGACATTGCCCTTTGTCATGGGGAAATCTGCATTTTGCTTATTCATTATCTATACATTATGGTGCGTCTGCTTTGGGTGTTGCTTTAGAGACCAGTCCCTGCCCTGAGGCCCTTACAGTAGAAATGAGAGTGGGAACCTAATGAAAAATGATGATCACCTACAGCAGTTTGTATGTGGAGGAGGAGTACTAACAGCGAATAAGGGGTATGGAGAAATTGCATATGGGAAAGCATTACTTATAAAGAATTCAGATCAGCTGCAAGGCAGTTTCATAATGCATGGGATCCCTGATGTTTCTCCTCCCTACTAATCTTGGCTCTGTTTTGCCCACAGTCTGAGAGAGGCCAACCTTATTTCATTTTTGCCCTGAGTAGGGGCCTGATCCCACGAGGTGCTGAGCATCCTCAGCTCCCAATGAAGAAAAAAGAGATATTAAGGGCATTCTGTACCTAACAGGTTCGGACCCTAAAATATTTACTGTGTATGAGCGCTCCCAGTTTTCCTTTTAACATGAAGAATTATGTATGAGCATACAACACACACAAACACAATCTCTTTTGAAGTCAATGTAGTTCTAGGCTGACACCCCCGAAATCCACCATCCACAAAAAAGGGATGAGAACAACTATAATGAAGTCAGAAATAATACAAGGTTCCCCACGCTGGATTTTAGAAGCAAAAGGTGTCACATCCCATTTCCAATCTAGTGAGCTGTTCAGTCTCCTCGTTCAAACTTAAAGCCAACTTATCTACTGCTTCTGAGTAGTCTCTGAAGAGAAAATAATCATTATGCTTTAGCATCCAAATGCTGTGATGCTATTCAAATGACAAGTACAATGTTATGTTTGACTATATTTTGAAGTGCTATTTAGAAATTCTTCCAGCACACAAGGGTATGGCAGCTGTATTTGTATAAATTGACCCAAGAGCTTGCTGTGCCAGGCTAAATATACTTATTCTAGTGTAAAGAGCCTTGACATCGGGAGTCTTAGTACAGCAAATATTTGCCTAGATAATGGAATACATTTGTCAATTGTAACATTTGTATTTTCACCTTAGACAACTTAGGCAATGTTCTGGTGATCCCATCCCAGAAATATGTTGATAAAGGAATCTTATCACTAACAGTTCATAGTTTACTGGTGTATATGAATCTAAAGTTTGTAAGCTCTTGGGAGGTAAAGTACAGAGCATGATGGCCAGGAGGGACAGGGCAAAGGTTCCTCGATTCTTTTTTTTGTGCCTCTTGGATTCTGGGGTTTGGGGCAGTTTCCAGTGTGAGTTAGAGCAACTCCAGACACGGCTCTAACTTACAGGAGTCTTGAGCAGCCACTTACATGCTGCTCTGCAGCCCATATTTGCCAGAGCAAAGAGCACTCCTTCAGCCATTCCACCATGAACCCCTATCATAACCTCCTGTACTTCTCCATGCCGTGGGCAGCATAGGCCCATATACATCAGTGCTATGTCATTCTTTGCAGAGGATATTCCGCTAATGGTGGTTGTGGCCTCTTTACATTCCCTTTCTGGGAGCAGGGGCCAGATTCTGGCTCTACATTGTTGCTCTGTAGTGTTTCAAATGTTTTGGAATCTGTGTTATGAAGAGTAAAATAGTGCTGGTTCAAAAAGTTGGCTGGCAAAATCATGTCTCTTAAACTGAATTCATACTGTCATTATTAAAGAGTACTGCGGTGCTGAGACATGTAACTATGATTAAGCTAACTGGTTAATTGTTACGTCTCTAAGTAGTTTCAGTGATCAGGAACATCTAGTCCAGGTAAAACCAGATTGATATATCTTATGTCCACCAATATTTGACCAGTATAAGACAGCAGTTTAAAGTGAGAGAGGGGAGAAGAGTTATATTTTTTAAATGGGATAATAATGCACTTCTTAATTTTGTAGGGTGCCCAAATATTATAGAAGTAAGTATAGGTATTTACTCGTGAATTTGTTTATTAAAGCAATGTTTCAGCAAAATGTTTGTTTCCAAATTTGGCCACTAGTTGGCATTAATGGGACACTGCATAACTGCATGACTTGTTCAGAAAAACAACATTGGCTCTTGGTGTCCTGGATCAGTGGTATTTTTTTTTACCACAACTTCATATTGACAGTCTGTTATAACTGATGAGTATATGAGCCCATGTGAGGTTCTATAATGGGGAAGCTATTCACTGCCTGAGAGTTTGTTACACACAGTAACAGAAAACAAAGGTGGTACAATCTATTTGATTGTATTTGAGCTGGGTCTAATATTCAGACCCTAATTTACTCCTGCCCTGTGGAGCTGTGGGTATTGTTGCATTAATGTGCTGTTATAGCCCCACGAGGGGAGGCTGGTAGTGGCATGTGCTGAATTATTGAATCCACTGGACTTCTCTGGCATGCTCCTTCTAGTGCCTCTCTCATTTTTGACTGTGCTTTCTCTGCGTTGGTCCCTCAGAGGAGTAGATATTCCAGTCTCTTTGTGCCACTATCGGGTCCTCTACCTGAGGAGGACTTTCCAATACTGGACATGTTTATTGGGGTCTTTGCCAGTGGAGCCACCAGAGACCCTGCTTGATGTTCAAGACCTTTTGCATTAAGGGTTTAATACCTAAATGAGACAACATAACAATAATTTTATGTATGTGGAAGTTACTGGGAAATGACAACACCCTTGTAAGGTTGCTTTGAGCTAGCGAATGGCTCCTGTGTAATAAATGGGGATATGTGTTATAGAAAGGGTTTGTATTTACAGAGCTCAGTGGAATTAGAAAGACCTTAGGATGTCACACGGGCTGCAGCAGTGGGCTGATTGGGCCACAAGCGGCCCATGGGCTGTAGGCTGACCATCACTTCCCCAAGGTAATATTCAGGGCACTGCTCTTCTCTTCCTATGTGTTTTTATAGCACTTAGCAAAATGGGGCCATGATCTTGATTGGAACTATTGGGAGCTTCCACAATACAAATAACATAATGAATTTGATTTTGTGTGAAAGGCTTTTTTAAAATTAATCTTGACATTTTAATGAGAATTTTATTAATACTTGCAACATGATCCAATTGTTTGACTTATATACTCTTCATATGTAAACTACTGTGTGTTTGTTAAGAGAAGGGAAACCCATTTGCAACAATAGTTAAAACATCCACCCACACCTCACCACTAAAGAACTAGGTAACGCTCCAGTACTAAGTACAATATTGAACTTTTGTATAGAGTAGCTATAGATATGTAAAGTTTGATCAGTCTGAGTAGTTTTCAGAAAACTACCTTAGGGAGTCATTTATCAGTTAGCAAGTGTGAAACGAGTAGTTTGGGACGAAAGGATCTCACATGCTTTTGTAGTAAAGTTATGTCTATGCTATGGGGACTATAGTGGCATAGCTGGGCGCTGTAGATGCAGCCTATGGAAACAGGGCTTTTCCATTGCTGTAGGAACATTACCTCCCTGTGCTATGGTAACTAGGTCAAGCAAAGCATTCTTCCATTGAAGAAGCTATGTCTACACTGGGACTTAGATTGACATAGCTACAGCCTTCAAGTGTGTGGATTTTTCACACCTCTGAGCACAATAGCTATGTTGACCTAAAGTTTAAGTGTTGACCAGGCCTAAGAAATAGTGACAATAGCTACTTACTGTCAGTACAGCATTACTGAGTATGCTGTTGAATTGTACATGGTTCAGGAAGGGAGAAAAATCATTTTACTGCTATGACCTGCTTTTGCAAACCCAAGACCGACTGCAGTCAACAAGAATGCTCACACATGATCAGAGGGCTCATGGAAATATGTGAATGTTAAGCTTTAGTTGACTACTGTGTTTCTGACAGTGGCGTGAAAAGTTTGCAAGGTAGCTGTTCTTGTTTCCTAGTTTACAATGTGCATTTTTCTACAGGTTTCAGAGTAGCAGCCGTGTTAGTCTGTATTCGCAAAAAGAAAAGAGGCTTCCGACGCAGTGAGCTGCAGCTCCCGAAAGCTTATGCTCAACTAAATTTGTTAGTCTCTAAGGTGCCACAAGTCCTCCTGTTCTTTTTTCTACAGTTGGTCAGATTTGAAGGCATAGATTAAATAAACGGGTCCTTGCAAACAGCCCTCCTCCTTCACCTGAGAGCGAAAAGAAAATCTGGGCGATACCAAGTAATTCCTCCTCCTTCCCCAGTTGGTTTATGTATCTTTATGTGGTACCCAGTGCCCCGGGGGGCAGCTGGTCAAAAGTCAAAGCTCCCCCAAGCCAGCGCCTCACGGGGTGGACGCGGTCCAGGCGAGAGGGCCAGGGCGATCCTCCCCGCCCTCACTGCCTCAAGCCAGCAGCCCGGGTTGTCTCCACCCAGCACGAGAATGTACCGGCGAGGGACAAACGCTGGCTGGCGGAGCGGCCGGGCTGCGGCTGCTGCTGCTGCTGCGGGCGAATGATTCACCCGCCAAAGCGCGGAAACCCGCCAGGCCCCGGGGCCGGCGCGCGCGGGGGGGTGGGGGGGGAAGGAGTTGCCCAATCCCGGGCATTTACTGGAACTCCCGCCCTCGGCAGCGCGTCACGCCCGGCCCCGGCCAATGGCCGGCCCGCCCGCTGCATCCCCGCGGCCCGCTCCCCCCCCCCGGGGGCGGGGCGCCTATTAGAGCCGCCGCCTCCCCCGCCGCCGCCCCACTCCCCTCGCCCGGGCCCGCGCTGGCTGCTGCTGCCGCTGCCGCTTCCCGCCCCGCCGAATATGATCGTGGACGGCAACCGGGAGACGCCGGCCGACGGCGACTCCGGCTCCATGAGCAGCCCCCTCAACCTGGCCTATTTCTACAGCGCCTCCCCCTACTCCAGCGACGGCAGCTGCTCGCCGGCCCACTCCGCCCCGGGGTCGCCCGGCTCCGACTCGGAGCTGTCCGGCGGCGGCCGGAGGAGGGACTCCCTGGACGGCGCCCGCCAAGCCCTGCAAGGTACGCGCCCGCCCGCCGTGCCCGGCAGAGGCCGCTGGGTTGTTCTCCTGCGGGCCTGGGGCGCTTTAGAGCCTAGCCCGGGGGGGCCCTGGACGGCAAAGCCGGGCCTGGGCCTGGGCCTTCACCCGGGCGCTGCGCCCGCGAGCAGCCGCGCCCGCCGGGCCCTCCTCTGCCGCCCTCCTCCGCCCCCGGAGGTGGCTGCGTTGCGAGGGGACTGCACCGGCCACACGCCTGTGGCTCTGCCTCAGGGGAAAAGCGCTGGGCGACTACCGCTCGCTTCCCTCTTCGGCGGCCGGCTCCATCCTCTGATGGAGGAGGCTCGTGCTCGCTTCAAACGCCCTGTCTCTCTCTCGCACCCAGATCCCAAAGATGCAAGAAGTTGCGATGGGTATAAGGGCCATGTGTAACTAGTTGCGAGTGGGGCCTCCTGCTGTTGCTGCCTTTTTTCCCCTTCGCTGCCCCGTAATAATTTTTGAATTGTATATTGAAGTGAGGAGGGGAGGGGTATGCACAACCACTGTCTAAATACAGGTTTCAGAGGAGCAGCCGTGTTAGTCCCTGTCCGCAAACGGAAAAGCAGGACTTGTGGCACCTTAGAGACTAACACGTTTATTAGAGCATAAGCTCTCGTGAGCTACAGCTCCCTTCATCGGATGCATTCGGTGGAAAATGCACCAAATGCATCCGATGAAGGGAGCTGTAGCTCACGAAAGCTTATGCTCTAATAAATTTGTTAGTCTCTAAGGTGCCACAGGTCCTCCTTTTTCTTTTTGTCTAAATACAGGGGTTACAACAAGGGATACTTTGAAAAAGAATGGCTGGGAATTCATACCTGAGAATTGAAAATAGGCTAGGAAGAAAGCTCTTCAGAACGACTGTCATTTAGAAACTAACCTTCAAATGGGGAAGGAACTGTATTTTGCACTGGATGATTCATCCTCCCTTGTCTAGCGCATCTTTTCTAGGACAAAATCCTGTGAGCTCAGCAGAGCACCCTCAACAGCCTTTGCTCATTAGGTGGGGGGGGCACTTCATAGGAGGTGCTCAGCACCTTGGAGGATGAGGCCCGAAGGGCCAGACTCTAATACCCTTTACTCATGGTAAGTAGCACCTTACTCCACAAGTAATCCCATTGACTTCAGTGGAATGCTGCTTGTGGAATAAGGGTATCAAAAGCTAGCACTAGGCACTGTGTGTATTGGGACAATCTGGAAAGAGCCTTTTATGTACAGTGGTTTATTTAAAACAAGTCCTTGAAACTGTTTGCTCCTCCATTTTAATGTAGCACTCTATAACTATTTGATATATTTGCATTATGTCCTTCCTCCCTCCCCAAATAATCTTAAACTCCCCCCCCCCCCCCCCACCGGTTTGATTTTTATCTGGTTGGGTTTCTTTTCCCTAAGTTTTTTGTTTGTTTGTTTGAAAACATTTTTAACCATATAAGCATGATCTTAATACTCTTGTTTGTATTGTCTTTTTAAAAACAAAATATCTTCTTTGTGGATGGGGTGACTTGTCAGCCTATTTTCCACTTCATACCTCCACTCAAAGGCCCTGCTTCTTCTAAGGAAAGCTGGGGCTGTTGGACAGTTTGCTGGGATGAGGTGCTTTGAAGACCATAGAGACTCCTCCTACTTGACATCAGTGGTCTTTGACTCACGCCCTTTATTTCCTCTTCCCCGGACAGAAATCCCAGGTCCTGCTGGCCAGGGAAATTTGGAACCTGAACTCTGATCTCCAGTTAAGACTTCAGTGTATATATAAATGTTTATATACTGGCCTCTGTACTTTCCTTATCAGGTCACATAATTTCCTTTTGCAAGTTGAATGCCTTAAGTCATCATTTCCTGTCTTCCACTTCTGTTTTTGTAGCTTGAAAAGCGATTTAATTTTAAAGAGGATGTGAGACAGAAGAGGTCAGGCAGGGAGTGTCACAGTTGTATTGTACTTCTAACAAAGCAAGTTTTCTTTCTTAAAGCAGCAGTTTCAGTCACTATGGAGATAACAAACACAAGTAATTCTGAAAATTATGATACAAACCCCTGTAGCATTTTGACATCTAATATTTTTTAAAATCTAATAGATTAGGGCAGGGGACAGGATTTTTTTTTTGTTTGTTTGTTCCTGTGTTTGTACAGTACCTATGAGTGGGGTCCTGCTCTGTGACTGGGGCTTCTAGCCACTATGATGCTGATGTGTTATGTTATGTTTCCAGCTTGTTAACTAATAAGAGTTGTGGGTGTGGAAGACTCAAGAGAAATAAAATTCCAGCAGGTTATATTCTTCCGAAACACTGGCTGGCAATGTTCTGTGCAATATATTTTTATGTCAAAGGACTGTCTGCATTTTCAGTTGAAAGCAGAGTTTCAAGTTATTTTTCCACAGTTCTTTCTTGATTTGTCTCCTTGGGTCAGGATTGTGCCGATGCATTAATTTTGTTTTTGTTTTGTGTCTCAACAGCTGAACGCCACATGGGGGGAGGAAAGCAGCACAGAGGACCTTTCCAAGGGGTTCGTGTGAAAAATTCAGTGAAGGAGCTCCTATTGCACATTAGAAGCAACAAACAGATGTCCTTAGGCCATGTTGCTGATGAATTCAAGGTAATTCAGTATTTTTGATGGTATGGGTCAAATTCAGCTCGGGCGTAAATGAGTTCAGCTCTGAATGAGGAGATGCACCACTTAATAACACTAAAACTAAATTTGGCTCCTTGCTGATGTCCATATGAGCAGAGGTATTTTTCTTTCCCAAAATAGGAGGAGGGAAGAGGTTGTGGTTGGGAGGTAATTGGAAAGAAGCCAGAAGGTGGTTTCACTGTGCTTGCTAAAAGAAACACATTTTGAAAGTCTTTTTTGCTTACTAAACTTTATTTTCCAAATGGAGCGCACATAAACGCACACTTACATTTGAAACTATGAAAACTCACTCTGCAGCCTGATAGAATTCTGGAAAGGGTTGAGGGGTATGGCATTCTGAGAAGGGAACTATTATTCAATTGCTTGTTAGAGCTGATAGCCTGCTCAGTGCTATACAGGACTCAAGAGTGAAGGTGGGTGGGTGGTAGGCTCCCTGAGGAGCCTGCAATCTAATAGACAGAAACAGAGGAAATGAGATATGTTGGGAAGCCCAGAGAGAGGATTTTGTTTGTTTTTTTTTTTTTTTGTTTCTTGTGGACATCCCGTAAGAGTCTTCAGGAGCAATTCTCTTATGGAAAAGCCCTTTAGAATTTAATAGGGATGAAGCCGATAGGTTTCCATGGAATCTTCTCTAAGATCCTATGGAATTTAATAAATGTGTAGGTTTTTTGAACCACCCTATCAGATTCTGTAGCCTGGATATAATTCTGTTACCATTCTATAAAATGGTTCAAAAAGCCTGTAGAAAGGTTATAATTTTCTCTAAAATTTCTGTAGAACTCTTTCGTAAGAGTAGGCTTAAAAACAAAGGATTTTTTTTTCTTCATCCAATCTGATGGAGATTAAAAAATGAAAATATGGTCAGGCCATCCCCTATTAGGGCTGCTCTAATGGATGGGGGATAGTTAGTGTTTGCATTTTTCTTTTTTTTATTATTTAAAGAGCTGCTTTTAAATTGATTTTGGCTTTTTTTAAAATAATGTATTTATTTTCTACATAGGCACAAGCAGGATTGATGAACTACGAACAATTAACAGGTACAAGTGTTCTTACTTTTGTATGCCTCTGTGCAATACCTGTATAAATATTTTAGAATATTTGTGAAGTAGATTGCAAGAGTAACCTAAAAATGATTGTAAATGCATTTTCTTTGAACAGAGTTGAAGAACATACTCACTCATAGTGGTAAAAGAGAGGCTTATGAGTCTCTCTCTGATGGACCCAGTTACAAAAGACCAGCTACTTTCCACTCTCACCTCTTGGTAAATACTTCTATAATATTTAACATTAAATTATTTTTCCACTTGGTTTGTGTAATAGGAAACAGCTAAATAATTCTTCTATATTTTTTTGTTTTAATTTTTCTCCAGACACCACCACAAACACCAACCTCTATGGATAACGTGGAGGATGCCCATAAAAATGAACCAAAACATAACGGTTCTGACATGCTTCAAAATATTATAAATATTAAGAATGAGTCGAATCCTGTTTCTCTGAACACAGTGCAGGTCAGCTGGCTGCACACCATATCTAACCATGACTCACCAGGGGACCGATATCAGGATACCCAAGAGGCACAGGCTTTCTCCCTGTCTGAGAAGTACCAAGCCTTCCAAGCCAATAGTCCCCAACAAATGCTGGATCCACCCCAGAATTACCAGTTTTCTTCCTCACAGAGCCAGGATTTGCCACAGAAATATACTAGGGATTCATTACTGGAATACAGGCCATTTTCTGGCAATGATCAGTCCCCTACCTACCAACAGAATATCTTTGAAAGCCACGAACTGCAGTATTGCCCAACCCAAAGTTTTGAATCTCTCTTGAACGATTCTGAACACTCAGAGAATATACTCCAGCCTCTAGCCACTGCCCATCAGCAGGCTGATGTCAATGTCCACACTCAGAATTTCAGCCTAATACCAAATAACAGCTGTAGTACGCTCGATGGACACAGTTCATCTCTGACTACTCTGAATGTCCCTCTACAACACCAAGGTATTGTCAGAAACACAACACAACTGGGCAAGTCATTCTTTCAGTGGCAAGTGGAACAGGAAGAAAACAAACTGGCCAGCATCTCTCAAGAGCAGATCCTTGCAAAAGACTCAGATGGGGACACGTGAGTATTGTTTGTTTTTACCACTGCTAAATTAGAAATGTGTGGATTGTTTATGCTTGATTCTGTGGATTGTTCGGTTGGAATGGGATTCCTTTCATGTATTAACAGTAGGTGCATATTAAGAATGTGATGGCTTCTCCTATCAAATAAAGGTGGTACAGTAATATTGCTGGTACCCAGGATTACATATGATTTCACTGTTATAGACTCTGGTGTAGACCAGTGCTCATATGAATTAAAATGAAAGCACAAATTTCATGCCATCATTGAATGTGGAATGCTTGCAGCATGTATACCCTGCACTTGTATTTCTCTAATGGTACATCCCCAATTTGCACAGTTAAATTGTAACTTTCTGTATTTGTGTCCTTCCCTGCAGGTTCCTTCACATTGCTGTTGCTCAGGGTCGACGGGCTCTTTCCTATGTTCTTGCTAGAAAGATGGCTGCTCTGCACATGTTGGATATTAAAGAGCATAATGGCCAGGTGAGGTTCTCCATGTCCCAGACTCTTTGTGCTTCCAAATGCTGTACGTTTCCAAACCCTAAGCCAAGTGTGGTGGAATGCTTGTTAATATTAAACCTGAGGTTGAGCCTGCATGCCACCTTGGGCTGTCATCAGTTCAGTGGATTACCCAGAATCAGTAAGACTATATTCTTGGAGTTTTGTCCCAGCTTCCCAGTGTCCATAAGTATTGCTTTATTAATAGTTTTGTATTGGGGATATCTTTAGTCCCCATTTCCTGGTAGATAACAGCTGCCCAATATGTTAACTTTGTTTCTCAATATTTGCAGAGTGCCTTTCAGGTGGCCGTGGCGGCCAATCAGCATCTTATTGTCCAGGACCTGGTTAGCTTGGGGGCCCAAGTGAATACCACAGACTGCTGGGGTAGAACGCCATTGCACGTTTGTGCTGAGAAGGGGCATTCCCAAGTCCTTCAGGTAAGAGTTGTAAAGGCTATGAAGCTTTTCCCTTTGCCTTCCTCCCTATCCCTAATAGCTTTACATTCTTCTATGACCCTTTCCAGAAGCTTCTGAAAACAGTCCTCCGTACTGCCAGGCTTTTATAAATATATCCCTTACACTAATGGCCTAAAACCTGCAGCTTGCTCTAAGATCTACAGTATATTAGGCCATTACTGTAGAATCCTGTTGTACCTTTATTTAAAAAAAAAAAAAAAGTATTCTCCTTTATTATGATCATTTCCTTTTTTATTCCCAACACACTATTTATTATAGCAAGTTGTCATAAATGCTTTAATTTCCAATATGTCTTTTGGATTGAACTAATGAGTACTTCATCCCCACTTTTGCAGGCAATCCAGAAGGGAGCCATTGGAAGTACTCAGTATGTGGCCCTTGAGGCGACAAACTATGATGGTGAGCAGCTATGAGTTGTTTTATGTTTTTGTTTTTAATCCAGAGTTGCTGGGTATTGTTGTATTTTGTAGCCTGTAACATGTTACGCTGGGCAAAAAGCAATACAGCTAGGCATGTCAAATGTTTTTTTCCCAACTGAAGATAATTGCAATTGGCACATCAGCTAGGTTTTCCTAAGCAAGTAGAAACTACATTCGTTTCTATGAAGAACTTACTTTCTTGGATTCTGCACGACTTCCACATTTTGTAGGAAAAGAATTGACTCTGGTGGATAAATGTTTAGAACTAGACAGATGTACGTTTTAATCTAATCACTGGTGTGTCTGAGCATTGAAGAAAGAATAAGGAATACAGAGCAAAGGAATTAACCATCAATTCAGCTGAAAGCTGTTTAAATTGAAACTTGCTCTGTTAATATATACTTTACACTAAACTGTTATAACACAAGTCTTCTGAAAATCGGTTCTTTTATTACTCACCTGCTGAGAACGCATTACTGTTTAATCCCTGACATCACAAACGTAGAGCAGCACAGGGACATCTGGTGTTAGTCAGAAAAATGGAAACACAGAAGGGAGCCCCCTTTGAAACAAGCCACCTATCCAGTGGTTCTTTACTGTTTGCTCATTGAATTTTTTTTAATTGTAAGGGTTCACAGCTTTGCACTGTGCAGTGCTGGCCCATAACGCTGTGGTGCACGAACTCCGGAACAGTCAGCCGCCGCACTCTCCTGAAGTCCAGGAGCTTCTGTTGAAAAACAAGAGTCTGGTGGACACCATCAAAGCTCTGATCCAATTGGGAGCCTCTGTCGAAGCAAAAGTAAGAGCAATAATTCCTTAACTGGGGACTGACTGGTCTCGGAGAGAACGCTCAAAGTGAAAAGTGTCACTTATTATAAATGAAGCAGAGCTAATAAAAAAAAAAAATGCATCAAAGCATAGTAGGATCTAATTTATGTGATTGGAATAGGAACATTACATTTATTCAGGTCAGACAGTGCAAATGATGCATATTGGGAGAGGGGAGTTACAGCTTTAATTTTTAGATGAACTAATTTTTGCTGTGCTGGTAATTCTGTTGTATGAAAGGGAAAGTCATTGGAAGCAGTCTGATATATCCATAATAACTAGGTACTAGTTTTGCACCGTTCTTGACATTAGGATTTGAGTTAAATGCTGATCCTGTATCCAGTTCAAGTGTATAGTGGGCCAGTTTGTCGGCTGGTGAAAATTTGGCATATCTCCCTTACCTTCAGTAGAACTTTGCCTGTGTTAACACCAGCTGAGGGTCTGGCCCATTGTGTGTAAAATCAGAATATTTACTTTTAAGAAGAATGAACTCTGCTTTAATTTGGATTAATTTTCAGTGAGTTCATGGAATTGCAATACCAGTGGGGTGGGAAAGGTAGGTATTTTTTCCATGAAAATGTCTTTTATTTCCCTTTGTTTTAAATGTCCATGTATGTTTGTTCTCTCACAGTGGAACCACCAAATGTCCAGCATGTAATACTGAAAGCTTGCTTTTCTTTTTGGATAGGATGGTAAAAGTGGTCGCTCGGCTCTGCATTTGGCAGCAGAAGAAGCTAATCTGGAGCTTATTCGTTTCTTTTTGGATCTACCCAACTGCCTCTCTTTCGTTAACGCAAAGGTATGGTGTCTATCTTGAATTCAGCAGCAGAGTAGAATGTTGTTGTATGGTAATGGCATTGTGTATGACTGTGGTTCATAAACCTTCCTATCCTTAATAGTTTTCAGAGTAGCAGCCGTGTTAGTCTGTATTCGCAAAAAGAAAAGGAGTACTTGTGGCACCTTAGAGACTAACAAATTTATTAGAGCATAAGCTTTCGTGAGCTACAGCTCACTTCATCGGATGCATCCGATGAAGTGAGCTGTAGCTCACGAAAGCTTATGCTCTAATAAATTTGTTAGTCTCTAAGGTGCCACAAGTACTCCTTTTCTTTTTATCCTTAATAGTGTTACTCTTTCGTCCTCACTAGGCTTACAATGGCAACACAGCACTCCATGTGGCTGCCAGCCTGCAGTATCGGGTGAGTCAGTTGGATGCAGTTCGTCTGCTGATGAGAAAGGGAGCTGATCCAAGTGCTAGAAACTTGGAGAATGAGCAACCGGTTCACCTGGTTCCTGATGGCCCTGTAGGAGAACAGGTAAAAAAAAATCCTCCTAATTCTTTCAACCCTTTTGCTGGCAACTGATTCAAATCAATAACTGTTCCTTAGAAGCCCTCCCTCTCTAGAGGTCCTGGATGGGAGACCTAGCTATCAACACATTTCTGAGTTCTCATTAAGATGAGACCCTCCCTGTCGTCTTTCCTAAGTGAGCAGAATAATGTGACCATTCTGAATGGGACAATTGACTATTCCAGTAGCTCTTTCCCCACATTGCAGTGCTCTTCTAATTGCTACATGCTAAATGTAAAGCTTGAAGCAATTTAAAAATTAAGTTGCTCGGGGAGTCACAAGGCTAGTAGTGTAGATAGTGATAGGCTGATCTTAGTTCTTGGATCTCAGTATGGGAGAGTGCATATTAATCTTTGTCTGTCTTTCTTTTCTTCAGATACGGCGTATCCTGAAGGGGAAGGCAGTTCAGCAAAGAGCTTCACCATATTAAACTCCATGTGTCTTGGAGTTCAGTACACTCACTGTCAGTTAGGCAGTCCTAATGTATCTGTAAATAGACCATTTGCCCTGTGGAGGCAAATGTGAGTTGTTTCTATGAAACAAAAGTATTTAGTTCACTATCATATAGTGGGTTATGTTAACAATTCAAATTCCTCTGAACAGATGGGAATGTTCCATACCCAGGTGTCTGAATACCTGGATTTAATAGCTGTGGCAAGATGACTTATTTAAACAGTTTTAACTAGTTCTGAGGCAAGGATGATTGTACTGAAGGTTTCTTTTTGTATTTAGATAGGTATGAGATAAATAGCAACAACGTTAAGTTGGTTCTTTTTTAATCACACAAATATTAACTTATGGAGAAAAACTAATATTAATTTTAGAGGCCAACAGAATATTTATATTTCTCAGTAGATTTTTTCCAGTGTCTTATACTGTACTGTATATAAATCAGTAGCATTATTATGCTTTTCCATAGTTCTTTGTAATTTTGCTTGAAATGAACTAAAAAATGACAAGTGTTTCAAATGTAGAACCTTGTATTGTGGATTGCACATTGAATTCTAATATTATGCTTGTACAAATAGATGTATTTCATTATATGTATGATTGTGAGGGCAAAGAGTACGGTGAAAATGAATTGTCACTGACGCTTGTATACATCCATCAAAGTTATTAACAGGAAATGAAATGCCATATCTAAATCATAGAATCCTAGAACATCGGGTTTGGAAGGGACCTCGGGAGGTCATCTAGTTCAACCTCCTTCTCAAATGACTATAAGCTTGATCCTACTCCAAGTGAAATCCGTGGGGACAGTATCGGACCCTGTTTGCATGCACCAGCACAGGATTTCTTTCATCTTGACAGTGGATTATGTGGGAGAAATATTCCTATCTATACAGTGTATATATTTTCTTTAATGAATATGGCCCTGATTCAAGCAAGTACTTAAGCACGTACGCTTAACTCCCTCCCTAGTCAGTGAAATACTTAAATATCAGCTTAAACCCCTCAATGATTTCAATTTAAGTACTTTTGCCATGTATTTACTTCTAAAGGAGAATACTTTCAACAGTTAGTCCTATGTTTTTACCTTATAAGCATAGTGGATAGCCAAGTTATATTTGAAGCTAACGTTGTTTTTGTTTTTTAAGAATAATTCTGACTATTATTGCAAAATGTTTACGAATGATGCTGTATAGACATGCTCTGTCGGAAAGAATTTCATGTTTCCAAAGTGGTCCAGTGTGTACAATAATCCAATTTGTTCTTACTGTCTTTGCTCTAACTGTTCTTGCATCGCGTGTGATTCTCTTCCATAGCAATGTAACTAATTTGGGATAATCTGATCACATTGTTTGACAAAGTATGTCTTGTAGACAAGTTAATTGGAGAAATCTGGTATCCTCAAATGTAGCTGTGATGCATATCCACTAAATTCTCATGTACAGTTTCAAATAAATCTGTTAATCCAAAAATGTTAAGTTGTGGTGTATTTGTTACAAGTAACTTTGTTTTGATGAAATATTTTGACTTCTTCCTGGTACTCTATTGTTACTGCTGGAATCTGGGAGAGCTACTTAGGGAGGGCTACCCATTTAGCAGGTTGTTTGAACACAATACTGCAATCGTTACTCATGTGACCAATCCTTCCTCACATGCAAAGAGCCCCCTCTTCTTCTACATTTATCCTCAGTGAAGGTGTGGCACCATAGCCAACCTCCTATCTCCTTCCCTGGACCTTTCCTCCTGATGCTCCATTCTTCCCTATGGCTCGTGTAGTCCATTTGGTTCAACAGTTTGATTTGGTTCCACTGACATCGGTTGCGCTCTCCATAATGAGAAGTTTTAGCAGATTTGTCCCAATTACGTCAGGGTGCTGTTTGGGGCAAGATACTCTGCCAGTGCCTTCTTCAGGAAATGAGGCCTCTTAAAGACTACTCCTGCAAGGCAGATGCTGCTTCACTTGATGGGGGCAAGGGGGTGGGAGGAGGCTAAGTATCAACCAGTGGAAAAGGAAATATCAAATGGTGATGGAGACGTGAAGTAGGGTCAAATTCACAGCTAGTGTAGGTGGACATAACTGCTGAAATCCATGCAGTTGCACCTGGATAAGCTGATGAATTTAGCCTAGAGTCTCCTGGTCACAAGTGTTCATAGGGGAAGTATGTGCGTCTTGAGAGGCTCTGATCTATAGACACACTGAAGTCAGAAGGTGTGTCCGCATCTGCCAGTAGCGTATCTAGGTTTCTTGGCTGATACCTTGATCTGGGAGAGAAATATGCATCTCCTCTGTGTGTGGATACTGCTCATATTCTGTCCCACTCCAGTGCCATTTTATTAACTAAATACTCTGTGGTTTAAGACAACAAATCTGAATGCCTTCTCTGAGGGCATTACTAGATGGTTCACCCAGCAAGGGAGCAAAGTACTTTGAGCTTTTGAGGGTGATAGACTGTAGGTATAGTATAGTAAGTGCTTGGGTAGAAGGTCAGTGCCACAGATGGCCCAGTGAGAGCCTTAGTCAGTTCCATAACACTGAAACTTGCATTGGAGGGATACTTTTTTGGAATTCCAGAAAACCCTCAAGGAGGAGTTCAGTATTTTGATACAACTTTATTTTGTACTCAGAATTATTTCATTATCTCCAAGCCTAAGTATACAATTTAACAAACAAGAACCTAGCCCCAAATAGAACTAATTTTTTCTTACATAAAATTAGAAGGTGATTAGCGTGTGTGATATATTATGGAATAGACAAAGGTTAGAGGTTATCCTTTTTATTAAAATAAGAAACTTGAGGAATTGACTTGGATAGCAGGTGGGCAACATTTGCCTGAAACCCTGCACTCCATTAGCAGGTGTTGATGCTGCTGGGAAAGGGTTAAGGTAGGTTTTACTGATTCATTGGTACAGGTGCCTTATCTCACCTGGATATAATGGAGGTGGGAAAGAGAATCTTAGGCTGGGGCTTGAGCAGCAGTATTGAGAAAAGAATGCTAGCAAACTTGGAGAGAAGGATTGAGCTAAACCATATCCCCAGATTGTTGACTTCTTTGGCTAACAAAACCAAATCCTGGAAAGGAGTTAGTTTAGACTTGTGGACTGTGTGGTAAGTACAGGTTGGGAAAGGTGCCTGCTCATAATGTTCTAGAAATATGGCTCTGCTTCGAAGCATGGGAAGAGAAGCATTTTCCACATCTGTCATTTATTTTGTGTTTGTAACAAGAAATCATAGACTGGTTGTACACCCTTTGGGTAGCTGGGTATGGCAGGGGCAACTTCAAAATGTGCAACATGGATGTTTTGTTTTTCTGGCAACAACAGCATGCTTATCTAGTTGCCTCTGTTTACGCTAACAAATACAATCCTGGAGAAGGGAAGAGCTGATGATGGGTAGAGCAGTACTGAAAATGAGGGGTCAGAACTGGGACAGTTCCTGAATTTAAATACCTAGCAAATTGACTTGGCCTGTCCACTTATTCAAACCATCATCATCTTTCACCTTCTTTAGGATTTTTTACTGGCGGACTTGGTCTGAGGTAATATTAAAACCTGTCCTGCTTGGCCAAGCTTTGTTGCCTTTATGTATAAACTGTTTCCAATATTCCTAACTCCTATCATTATTTTATGATTTGGGTAAATATGAAAAAAGAATATATCCTAATGGTTGATTCTCTCCAGAGCATCCTGCTTTTCTTTAGAGAGGGTGGCATGACTGGTATCTGAGTCTAGCTTTGAATGGGTATGTTTATCCATGAGGTTAGCCATCTGGGATACTGTGGGACTTTTTACTGATCCTGGATTATCAAGAGGTACTGATGGCTAGAAGCAACACTTTTCATCTGCATTTTACCAATTGGTAATGGTTTGTCATCCTGGGTGGGGAATTCACCACAGCTACCTAGGCTTTTGTGGCCTTCATGGGGTTAGTCCTCTTCAGCACTTTCTGCTGGTTCAAAACATGACTGCCAACTTATTCAGCGGCATTAACTGTAAAAAGAATATTGCTTCTGCTCTCTCCAATGGCTCCCATTTCCCTTCTGGGAACAATTTAAGGTGGTGACTGTAATATATAGTTTATTTTGGGCCATTGCTACCTTAGAGTGACTTTCCCAGATGACAAACATCCCCTAACAGTTATTCAGCGGTGGCCTTTTTCTAATTAGATTAGCACTCTTATCCTTGTTCTGGTGCCCATTCTCACTAGTGGGCCTTTGTCTCTGGAATTAACCCCTTCTTTTTGGCCTGAAACAGCCATTGTTTGCTGATTAACTCTAAGGCTCATTAACTTGGGCTTTTTTTACCCACAAAGCATATGATGCATTAAGCTGGTGTTTTGGAGGCATTAATGTCGCTTGATGTTGGTCAGTCCGCTTTGTTATAACTGCCTTGAGACTTGGTAATGGCTGAATATTAATTTTAAAATAAGGAGTAGTTTTCAGTATCTCACTTCTCAGGTTCTCAAAAATGAACTGCTAGAATTGCTACTTCAAGGCTAATTTCTGACTGGCACTCTAGCATATCTCTCTTCATATAGTCTATAGGCCATTCTTTGAGAGCCAGCTCTGGTGTTTGGAGAGTTAGTTTGTTTACAGAGACTATAGGGTCAAACACTTCCTTTCCTGACAGACTCCCGCAACTTACAGCACCTCTGGCTTTCATATTATTTTGGACCATCACATTTTTATTAATATTAAAC
This sequence comes from Dermochelys coriacea, assembly GCF_009764565.3. Taxonomy (NCBI): domain Eukaryota; kingdom Metazoa; phylum Chordata; order Testudines; family Dermochelyidae; genus Dermochelys; species Dermochelys coriacea. Next base: position 196,876,348 of record NC_050068.2, on the reverse strand, counting down.
ATTTATTTTGTAGTAGCACTGAGATGCCAGTCAAGTCAGGGTCCCATTGTGCAAGGACCTATACGCACATTGAGTAAACATATAGCTGCATTTATGTGATGTCTTTCTGGATCCTGACCTTTGATTTGTTTGCTTCCCTGTTTGTCATCTGCTTATCCCAGCCTTACAATAACAAGGGGAGAATAATGTCTTTTTGGATGAGGTGAGTAAAGTGTCACTAGTTTCTTCCTTACTAAAATAAATTGATAAAGGTTGGCAGAGTAGGTGTGTGTGTATGTGTCTGGCCTGATTATTTTCATGGCTGTTTTGTAAAGCTGCTCTTTGAAATTTGCCTTTCAAGGACGTGGGTGTGCTTCACACTTGGCTTCCCTTTTAGTTTCTGGTGAGTTTTTTCTGCTCACCATGCTTCACACTTGGCTTCCCTTTTAGTTTCTGGTGAGTTTTTTCTGCTCACCTTTGCTCACTGGGTAGCCTGAGGAAGGATGAGTAAGGTGATGCAGTTGAAGCATTTGATTTATGAGTGGGAATATATGGTTGAAAGATGTTGCCCTGTTGCTACTGTAGCTTTGCTCTGGCTATGATTCCAACCTGTTTTTGAGTGTCTGAGTGAAATGGTCTTTCACCAGGATACAGTGGTGGGATGCTTTTAAGGAGTGGAATAGGAAAAAGCATTTTGAGGGAAATTCTATGCAACTATGTTTGCTCATCCTGCCATGCCTAACTTTTAGGGGTTGGGTTGGGTTTGTTTTGGCTTCTTCTGAAACATACAAAACTTTTTCCCCCCTCTTTTTCTGGTCTATAGTTCCTAGGGTACCAAACACCCTAGTAAGTTGTCATAAATATAAAGGGAAGGGTAAACACATTTAAAATCCCTCCTGGCCAGAGGAAAAACCCTCTCATTTGCAAAGGGTTAAGAAGCTAGGATAACCTCGCTGGCACCTGACCAAAATGACCAATGAGGAGACAAGATACTTTCAAAGCTGGAGGGGTGGGGGAGAAACAGGGGTTCTCTCTGTCTGTGTGATGCTTTTGCCGGGAACAGAACAGGAATGGAGTCTTAGAACTTAGTAAGTAATCTAGCTAGATATGCGTTAGATTCTGTTTTCTTTAAATGGCTGAGAAAATAAGCTGTGCTGAATGGAATGGATATTCCTGTTTTTGTGTCTTTTTATAACTTAAGGTTTTGCCTAGAGGGATTCTCTGTTTTGAATCTGATTACCCTGTAAGGTATTTACCATCCTGATTTTACAGAGGTGATTCTTTTACTTTTTTTCTTCAATTAAAATTCTTCTTTTAAGAACCTGATTGCTTTTTCATTATTCTTAAGATCCAAGGGTCTGTGTTCATCTATGCAAATTGGTGAGGATTTTTATCAAGTCTTCCCCAGGAAAGGGGGTGTAGGGTTTGGGGAGGATTTTGCGGGGAAAGACATTTTCAAGCGGGCTCTTTCCTGGTTATATACCTGTTAGACGCTTGATGGTGGCAGCAATAAACTCCAAGGGAAAAAGGTAAAATAATTTGTACCTTGGAGAAGTTTTAACCTAAGCTGGTAAAAGTAAGCTTAGGAGGTTTTCATGCAGGTCCCCACATCTGTACCCTACAGTTCAGAGTGGGGAAGGAACCTTGACATAAGTAAAACAGGAGAAGTGCAGAAAAGTCTTCAATTGTACACTGTAAACTTTAACTCAGCCTCACAATAGAAATAATAGCAAAGCATACACCATTCTTACTTGCACAGGACACTAAGTGTGCAGGGAGAGAAATATAAAGCTTAAATATAAAACTCCCTGCCCCAATAATAATTTAATCTAATCTAAACTGAAGGCAATCTAACAAGTGACATCAATAAACTAGGGAAGGTGTATGGAGAACAAAGGTTACAACAGTGAAAGATCATGAGAGATACTTATTGTTGCTTTTGCATCTTATTCCTCTTTACTGTGTTACAATGTAGGCAAAATGTCTAGAATGAAGAGCTGGGTGGATGTTACTGACAGCAGGCTGGCTGAAAAGCATGAGTGTGAGGACGGATGAGGTCGGGGAGGAAACTCCAAGTACAGATAGTAGCATCATACTAATAACTAGCTCTCTTCACCAGTAGTTCTCAAAGCTTCTTACTAAGGAGATCAGTATCATTATCCCCATTTTACAGATGGGGAAACTGAGGCACAGAGACAAAATGACTTGTCCAAGATCATCCAGTAGGTCAGTGGAGGAGCTGGCAACAGAATCCATGTCTGCTGAGCCCCAGTCCAGTGCTCTATCCACTAAACTACACTGCCTCCAGTCCCCCCTAGGTTTAGTCAGAGAGACGCTTGTGAGAGAAAAGAGGGAAGAGTCACAAAGGACTGGATCCAATGTCCACTGAAGTCTGAATGTCTTGCAATTGACTCAGTTATTTGCTATTCTCAACTATTTGCAGAATAATTTCCGTGGTCAATTCCTGGTCTGCAGGTCATTCACAAGGAGTTCTTTGAAATTATTAAAATATTCAAGATGGGTGTTTGTTTTGATTGACTGTCCCATAGTTGGATGGGCTACTGTTTAGATGAGGTTTCTGGTGCAAAAACTCACAAGTGAGCTTAAAAACTCACTTTTCAGGAAAGATTTTTTTCTGACCCTGCATTGCTAAAACAGTAGCAGACAAGCAAACATAGAATGGACCCAAATGTAGGCAAAGTGAATGCAATTTGTTATTCAAATGATTATTTATGTGAAAACTTTTTGAGGTATTGCCCATCTCTAACAGGAGTAGGTCATGAATACTTGAAGCAAAGCAATGGAAGCCTATTTACTGTAGAGTAGGGATCTCAAACTCAAATCATCACGAGGGCCACATGAGGACTAGTACTTTGGCCCAAGGACTGCATCACTGAAACCTTTTCATGCAACGATACAAAAGTATAGTCAAAAATGGAAAAAAAAGAAGAGTAATATAGTATGCTATTAAAAGTCAATATATTAACTTTTTAAAAACTGTAATGTGAAGAGGGGTTTTAATAAAATATAGACACTCAGTAATGCACCTCACTCAAATATCAAAATAAGCATTTACTTTTAGAATTACTTCAGTTAAAGCCCCCCCCCCCGTGCTCCCGCCCCACTCCACCCCTTCCATGAGGCTGCATCCCTGCCCCAGCTCTTCCCTGCCCCCATTCTGTGTGTTTGAGACCAATGCTGTAGAGAGTGAAAGGGGACATGTTAAAGCACAGTATGATATGTTGCAAAGAGCATGAGACAAAACACACTGTATTGCTAATAGATTCCTCAAGCCAAGGATACTATTCAAAGAGCCAGAATAAGCATCTGTCTGATTGACTAGGACTATTAAAGGAGTCTAACCCATCATCCTTAGCAACATGACACCATTACATACAGTAATGGTTCCTATTGCACAGTTGCTCCTGTGGGAGCAAGATGCAGCTGAGCTACCTACCTTGAAAATTGTTGCTTTAAATGGTAGTAGATGAGGGAAGATTATTTGCTGTCTCAGTCTGGAATATAGCTTTGGTCTGATTTTGTGTCCTACCTTCTTAAAGTCAAAAGACGATGCATTGCTCTCTCAGACTTTCTCCCTTCCTTTTACTTGCTGCCATATAGACAAACATAGAAGCCTAATAAGTTTATATAGGGGGTCGATTTTCTTTTTGCAATTAGGAGAATTGGCATATATGTAAAATGTATTGTTACCCTATATACACCCATACAACACTTTTCTTTCTCTAGAAATACTGTAAAGGAAATCAGTACTTTACAAATGGTCTAAAAGAAAATATAGTTAGCATGCTCTATGCCTTCAGAATTTTTGGTTCTCTCATATTAAAAAGGAAACAGGGACAGTCCTGGAATACACACAACCCAAACTTAAGGTTGGAATACACACAACCCAAACTTAATAAAACTGATATTTAAGACACTAGTAGAAAACTATAGTTGCAAAAATAAGCAGACGTGTGAATGTTGGGACCTAAATACGAGAGACTCTTGATGAACAGAAATAATTAAGGTTCCAGTGTCACTCTTACAGGCAGATCCTCAGCTGGTGCAAATTGTCATAGCTCTGTTGACTGCAATAGAGCTGTGACAACATACAGCAGCCGAGGATCCGTCGCTCCGCCCTCACAAAGTTCTGGCCACTGCAGACAGGGTCACCTTAGGTGAAATCTTGCCCCAGCCCTTCCCCCCCCCCCGCACCGTCCCAAGTTACTGAGATTTTTGCCACTGACTTCAATAGGGCTAGGATTTCACCCCTTGTTTTCCGTCTGTCCAGCTCTGACGAATGTCGGAGTGGTAAGCAAACAGCCTGATGCTGTAAAAACAAACACTTATGAGGCTCTGATGCAGAGAAACTTTCACAGTATATAACTTTCTCATAATTTTGGGGATTTACTGTGTATGGATATTCCAGACAGCTTATTTTTTTTTAAACAAATGTATCAACTGTTTGTGGGTTGGGACACAGAATTTGCAAGTGTCTTTGATTGCTATAATGCAGTAAAGAGATAGGGAGAAGCTCAGTGAAGTCCCAGATTCAACCTGTTAAAGTTAAGCATGTGCTTTATGCAGTCAGGATCCCAGTTTAGTAAAGAAGTCTGAGGATTCCACTGAAGAGGTGTTTACAGCACAACACACAAATCCATTTTCTCAGAATAATGGGTTAGCTCAATGTAGAGGCAAATGACTGGCTTGGGGTTAAGGGAACTCAAAGAAAACTTGGAGCCTGAAAAGTAAAATTTCCCTTAATTGGTCCCTTATCTAGATTTAGCAGACTGGAGCAGACTGAATTGGAGGCTGAGTTGCACAGAGTGGGGAAGCTGAGTCAATTTTGTGACAGGGAGTGCTGTGTTGATCAGGCTGCCTAGAGGCAGCACCTACTGCTACTTAGAACTCCCATCTGGTATCCATAAGCCCTGTCGAACCCTTGCATCAAGATATCTTTGTACGAAAAAGCTCTTTTTTTAGAAACGGGGGAGTGGGGTGGGAGGGGGGGAGAGGCTCAGCTCTGGAATCTGCTGTATCCCTGGCTCAAACTACAGCGCAGTTCTGTTGTCCTTCGAGGTGCCTACAAGGCCTATCTGTTTACCCAGTCCTTGTATGAAGGGGTTGAGGGCGTTTCTGTTTGTGTTCATTATCATTGGTTTAGCGGACTGCAGTGTCACTCATTTTATTACTTATTGCAAATGTACCTTGAGGCTGGTGCGTGAAAGTCATAAATTAGCAAAAGGCTCTGTTTCCACAGCTGAAACATGTGTAAGTGATTTATAACACAATACTTTAACTTCTAAAAAACCCCAAAAACCCACCACAACAAAAGCCACTCACAATAAATCTCTACTGTTAACTGTGGTGAAATTCTATATGTCCCCCTTCTCTCATTTATCATGTCTTTCCCATACCTTCTATATCTGTCTCTCTAGATTGTTACCCCCACGGGACCTTGTTTGCTTGTAAACATGCTAATAGCACTGCATGAAGAATAAAAATAGAGAGGTTATATTTTTGAGTGGGCTACAAAGAGTCTTCCTGACTCTTTTCATGGCATATCTGCTATAAAACTCACTTCTCTCATGACACATCACAGCACCTCTTGCACAACACACTGTCTTAGCTACAGATGTTCAGTGCTTGGGGAGCTCTAAAAGTACTGGTGTGAAAGTGGCTGCCTCTATAAGAAGTGCAATTGAAAATGAAGGCAGTAGGGGATGACTGGGGACTCACTACAGATAACATTACATCATCAATCAGTAAATTAGCTTACTTCCACCCAGGCTGAGAGAAACATCAGATGGTTTGTTCTGAAATGACAAGTGGTCTTGGTTCAGTTCCTAGTATGTGTGGCTACAGCCCAAATGGCACCCAGGTTGGCAGACAGCTTGAAGACTGAATAAGAATGAAAACCATCTCTCCTGGATGTGGTTCTTGAAGGTCAGGCCCTTATCAGACTCTTGTGGGGGAAATCTGTACTGAACTGTACTGATAAATAGTCCTGGAGAATGATGTTCTGTCCAACCAGGATATTCCTTTCTCGGCCCTCTCCCCTGCCAAAAAAAGACAAGGCACTATAGCCCAGATCCTCCAAGGTCTTCAGATGCCTAACTCCCATTGATTTGAGTCTAAAACCCTTTTGTCACTGCAGTCCTTACAATTAGTTCCTGTCACCAACAATGTGCTTTGGTCATGGATTGCCCACTGGTAATGTGTTGACAATATACTTGGTGGCTGTGGCGGAGATTTCTTAAATTCAATCTTCTTTAATGTAGCTTGCGTCCCTTCAGTACCTCACTATGCACTGATCAGAAACCTGAGGGCTCTGAAGTATTTTTGGAGACATCTGTTCACATTCCCCTGTAAAAGGACATGCCATTTGATTAAAAACCTGGAATTCAATGTAATCCAGGGTGCCTGAGAATCACCAGTTACTCCTTTTGTGGCATGTGGAGGAGGAAGAGAGAGAATCTGGTGTGATTCAGAGACCCAGCAACATTAATCAGTGAGGTGGAGTACTGGCTGCAGATCAAAAGATAGATGAGTCAGGTAAAAAAGGAAAGGAGTACTTGTGGCACCTTAGAGACTAACAAATTTATTTGAGCATAAGCTTTCGTGAGCTACAGCTTACTGCATCCGATGAAGTGAGCTGTAGCTCACGAAAGCTTATGCTCAAATAACTTTGTTAGTCTCTAAGGTGCCACAAGTACTCCTTTTCTTTTTTGCGAATACAGACTAACAGGATAAGGCCCTAAATGCATCTCCTCTGCAAATGTCTAGGAACCTTAATCCCTATAATTACAACAACAAGACATGCAAATGCATGCAGACCCAGCTCATATCTCTGGTACAGAACAAGTGTTCCCTAAAGGTAAGATTGGGTGGGCCCGTGAAGTGTTTGGGCCTGAGAGCTAGGAAACATCCCCAAAGCCATGCTGACTCAAGGACCAGACAACAGAAGTTATTCATCAGGAAAGGCAGCGAGAGGACCTTTGACAGCGCCAAACATGTTCATCCTCTCCTGGAAGGAACAAGAAATCTTTCTTCCCTGGAGCAGGGCTGGAAAGAATGTGAAGACAACTTAATTGAACACAGGAAGTTCACTTGAAGGGGGGAACAGTACTGAGAATACTCTTTCATTATGGAGTAAGGCATAACAAGGCCCAGCACGGTCATCCACTGGCAGCACGTCGCACTGCCACAGATGGGGGTCCCAAGGCTCAACTCCTGTTGTCTCGCAACACCTCTCAGGCACAACAGCTCCTGGAGAGCATCCTGTAACCCTCCAGCCATACCTTTTGGCTGATCTAGTGCTGTTGGCCTTACTCCAGGTGACTTCTACCAGTGCTCTGGCCCTGTGCCCACGGACTTTCCAGGCCCCAAATGCCTCCCCAGTGACTGTGCTTAAGCAATTATTTTTGTTTTCCTAGGTGGGGAATCTGAAAGTATTATGACAAATTTTCAGCCCTATTGCTTACATTTAAATGAAAAGAGTTAGAGAAAGCTGACATTGGCACAGATGCTCCTAACATCAGTGCCTGCATTTTAGAGGTGAAGAAACTGAGATGGTGGGCTAAATTCCTTCCTACTGTAACTCCACTGAAGTCATTGCAGGGATGACTTTGTCCACTCACTAAATGAAATGTTCCTGAGGCACTATGACCTATTGAATTACGTAGGCAGTTTATTTAGGCAATCTCACTTTTGATTCTGACCTTTGGACAAGTCATGTTTCTCCTCTGTGTAGAATGGGGGATTAGGCTATTTACCTGCTTCAGAGGGACTGGTGAGGGGAAATTTGCCGAGTGTTTGTTAAGTGCTGTATACGTTCAAAGTGTTAATGAGGCCAGTCTTTTGGAGCAATGTGTTCCCAAGGTTAATTTCTTCTATAAGACCAACTTTCCTCCCACTCATAGGAGCGTAAATCAGGAGTAGAGCTCCTAAATTCAGAGATGCATGGGTGTAAAACTAGTGTGACAGCAGAGTTGGATTCTGTGGGCACTCAGCCTTCAACTTCCTTGATGCTGCCCAAATCTGAATTGTCAAGGGCTTTTTCTCATGCTTTACTGCCAAAAAGATTGAGTTTCCCTGAACTTTTACCTAAGCAAACCTCCTGCCAAGAACAGGGGAGGGTACAAAAATCACACAACACAGAGAGGTGGAAAAATCTCCATTGGTTTAACTCCACTCTAACTAATGCTCCATAGACTGGCCTTATACTGTGTTTGGGCTGCTTTGTTTGTCTTTCCAACAGTAACTCTTGCCCCACCTACATACACACACCTATTCCTCATTCCTTTCCCCTGGCCTCCTTTCCATCTTCTGAAAAAATGAAATATAAAACCAAGCAGCCAAAAGCACTCAAATTTCTATTCTGTAATCAGTGCCTGCCCCAAAGCACTGTCACTTATATTTGTACAATAACTAGCACGGTGGGGCCCAAACCTGTTGTGGCATTTAGGTACAACCACAACATAATATTTTAATGATCAACACCCTGTGGGGTTGCATATGGTTTCTCAGTGTGCTGCTTGCCATGGGAACCTATGGTGACCGCTTCTTCTGCAGATCTGGCCAATTTATACAGCAGGATTAGACACTTGTAGGAGCAATAGTAGCATCGATGGTTATGTAAATACAAAAACAGCATGGCAGCGAGGCCAAGTAAATGAACAAACAAAACTATCAAATTCAATAACTTGACTGAGTGTACAATCCAAAGTGCACTTTGCTTAGGATTTTATTACTCTTTCAAAGCAATCATTCTGGTAACTTGCTGCTGTTGTTCCAATACTGGAAATACTGTTGTTAAATGGGGAATAAAATGTCAACAACTGGACTTTGTCTTACACCGATTGTGGGAGTTTGGGAAATGAAACTTTTGCAAAAGAATCTTAAGCACCTGGAGTGTGTGTGTGTGTGTGAGAGAGAGAACTTTGCATAGCGATAGCACCTTTTTAATTTCAATATTATTCCTAAGAGCTATTAAAGTGCTGTGCTTTGCATATGATTATACTGAGCTCATTATTAATGGTGTTAAGGAGCCACACAGAACAGGTTGTTTTTTTTTCAGGCTTGACAAATTTATTTTTCATTCATTTCTTGCACTTGAAGTATTCTTTGATGACATCTTTGGCCTGAGATTCCTTGCCATAGTCTTTGACAACCACACAACTGCAGCCCACTACTTTGAGAGATTTTCCTTCTCTGTCGATTTTGCAGAGACCTACCCACTCACCCAGTTTCTTGTTGCTATCAACTTTTATCAAGTTGATCTGGTGTTCTGCACAAAGGGCTTCAACCAACTTTGGAAAAGCCTCCCAGTTCATTTCTGCCAAGTGCCTTCAAACCTGAAGAACAAACCTGTTCTGTGAAGTGTTCCAGCTATCCACACCACTCCCCACTCTGGTATTTTTTGGTGTTGTCTTGTAAACTCTTTGGGGCTGGGAATGTATTTGTTATGGAGTCTTTGCCAGCACTTGCAGAACAGTTGGCCAGACTTCCAGCTTAGCATGCAACTCAGTTCTTTTCTTTTGGGGGTGCACCTTTACACCAACATATTTTACTTTTCAGTGACATGTTATGTCTAACTATTACTTGCATCCAGAATTCATGATGAGCTTGAGTGTTTGTGAGCATCCACAAAATTGCATCCACAAAAATGGATGCTGTCACTGAAAATCTGGCCTTAAAGTTAAACTTTATCAGCAAGGAGAGTGATCTGCTCTTTGCTGTGTACTGTATGAACAAGCACTGGACAGATCACCTCATCTTCACAAAGATCCAAATGATCTCCTGAGTTCAAATGCTCTAGAGTTTTTTTTGTCAATCTATCTAGTAAGCTAGAAAACTGACTAATTTCCCCAGACCTATGAACAGAGCAAGATAGCCATAAAACCATGATCTTATTTTGGCACTAGCTCATTGTACATAACAAGCTGTTGAGATTAATTAGGCAATTCTGTTCTATTGCTTTTAATAACCGAATGTTTGTCTCCCAGCTATTCAGGTAGGCTATTACTGATATTAAATATTACTGACAATATTGTTTTCCACCTGCTTTTAACTTTCACATTTTGTGCTAGAACACATTAACACTCTAAAAGAAGTAGTGGCTGACTCTGCCAGTTGATATAACTGCAAAAGAGTTCCGTTGCAACATCAGAACATATATCACTAAGAATGTCTGGCACAGGTGGCTTTGCCAACATCATCCGTACATATGCCTTGAAACTTTTCTCTTTCATCTTTTGAAGAGAAGGACTTGTTCTATCAGGAACTTCACAGCATCATCAGTAAACTAGTATCAGGCAAGTGACTCTATCTACTGGGATTCTTCTGTGCTAGCTTTGGCTCTGAGACATGGCCACTGTGCATTGGTCACCATGAGTGGAGGGAAAAATAATGACAGTGGGAACAAGACTACTGGGTGCTCTGCACCCACTGAAAACTGGGTATTACCAACACTTACTTCCATGGTGGTCACCGCTGGAAGGTCTTGTGAAGACACTCCAGATCTGGACACAGGTGCCAACTGGATTTGTCACCCACAGAAAACACCTATAGGATATTTCCATACTCCCGGTTTTCACACTGCAGATTGTGACACCGACTGTGAGCCTGTATGTTGCAAAATAAGGCTTTCATTACGGAAATCCTGTTGTACCAAACAAAGCTGTTGTCCACGCATTAACGTCAACAACACAAAAGACCAAGAAAGATGCCTCCAATTCACTACGAATCTCAGGGAAGCTATCTGTGTCATCGACTGCACCTTCCCTGAATGCTGATGCACACTCAGGATGAATACCCATGTAGCTGCAACCTTAGCGTTTGGTGAGAAGACTGGACAAGATGAAGACAGGGTTGCAGGATGCTCTGAAGAAATACTTGTAGTCATTGAAGCAAAATGCCCAGCATATCTCTGCCACAACTTGAACCCCTCTCCCAAGATACCTCAGGGTGGCCAAGATTGCATTCCATTGAACAGCAAGACAGTGTGCTCAATCGTACTGGCTCGATATGTAAGAGAAGATACAAACATCCTTTGAGGATGGGTAGGTTTGGTGGGATTTGATTTAAATCAGTAGTCATTGTTAAATATTGATTTCTCCTCACACTCACAAAGAAATTTTCCACTGATTACAGTAAGGCAGCGTAGCCTTTCCTGTACCTACTACCTGTAAGGATCTGCCGTCATCAGCCCCATGGCCATGTAGGAAGTCCTCTGCAGCCTTGCTCTCCCGGCCTCACTCACTCATGGCCAGGAGAGCAGGGCCATCCCCAGGCAGGAGCTGTTCAGCATTGGGGTGGCCTCTCCCGCAGCCATGGGCTCATCCTTCTCTTTGAGCCTCTGAGTGGGGTGGTCTCTGTTCCACTGGGCCAGGACCGCAGCCTCCCCTGTACCTTGTGTTTGGATGTCTCAGGCCCCTGGGCCGTGCAGGGAGCTCCTGCAGCCCTGCTGTCAGCGCTGCCCTAACCCTAACTTCCCACTTACTTTCCTGTGAAAGTTAAAATGGGTAAAAATAAAAAAGCAGTATTAATCATCAAAACAACAAATATATTAAACTAAATGCTGCCACTCCTAAGAATGGAGATCTAAGAAGTCTGTGCGATGGAAGCAAGAAATAAATATGTCCTTCTGTCGAGAAGACTGCCCTGCTCAAAGTTCTTAATGGAGACATCATCATTGACAGAAGCTATGCTGGCTGTATCCCTATTACAATTTCTATGCATGTAAAATCCCTGTTTCTGAAGCAGTGTTAAATGTGATCCCCAGGCTCCAGACTATTAAAAAGCTTGATATAGGACCCTCTATAAATGAGCTTGAAAAGACAATCACCTCCCTAGCACCAGGAAGTGCTATAAGAAAAGATGGAACTCCAGCTAACATACCAAACCAAGGAGGTCAGCTCGTGCTTAAACATCTGCACGATGTCTTGCTTGCCTGCTGGAGAAAGGAAGGGATACTACAAGACATAAAGGATGCCAACATCATGACATTGTATAAAGGCAGAGGATATTGGAGTGATTTCAACAACTACAGAGGAATCTCTCTCCTTCGTGTTGCTGGCAAGGCTTTCGCACAGATCATTCTTAAGACTGCATGTTCTTGCTGAACATGTATATCCAGATAGTCAGTGCAACTTCCATGATGATAGATTGATTTTTGACATGGTCTTCGCACTAAGGATTTTTCAAGAAAAGTGTCAAGTACAAGGGAAATCTCGCTACATGACCTTCATAGATCTTCATAGATCAAAAGGCTTTTGACCTGGTCAGCAGAAAGGTCCCTTTCCAATTGCTAGAGAGAATTGATTGTCTCCCAGTCTGCCACAGTCTGATTCAATCCTTCCATGATGGCATGAAGGCTACAGTCCACTGTGATGGTGATCAATCTGACAGCTTTGAAATCTGCAGTGGTGTCAAGCAGGGATGTGTTTTGGCACCAAAACTCTTTGGTATATTCTTCTCTCTGCTGCTTTGTCATGCTTCCTCATCTAGCACAAAAAGTCAGATGGAAAACTCAACTTTGCTTATCTAAGAGCAAACAGCAAAGTCACACACCTACTGATAAGAGAATTTCTTTTCAATGATGATGCAGTGCTCATCACGTGCAGTGAAGAGGAGCACTAGTGATTTTGCAATAACTTTGTGCTTATTTGTGACAAATTTGGACTAATCATCAGTCTAAAGAAGACAATGATTATAGCACAAGGTGTGTTGACTACACCAGAAATTCTAATAGGTAATACCAAACCAGAAGATGTGTACAAGTTCTGCTATGATCAACTACACTGTACAATTTATCTCTAGATGACTAGCTTAATTCTCGCATCAGAAAGGCCAACTGACCAAGCATATAATAGAAATGTAGGGCTGAAATGACCTCAAGAAGTCATCAAATTCAGCCCCCTGCACTGGGGCAGACCAAGTAAACCCACACCATCCCTGACAGGTGTTTGTCCAAACTATTTATTTTTAAAAACCTCCAATGATGGGGATTCCTCAGCCTTCATTGGAAGACTATTCCAGAGTTTAACTACCTTTTTTAGTTAGCAAGTTTGTTCTACTAACTCACCTACATTTTTCTTGTTGCAAATTAAGCCTATTACTTCTTGTCCTACCTTCAGTGGACATGGAGAATATGTGAGTGTGATGGGGTATACTAGGCCCTGAGGCCCCCTGTTGGAGACCTTGTGGCCCTGCCACACCCTGCCCCAGAAAAGATCCTCCAAGCTGCCTAGAGTGGCTGTGTGGGAATCAGCCAATCAGGGCCTAGCTGGTCAGTATAAGAAGAGCTGCAGGGCCACAGTGAGTTTAGTTCTTTGTTAGAGCTGGAGGAGAGTGTATGGTGTTCCAGGCTAGTGACTGGGACTCCACAAGGACAAGGCCCTGAGGTAAGGGTGAAGAATGTGCGGGGAAGTGGCCTAGAGAATTAGAACAGCAATACAGTTTATTTAAAGGGTTGTTGCAAATGGCTGTAATATATATGAGGTCCCTGGGCTGGGACCCAGAGTGGAGGGTGGGCCTGGGTCCCCCCACCAGCCACTGGGAAAGTGGCCTGGACTTTGAGAGGGGGGACTGAACAGTAGTGGCCCAGCTGAAGAGCTGGGGCCAGACAGGCCCTGAGAGGGTGAAAACATTGCCTCCAGAGAAGGAGCCCTGGGGCACTGTTCTATTCTGGAGCAGGGACAAACTGATAGAGACATCAGAGAGAGCACTGAGAGAGGCCCCTGTTGGACTTGTACACTGAAAGGGCTCTGTGTTGCTTTTATCTCACAGACAGACTGTGTATGACTTGGCCAGAGGGCTGAGTCAGTGAAGACCCACCACAAACAGGTAGAGAGAGAATGCAGGCACATGTGCTCGGCGAGAGGTGAGTGCAACCCTGTTACAGTGAGATAATAGGAAACTAACAAAGAACACTAAGCTATACGTTCTGAACATGCGCTGTATGGTAGTGAGACTTGGACCACTGGCAGCAGGCTCAAGAGAAGGCTAAGCAGCTGTCTTTGTTGTATTTTTAAATCTCAAGTGGGAAACCAAAGTTCCTGCCACTGAAGTACTGAAGAAAGCAAAATTGCCAAGTCTAATCACCATTCTCAAAAACAAGTCTCTGTTGGCTTGGCCTGCATCGGATGGACAAAGGACATATTCCAAAATATCTCTTGAATAGACAACTTGCAGATACTCTGGGCTGACCTAGGATCAAGTTGAAGGACATTTGTAAAGGAGACTTAAACTTTCAATGTCAATAATGCAAGCTGAGAAGATGCAGCTAACAGGCTACCCTAGAGGGCTGCGCCAGGGAGTCAGAGGCTGGTTGAGGGAGGGAAAGTGAAGAGAGCAAAAAGGAAAGCACAGCCGGCCTCAAGCACTGTTAGCGCACCAGCTTCATTCTCCGGCCATGTGCCTTAGACCTGCATTATCTGGGGCAAGGACTGTCACTCAAGAACTGGCCTCCTTAGCCACTTGTGCTGCTGCAGTGTGACACACACTGACAGAATTGTATAGCCTTCTCCTGTGCCTGCTTTGGTGCAGACACCAGAGTTTTCTGAGATGGACAGTTGCCATAATTGGGACGATCTGGTAATCTCTTGGTTATGACTATGAATTTCAAAAGTGTCACAATTTACCATGTAACTATTACCGCTGCTCAGTAATAAAGCCCACCAAACATCCAGGGTGCCACTAGCATTCTAGGTGTACCATGACTGGGAAGCAAGCACCATAGGGGCTTCAGCAGCCAGGACTCAGGTGCTAGCCCTGGTGGGGCCCAATAATCGCATAGACACATGGCTGAGGGAAATGGCATTTTACTAGGGATGGCGGGAAAGGTTGCAAATACCGTAGGCACAGAGACTTAAACAGTTACAGTTCAAAGTGAGTAATAGTAATTCTTCTTTGGGTCCCTGGGGCAGTCCAATTGAGAGTCAGGGCTGTTCAGGCCTAGTGCCTGGGTGCCCTCTCCTGTCCAACCTCTATAAAAGTAAGGGCCCCTCTGCACTGACATGCTGCCTGCCTGCATAAGCTGCGCCCCCATAAGTCCCACGCAGACCTACACCTAGCTGTAACATCTGGAAGTCACTCTCTCGTCTGTTCCACTCGCAACTCAGCATACTATTCCTGCCTCCCGTTTGCCTCCAGCTCCTTGCTTGCCATGCAGCTGCTGGTCCCAATTCCTAAACAGAGTCCAGCCACTTCCTGGTTCAGGATTGAAATGGCCCAGGAAAAGTGATGTGCATTGGGTAGGGGATTGATGGGAGCTTAGCAAATCCATCACGACATGATTAAATGCCAGGTGCTGAAAAAACTGGATTTTGAAAGATGACTAATAGTAGAGCTGTGTGAACTGGTCTCTGAACATTAATTTTATTAATTTTACCCCTTTTTGTGTTAAATTTTTGGAGAAGAAACTTTTGATTTTTTTGTAAACTGGTCAAAACTCTGAGTGATTTTGATTTTTACAAGTTTGTTTTTCCAAACATTTCAGTTTATGGATTTCACATGAACTATTTGACTGTTTGATTAAAGTATTTACTCTTTGTGGCTCACTGTTTAAACTGATCACTGGGGCCATACGGTAGTTTCCCCTCCTGGTCCAGATTAGTGACTTTGAAACCACAGAGAGCTTTTCAAAATAAGTATGCAAATATACCTCGTATAAACACATTTCAACAAACAGTCACAAGATTTTCTTTGTCCAACCATTATTTTTCTTTGATCAGAATAGCAAACGAGGACTGTGAATACTGTGAAAGGAAATTAATGGAATTTTATTCCAATGAACATCAGCTCTAATAATCGGGAAGCAGAGATTTTTGCATGTTTGATTTAGCTCATTCAATGTGAAAAGCTGGCTTTTACCGAACTCTGTGCATAGCAATAACCAGTCAGATGGGAATAACTTACTATCTACTTGGATATTTATTATACCAGTCTTCAAGAGTATTGACCTTTTAGGAGGTGAACAATAGACATTGTTTGACCATGCATTCAATCAGAAGTCAAATTTAATTGTAGTATTCCCCAGGGCTGCTTGGGAAACACCCCCAACTTTTTCCAATGGGGGAAAATCCAATAGCGCTGAAAAATGCCAGGTTGTCTGCAGAAAATTTTCTCCAGGCACAACATGAAATTTCTTTTCATTTTGTTGTTTTGAAACAACAACAATGTTGAAATAACTTTTGTTTGGTGTTGTCTTAAAATGTTGCATCTGATGAAGTGGGTTTTAGCCCTCGAAAGCTTAAGCTCAAATAAATTTGTTAGTCTCTAAGGTGCCCCAAGGACTCCTGTTCTTTTTGCGGATACAGACTAACACGGCTTCTACTCTGGAAAAATTTTTTTCCATTTTTTGGATTTTCAGAGTTCTTCACCTCCCTTTTTTTTTTTTTTTACTCCACCTCTTTTTCCACGAGACACTGGTCAAAATTAGAAAAGTGGGTGGAAACCCACTTTTTACATTATTTTTATTGTTCTCCAACTGGAAAAAGTTGGAAAACACAAAGACCGTTCCAGTGAGGGTAAAAGTGTGTGTGTGTGAGAGCAAGAGATGAAAAAGAAAGGAATAGCAGAAACAACACCAAACATCAAAAAAATGAAAATGGAAAACTTGTTTTTGTTCCAAAAACCAATATGAAGTGATATTTTAAGCTGTGTGATACAGCATGGCCAGAAGGCAACAGGAGAGTGATATAGGAGAGATGTAAACCCCATGATGAGGAGAAGCCTTATTCCCTGTAGAGGGAAGCAAGGTTTCTACAGATTAATTAAAAGCACTGAAGCCAAATAGAGCACCTGAAGCTAGTCACCTGATAAAAACCCTCTGCTTCAATCAGCCAGGAAAAGGAGTTGGAGCAGAGAGAGGTTTGGAGAAGTGCCGTGGCTGGCTAGCAGACCAGACCCTAGGTAAAGACACCTGGCTTGTGCAGAGAGAGAGAGAGGGCAGGAAGCCCCACAAGCTAAAGAGCAGGAGAGGGAAGTAGCCCAGGGGAAGGAAGCACTAGTTCAAGTGGTTTACCATTATCCCTTGAGCCCCTGGGCTGGGACCCGGAGTAGAGGGCGGGCCCAGGTCCCTCCCTCTCCAC
This sequence comes from Dermochelys coriacea, assembly GCF_009764565.3. NCBI lineage: Eukaryota > Metazoa > Chordata > Testudines > Dermochelyidae > Dermochelys > Dermochelys coriacea. The sequence goes on along the minus strand of NC_050068.2, from coordinate 196,859,273 downwards.
TACCCTTCTCTGGGTTACTAGTGGGACAGTAGATACCCTAGTTCAGGGGCAGGAAATTGTGCTCTGACCCCCTCCCCCCCCAAGAAGAGGAAGCACAGGACCTATCATAATCGTACTGGCAATTTGCCACAGCTGATACAAAAATTCATTTAGTTTCAAACTATCAATTCAAATTCTCTGATGGGAAAATTTAAAAACATGTTTAGATCAACATTTTGTCATGAGGGCATGTCAACTTTGATGAAACCACATTCTCTGATGGGGTGGGAGTTTACTTTTCTTTTATGGTTAACAAAATATTTTGACCATCTCTAATATTCAGTAATAGAGGGGTGGGAAAAAAGAATCTTTCAGGTATAGACAAGGAAGTAAAATGTGTTCAGGTGAGAATCTAACTTTATTGTGATTGCTCCATCTCATTATCTGGGATGTTAGAAGCTGCGGATGAGAAGGTTTTTGCAACAAGAGTAACAAGATAGTTGGGAAGGACTAGATGGAAGACCAGTGCTTAGATGAGCTAGGAGGGGAAGAGGCTAATATGAGGCTGTCTGACCAAATTCATGGAAAATTTTTAAGGAGAAAGGGCAGGTTTAACCTGGATTCTAAATTGAGGCCCCAGTTCATGCATGTTTAAAGCTAAGGGCTTGAACAGGAATAGGCTTCAGCCCATGTTTAAGTCCACTGAAGTTAAGCATATGCCTAAATGGTGTCCTGCATGGGTATTTTTCCTTGAATCAGGCCCTCAGTCGGGAGAGAGTGGAGGCATTTGAGGATGAAGATGCTACAGTTGTGCTTTTTGACAATGAGGGCCGTTCTCTGTCTAGCAATACATTTTGGTCTACTTAGTAAGTGCTACAATAACACATTTTGCCAAAATACCAAATTGCAATAATCTCAATGTCCCCTGTCTGGGAAAGGAATAAAAGAGAAGTTCTAGTGGAGATGTAAATTTCCAGAGAAGCCCTAGGGAAAGCACAGTTCATGATTCACTCGGGTTTCCCCATGACTGCAACACAAAAAATATGAATGAGCCAAATGCAGGAACTTCTTCTTCTTGCTGTGGTAGAAATGCAATCTAACTCTGATCTGTATGTACAACAGCTTTGTCTGGCTGTGCAGTCTTTTTGACTATGCTGTGGAGTCTGTTTACTCAGATTCACACATAAGGTGGATCTAGTAAATACTGCATCTCTCATATCAAGAGTCACAGGTGTGGATGATGCAGTCGCACCACCCCTCCCAAGGAAACACATGAAAATGCATGTGTAGAAGTCATCTTTTTAAATGACCTGGGAGATGGTCCCGTTTTGCCTCTTTCTGGTGTATAAAGGGAGTCCGAAAGGTGTTGTCGTCTTTTTTTTTTAAAGTTGTTTGCTATGTGTTTGTTTAACCTGAGAGAGAGTGGCAGAAATGTGAAACCCAGGTATTCAAAAATCCTTATACTAGCTTAAAAATCATGACATTTAAAGACAAACAAGCAACACATTTGAGGTTTTTATTTGCCTTCTGGAATTGGAACATGTAGGATTCACGTTTTCAATGTGGTTCCCCCCACCCCCAGTAATTATGAGAAGTAGAATTTTTAAAAAAATGAAAGCTGAGATTTTCAAATCTGATTTCAGCAGCTGGAGCTTTAAGAAAAACACCAAACACTGTGAGAACTCTAATAAAATAGAGAGAATTGTTAATGGTATATCCATCTGCCCTAGTTCTGCTCAAAGACTTCTTGGAGACCTAAAATGAATTCTGAGCTTTCCCAGAGCTTTGGTGACAGGAGTTGTGTGTGTTGGGAAATACTGTATTTTTTAAACACAGATCTTTTCTCTACATTTTCCCGGGTACAGAGTTAAATAATAAAAATAAGACCTTAAATGGCCTGAATAAAAATTGCCTTTCCTCTCAGTTGATCAGATTTCACTTGCATGATGTGTTTGATACCTACTAATTCTCCAGTCATCCAGAGTTTTTCAGGGGAAAGCAGAGCAGACAAGAGCTGCATTTCTAATTGGCAAAAAGAAGCTAGGACAAAAACTTTTGTTTTGGGAAGAGAAGAAAAACCTTTCAGGTCACCTTCATAGAGAAGCAAAAAAGGAGACAAACCCATATTTCCCCCATCCTCACCCCCGCCTTTGCTGGTGATTTTTAACATATAGTGATTTTTTTGGATAGGAATATACTGCTTCAGCCCACAGTCCATCTTATTATTAATAATTTATCTGCATAACCATAGCGCCTAGGAGCACCAGTCATGGGCCAGGATTCCATCATGCTAGATACTGCACATACGCAGAACAACAAACAGTCCCTGCTCCAAAGAGCTAACAGTGACTAAAACCTGATGCTTCAGAAGAAGATATGTACCTGTAGCGGGGTGACTAACCTGCTCCTGCCCTGAAGGGGTTAAAGCAGCCCAGGAGAGGGCTGTAAATGCAGGCTGATTGGGAAAGCAGTCACAGCTGTGGCCAGTGCAATCAGGGCCCAGCTGGCCCTTATAAGAGGGCTGAGGGCCAGTGGCAAAGACAGGTGTGTGTGTGCGCGCGCGCGCTCGCTCGCTCTCTCTCTGGCTCGAAAGCTTCCCAGGCAGCCAAGGCCATGAAGAGTACCTAGGGTGGAGCAGTGCTGGGGAGCTCCAGCTGAGCAAACCTGCAGGCCTAGTGAAAGGCCTATGAAAGGGTACTGGGGCTGCAGAGGGGCAGCCCAGAGGTAGGCAGAGGCAGCTGGTCCAACCCCTCTTGCCAATGTTGAGTGGCATAGACTGCAGTCTGTGCCGGGGAGTGGGGGCTCGATGGTGACTGGCAGTAGCCACTGAGGCAAGGTGGGGGTAGAGGGTTGGGGGATCCCCTGGATGGGGAGACTCGGATTGTGGGTTACTGCTGGGGCGGAACCCTGGCGAAGAGGGCACCGGGGTCTGGGAGGGACACAGAGGACAGCAGCAGACGAGACACCAGCCTGCAGAGGGCGCTCTTGGCTGGAAGAGCTAATTCCCAGGACAACCGACAGGAGGTGCTGCACTGGTGAATCATCACCCCACGACAGTACCTCACAATGGCCTTATTTTGTAATAGTATACATGCAGAGGCAAGGGGATGAGAGACCTTCCTCTCAAGCTCACCTGGTGATAGTTGGTTGATGTCTCTAGTTGGAAGACTTAGCATTTGTGTTGTCCGTATATAGTGGTAATAAATATCAGTTAACTACCGGTGGTGTATGAGGTGAAAATTTGGGCCTGACATGGGTCACACCATCCAGAAAGGGTGGATTTTGGTATGGTTTATGGCAGGGGGGAGGGTTTAATTGTGCAAATGAAAAAGTATAATTTAAAATGGATTTGCTTTTATACAAATTGATGATTCCAGTGCCTTTGTGTAACATAAATACAAGGAAGTGATTCAAACACAAAGGTGACTGCAAATGAATGGATCCTTATGTGCTATGATATCTTGACATTCAGCTTGGAAGATTATAGATCATTAAAGTACATGAGACATGATCTAATGCATAGGGCACTAGATTGGGACTTGGGAGACGTGAGCGTCATTTCTCTGCTCTGCATGTGATCTTATGGAAGTCCCCCTCCTTTGGTTTCCACCTCACCCCCCCTGCCCCCCTTTTGTCTGTCCCATCTACTTAGATTGTGAGATCGTCGGGGCTGGAACTGTTTCTTACTACAGTGCTTGGCACAATGAAGGCCTGTGGCCTCTAAGTGCTACTGCAACATAAAAATAATAGCGGTGAAATTCTTGTTCTCTGCTTCTGAAAGGGCAATTTAATTGCATTAGTCAGTCTGGCAGAGGTACTTGCGTGCAATGAGGTTTACTGCTGTCAAAGTTTCCATTTCTGACCAGCGTCTGCTTCTCACTTGTTTAGCAGGCTATGAAGGTGGTACACTTGGAGCAAAAATGACTCCAGATTCTCAGATGTTTTTGTGGAAATTTTTTAAAATAAAAGGAAATTGCCTTCAACTTCTCATTACTGTATTAGTACAAACACCCTCCCCCCTTGTAAGCATGGGGTCGGGTATGATTTCTTTGCTCATGTACTTGATGTTACTAATTTAGAGTGTTTGAATATAATCTACCTTTCCAGCTAGGTAGTCATATTTTTTTCCAGTTCTGATCTGGTACAGAAAATGGAATAATTGATCCAGTCACTGAAGAAATGATAAAATATATCTGTTCTCATCGTCTGATACTACCACTTCACTCCGCCACATCCTCTTTAACTACTTCCTGGCGCGCGCGCTCTCTCTCTCTCTCTCTCTCTCTCTCTCTTTTTCTTGCTTTCTCTGTTGTGTGCCTTCTTTCCAGTCATGCCCTATGACTGCAGCCTTCCATTTACTCTAAACCAAGTGTCCTCTCTCAGATTCTTCCTTAATGGGTGGGCCTACTCTGAAAAGAGACATTATAGCAAAATAAATCTGTAGGGTTCCATTTTTTTTGTCTGTCTGGTGGGTTAAATATGCTCAGTTTAAAAGCAGAAAAGTTTTCTCAAACTTCCAGCCCTGCAAACTCTGCCTGAGCTCTGAGAGTCAAGCTGGCTTCCTTACATTTCATGCATCATCACCAGTAATAAAGGATGTTGAAACAAAATTATGACACCTGTGAAATCGGAGGGCCTTCAAATGGTTCGCACAGATGCATCAGACTAGAAAGTTGTAAACAATTCTACTGATGATCTAAAGTATGTATGGACTCCAGCTCACTTCCTGAGAACTGTGCCAGCTCTACAAGATGTAGAGGACCAAAAAAAGTAAAAGTGTATCTCAGTCATTGAAGCCAGCAGTTAGCAACTGTAAAAAAGGCACTTTCTATTCAGAGTAGAACAGCACTTTCAAACCCATTTCTGGCCAAAGAAACATTGCTCTCCTCACTAGCTAGGTTTTGGTTCCTCCCTGCTTTGCAACTATTGTCCCATGTAATTGTCTGATCACATAGTAAGCTGGAACCCCATACAGCACTAAATATGTTTACAGTTGTTTATGAAAACTAAAAGATTACTTTTTTAGAAAAGGGGTGCAGAGTGATTGATACTTCTGTTATGGAGTTGTGGCTGTCCCTTTGGGAATCCCTGATATTTTCTTCCCTTCCTCCCACACTCCTTACATTTTGGCCATTAGTCTTGTGTCTAAGGACTCTTTGCCCCCAACCTTTACAAGCTCCCCTCTAGTGCAGTGTAGGGAGCTGGGACGTCCTAAATGACAGCAACATGGGTCTGGAATAGGTCATGGGGAACAACTCCTCACTGTGATCTGAAAATGGTGTGCAATGAAATATCCAATAAGACTGTCTAAGGATACCAGATTTTTTTTTTGTTACACTCTCCAACCATGTACTAGAGTATATGTGTAAAAGCTTTTAGCATGGTCAGTATTACTTCCTCTCCTCTTTCCCTCTCTTCCAAAAGGCTGCTGCCAGGTAAGGTCCTCCAAACAATGTGTCAGAAATAACAAGCCTATCAAAAAAATGACTAAACATTTCATCATGTTGCAAAGTTGGCTCTGCCAGTAACTCTGCCTCATGGTTTTGTTTGTTCTCTTCTCATGCTATTTCAAGGCAGCAAAGATCTGAATAGTTGGGCTGATTCATAGATGCTAAAGGCTTCCCCCAAGGCTAAACTACGTTTTGAGCATGATATTCATCCATGCTCCTGGATCCACTATTAAAATCAAAGTTGTTGGACACCCAAGAGAAGGTTGGGGGAGGAGGTTCAAAAGTCTCAGCATTGGCAAAACTCTGCTCCCATTAGAAATCAATGGTGGTCCTTACGTGGACCTCCATGGGAGAGGGAGCAGAATTAGTCCGATGCCTTTTGAAAATCCTATCCAGAATGTCTGCCTTGGTTTCATAGATTTCTAACCACTTGGAAAACTCCTACACTAGATTCAGGAGTCTACTTGAACTGTGTTTGTTGCACACCTACTTGCAAAATGAATATCCTGTGTCTTAACACTGAGTGGGATTCCTTCTGGGAAAGTCTCGGATATGGAGTATGACTGAAGCCCACCTCTGTTTGCTAGACGTTCCTAACAGCTGTTAATATGGAGTGCAGTGCAACCACTGCAATATCTGAATTACACCACAAGATTATCCCACAACTCAAAGACCATGAAATGGCAACATCTTCTAGGAACCTTCTAAGTGACACTCGTCACCTGTTGACTCATAGCAGCTGTTCACTAGCAGCCCTTTTTGACCTGCAAAGAAAGGGGAAACAAAAGATACCCTTGGTTACTGGTGTAGCAGAATGGCCTTCAAGTTTGTTAAACAATTCATGTCTGGTGGTGTGTGGTGGTTTTTTTAGGCCTTGACTCCCATGTTTTTGCTAGAGGACTCTCAGCAGGCTTGTGACGTTTCCAAGAGGCTGCGCTCTGAGTTCCAGCTTTCAGTAGAGAGGAGATGGGTTAGTCAAACAGTTTAAGACTCTCTTGTGGAAACCTGTTCAAACTGAGCAAGTGATTGGGCAAAAAGCTCTTACTTTTTTTGTTTTTAAATAGAGAATCTCTCTAGATGCTGATCACCAAAATCACTTTCCATTAAGCTGAGAAAGCTACAGTTCAGGATCCCCCTTAATCTGTATTCTGCCCCCTCTCCCCTCCCGATTTCTGGTCCTCCATCAAATCTTTTGGAAGAGCAGTGCTATCTGGATTTCTGTATGCATCATAAAGAAGCAAGGAAAAGACATGATTGTTTCCCCCTCCACACTTTTTCTTTATAGTCCACTTTTAACATCAGCTGCTAGAAGCAAATAATCTACAACAAATGGTAGCAGACGTGACTTTCTGCTCACACAGCAGTGTTCCAACACAGGAGTAAAATGTCAAGCTCTGCCTTCCCTAAGGCCTAGTCTACATTCAAAAGCTTTATTAGTAGCACTATTTTGTGTATGTGTGGTTTTTAACTGAGAGTTATATTAGTACAAGCCTGAGTATAGTTGCAGTTTTACTTGTATAAAGGTGACTTCTACAGATCTAGTTATTCCCCATTCCATGCGGGAACAGCTATATTGATGTAAAGCCCCTTTATACTGAGATAAGTGTGCCCATTTGAAAGGGTTTGTACCATTCTAACTATACCAGTATACTTAGAGCAGTAAAACCTTCTAGTATAGATCAGGAACTTAGTCTGACACATAGAGATAGACGAGAACTTTGCTTTCTATTGTTAAAATGATGGAAGAACCTCTCAAAGTTTACAGATTTAGTTCAGATAAAATAGCAAGAAAATACAGCCTGTTAGAGGAATCTATGGACTTTCTTCCATTCTTTGCCTCTTCTGGGGGTTGTTAGAGGTGGAGGGGTGGCAAATAGCAGTTGGGAGGGAAGGGGAATTTGTTGGGAAGGAAGGATTGTGAGTGGATGTTTGGGACTTGGTGAGAAAGCGGCTAGGAAGGAGACAGAACTAGTGGGCATGGATAGGGAAGGATTACATCTGGTGCTGTATTTTATCCAAATGTTACACAACTTTGAAATATTCTATTTCTTCCACCCTCACCTCTGAACTGTGTTCGAAACTTTGAAGGTTGTTTTTTTTTTCTCATTTAAAAAGTGTACCGATCTGCCCATCCCTAATTAAGTCAACAAAAGTACCAAATTCCCTATTAATAAAGGTCACAGTTCCAGCCAGAAACTTTTTGCAACACTAGATGACTTTCACAGTTTAGCCCCATGATCTGCAATCCAAAATTTAGGAAATTCAAGATTAGAGGATTGTGCAGAAAGCAAGTGATGACAAGTTGGGAAAGGCCAGGAATGGAAATGGAACATTAGCAGCTGAAGCCCCTGCTGATCAGTGTCTGAAGAGCTCAGTTATAACTCTGAAAGGTGTCATGACAAAGGCAAGAGCTAAAGTGTCTCCACTCATAATTGCAAAAAGAAAAGGAGTACTTGTGGCACCTTAGACTAACAAATTTATTTGAGCATAAGCTTTCGTGAGCTACAGCTCACTTCATCGGAGTCTTCTTCATCCAGTGTTGTGACATGACATAAGTGAATCAAGTCTGTAACCTGTGTGAACTCTAAACACAACTTTCAACCAGAAACTAGTAGTTAAAACCAAACTTCTGGCAGTGACAATCATTTAGGTTAGTGCTAGAGATGGGACAGAATCAGAACCATGGTGCCAAATAACTCTGCTTTCAGAAAGTTTAGGTTTGGATCTAGATCTGGAGCCAAACTTTACAGCATAAGCCTAAATCTAATTATGGCTAGTCTTGAAAGGATTAGATTTGTTGACAGATGCTGGCAATTTTCTATTTTCCCTTCCACCAGACTTGGGAATGCAGGTGTGTGGTGTTTTTTTTTTATATACAATTCACATATGGAACTCATTGCCTCAAGATATTGCTGAGCCCAAGAACTTAGTAGCATTTAAAAAAGGAGTAGACATTTATATAGCTATTGAGAACATCCCCACTTGCATTAGACAGAAAACATTATTTTAGAAGGAATGTAAATCTTCATTGCATAAGGGAACCACTAACTGTCCAGAGTTAAGAAACTTTTCTTATAAAACTTTCCATTACATGGTTTCTTTTGCCTTCCTCTGAAGCATTTGTTGTGGGCCACCATTTAGAGATGGTAGAGGAACCATTAGTTTGATCTGGTGTGGCAATTTCTCTTTTGTGAATAATGAGAATAAAGTTGGGCCTCTAGCTTGCAACAAAATAATGAATAGCAAATGTATTGGCAAATGGCAGGATAGGTTAGTAGAGATGAGCTATAGGGTACCCACAACACATCAGGCTCATTTACTTTGTATAGACAGTCACACCCCTTTCGTCAACTGGGCCTTAATAGGGACCAGGTATGTGACAGCAGAGTGAAGTGAGAAATGGTAGATAAGTCAAAAGTATGCCTAAGGTCTCTTCTCCCTCTTCCCCCCTCCTATTTTCACTTCTACCTTCTCTAGAACAGAAGTTGAAAAAAAAAAAAAAAAAAGTCAAATGTTCCTAACCAATTCTTTAAATGCCTACTACGCTGGTAACAGTAGCTTGTGGCAAATTTGCCCTTGTTTACAGAGGACAAATTGGGTGCTCTGTTGGTTCTTTTCAAATTTTTTTAAATATACTTCCCCTACTTCCCAAGTAAAATTTTTTGGTGTATGTGTGTTGATACATGGTCGAGTCAGATGGCTATAGGAGAGTAATCTTATTGTGATCCGGGAAGTGGGTGGGCAAAGCCTGTCTACTGCTAAAAGATCCCTCACAGCCTAAAAGGGGATCCACAGGACCTAGATACCAAAAAATTCCGGGGGACAACTAATGAAACAGGGACAGGAGTGTGATCAAAGGGAACCGGACGGGGACACCGAGAAGAGAACCCCGCACAGCGCCCACTGCTCTTCAAAGGCGTCAAGGGAGTCAGAGGATGCCGCCCAGAGAAACTCTGCCTGGATATATGAACGGACCGAGGATTGGAAATAGGTCCCACAGTCACAGGAGACTCCATCGGCCAACCTCCTCACTCTGGTTTTATAGATGGCTATTTTAGCTAAGGCCAGGAGGAGGTTGACCAGGAGATCCCGTGACTTTATGGGGCCATGGATAGGGAGTGCATAAATAAGAAGGTGAGGGGAAAAGTGCAACCAAAAACCGTAAGGAAAATATTGGTGAGGAGCCAGAATAGAGGCTGCAGCCTGGCACACTCCAGGTATGTGTGTGCCAGGGTTTCCCTCACGCTGCAAAAGGGGCAGGTGTCTGGGATTGAGGTGAACTGCATCAAGAACACGCCCGTGCTGACGGCTCCGTGAAGGAGCCGCCAACTGACATCCCCGGTGGGCCTCAGGACTAAGGTAGAATATAGGCTGGCCCACCGGGGCTCCTCACCCTCCAAAGGTGGCAGGAGGTCCCGCCCTTTTGTATTGGGGTGGGACAAAAGAGTGAGGGCATGAAGGGTGTAGAGCACGAGCATGTATAGATGTTTTCTTGGCACGGTTTGAAAGCAGACCGGCTGCATCTCATGTGAAGGGGTGAGGGGGTCAGTTGGGTCCACAGGGCAGGGGTCCAATTAAAAGGTCCAGCGGGCCTGGCGTAGGGGGTGGGCGGGGTGTGCCCTCATTTAGGACCTGGTCGAGATAAACCCAAGCAGCGGGCAACAAAGTGGTCTTCACCTCCTGAAGTATGCGCTGGGGAGAATAAGGTCTGGAGACCTCCATGCGCTGAGCGAGCATCAGGGGATCCAGCCAGTCTCCCCGGTCATAGTCCAGGAGGTCTCCGACTCTTGTGACTTCTACCAGGACCAAACTCTGGCGCACCGAGCAGGACTCCGCCACCTGCACATGGAGCTGGGGGTTGTGTAGCAGGGGATCCGCGAGAAGATCTGCCCCTCGGTGGCCGCCACGGACCTGGTTGTTGAAAACCAGTTTCCAGGTCCGGAGGAGGTCCTGGTAGAAGACCGGCAGCCCAGAGGTCTCGCAGAAGACCTCTTGGATGGAGATAAAGGAGCTGCCGGCCGTATTGGAGCCCTCGGAAGCGGCGCAGGAAGGCATGCGCCAGTATGCTCCACGCCGGACTACCTGCACCATTAAGAAGCCTCTGCAGGGCCTGGAGGTGGAAGACATGGACCTGAGTAAGCAGACATTTCAGGCCCTGCCCTCCCTCCTCCAGGGGTAGATGGAGAACCCCTACAGGGATCCAGTGCAGTCCTGACCAAAAGAACTCCAGAATTGATGTCCGGAGGTTGGCCAGAAAACCCGGGGCTGGGACCAGGGTGTTGAGCCGGTACCAGAACATGGACGAGACTAGTTGATTAAGCACCAGTGCTCTCCCTCGAAGGGAGAGGCACCGGAGTAATCCTGTCCATTTCCGGAGCCGCTCTATCACCCCGCCCTCTAAATTCTGCCAGTTCTTCGGCAAAGAGGGATGCGTGGCAGAAAGGTAAACGCTGAGATAAAGCAGTGGACCCGCGCTCCACCGGATGGCCTGAAGCGCGGGTGGGAGGGAGCTTGCCCGCCACCAGTCCCCTACCACCAAGCCAGAGCTCTTGATCCAGTTGACCCGTGCGGAGGAGGCTGCTGAATAGATGACCTGGCAAGACTCCACCCGCGCCAAGTCGCCCGGGTCCTGGACCATGAGGAGCACCTCATCACCGTACGCCGACAGGACCAGCCATAGCTCCAGCTCCCGCAGCACCAACCCAGTCAACCTCCTTCAGAGGAGACAGAGGAAGGGCTCGATTGCCAGGGCATACAGCTGGCCCGAGAGGGGACACCGCTGCTGTACTCCTCGCCCGAAGCTGACTGGTTCGGTCAGGGTCCAGGTGAGCCTGACCAGACACTCTGCGGAAGCGTACAGCACCCGGAGAAAATTCACAAACCTGGGTCCGAAGCCAAATGCCTGCAGAGTGCTCAGGAGATACCCATGATCCACCCTGTCGAATGCCTTTTCCTGATCCAAGGATAGGAGGGCGAATGACAGACCATTCCTATACCCAAGTTCCAAAAGATCCCGGACCCCTCAAGCGCCTCTCTGTCACGCATAGCCAGCGGCAGTTGAAGCTGCACTTGCCAGCAGAACGAGAGGACATGACGGAGGGTGGGGTCTTAGTAGTCCAACGGGAGAGGGCTGATGACAGATGAGTTTCCCCAGGGTAGAGAGGGCGTGTAACAGGGCGGCATTGGGAAGAAAGGGAGGGACGGAGGTCAGGAGCAGGCGGATGCCCAGGTCCTCTAGCAGCTCCAAGGGGACGAACACGCCCCCTACTGCCAGGCCCTTCTCCACCGCCTCCTGGGCGGCGGCCTCCGATGCTAAGAAGAAGACGACCTTGCCATACATTTTGGAGGCCGCCACAATGGCCGTGGGCCCCACCACCCTCGCCAATGCCTGCACATAGGTCTCCACGTGGGGCGAGGGGGGCATCAGAAGGCAACGGATGCCGTGCTTCCTGGTCATGGTGGGAAAGGGACCCCAGCCACTATAGATGGTAGCGGAGGCAGTGGGCGGGAGAGATGATGTAGTGGCAGGCGGGGGGGCTGCCGCCACCTGGGCGTATGCCCTGGGGGCCGGGGGAGGGACACCCGCAGAGCTGGTGGAGGGAACAGCGGAGAGGAATGCCGCAGCTGGGGGTGGGGCCAGGGTAGTGGGGATAGCCCCTGCCATGGAGGGCCTGGTCTTTTTAGCAGGGCCCTTCCCCTTCTTCTTCCCCTGGCCCTTCCCTCCGGCTAGGGGGGCTCCCCTGAGAATCTGAGGCGGGAAAGGACGTGGGAGCAGTGGAGATCATCCCAGTGCCCATCCCTGCTGGCACCCCAGCGGGGGTGGTGCCAGGTGGTTCGGCAGTGGAGGTAGAGGCTTGGGGGGTGATGGAGGGGCAGGTGCGGGAGGGGAAGCTCGGGCTGCTGGAGGGGCCCCACCCGTCTCATCCCCCGCCATCATGAGCAGGGAGGGAAGGGGAGACACCAGAAGAAGGAGGGGAAAGGGGAAGCAGGTTGACCACTCCTCCCCGCTAGGCTGCAGGCAGGGGAGGAGGGCGCCAAAAGGGGTGGGCTGGACGGGGGCAATCAGGGGCTAGGGGTCAGTCACCGACACAAGGTGGAATTCCGGCTCCTCTAGCTGCACTAGGGGAGGGGGGGATAGAACAGCATTGGGGGTGCAGTGAAGAGAGTTGAAACTAAAATGGGGAGTTGCACAAGCGCATGGGACGGGGCATGGGCACACGGAGCAAGGGGCTAAGCGGGCTGGAGTTACGGCAGGGAAACCAAGGGGCTAGCTTCAGAGGCTGGGGCAGGGCAAACAAACAGAGGCTTCAGAAGGAAATGGGCAGGGCAGGCAAACAAACTGAAGCTAGTAAGGGGGGGGCTGGGGCATAAGGGGGGGGGCAAAAGCTGCAAAGGGCAAATGGGGCAGGTTGCAAGGGCAAAGCTGTGAGGTAGGCAGTCCAGGGTGGGGGGGGGGGGGGGATGTTCGCCCACATGCGCTTGCACAAAGTCTGTTTAGGCTGGTTACTGCTTCTGGGCCAAAGGGTGGAATCGGTGCGTGGCAAGCCAAGCAAGCAGCTGAGTCCAGAGGCAGGAGCTGAGGCAGATGGTATAGAGCCAGTGGGGGTGGTGGAGGGGGCAGCGGTGGTGGTAGTAGTGGTGGGGGTTGGGGGGGACACAAATGGATTGGGGGGCAGCTCCACGCCACACCCCGTGTCCCTGCAAACACACTCAAGACCCCCACCACAGGAGCACAGTTGGAAAGTTACTCAGTCTTAAGGCCCCCTCCATGGTGGTCTGCAAAATCTCTAGGTGCTCCCCCACTGGTAGAGGGTCCTCTTCTTCTCCTCCTCCTTGGGGCTTCAGCAGCTCCAGGCAGCAGACTCCACAGCAGCAGCAGCTACTCCAGGTGGTGATCCAGGGAGGCAGAAAGGACCCCTCTCAGGTGGTGGTAGTGGTGGTGGTGTCCACAGCAGCAACGGCTGGGGCTGGGGTCCCTCACTCCCCCACTCTGGGGAGTAGGCCAGCAGGTCCCACCCCCAAGGGGCTGCAGTTGGAGCAATAGCAGCACCCAAGGGTGGGGAGTCCAGCAGCCAGCCAGTAACCGTAGCAGAGAAGAGGTGTGGATGGTGTCTGACCTAGCCAGTGGAGCAGCTAGAGCAACAACAGCAGTAGCCATATTGGGATCCAGGAAGTGGGTGGGCAAAGCCCGACCACTGCTAAAGGATCCCCCCTCAGCCTAAGACGGGGGTTCACAGGACCTGGAAAACCAAATCAATTACGGGGGACAACTAATGAACAACGTGGACAGAGGTGCGGCTAAAGGGTCAAATGAAGGGAACCAGACGGGGACACCGAACAGAGAACCCCGGACAGCGCCCACTGCTCCGCGAAGGTGTCAAGGGAGTCAGCAGACGCTGCCCAGAGGAACTCTGCCTGGAGGCGCGAACGGACAGGGGATCAGAAACAGGCCCCACAGTCACAGGAGACTCCATCGGCCAACCTCCTCAGCCTGGTTTTATAGATGGCCACTTTAGCTAGGGTCAGGAGGAGGTTGACCAGGAGGTCCCGTGACTTGTGGGGCCATGGACAGGGAGTGCGTAGATAAGAAGGTGAGGGGAAAAGTGCAACCAGAATCTTAACAGAATATTCGTGAAGAGCCGGAATAGGGGCTGCAGCCTGGCGCACTCTAGGTAGACGTGCGCCAGGGTTTCCCGCACGCCACAAAAGGGGTAGGTGTCCGGGATTGGGGTAAACCAGGCCAAGTACAAGCCCGTGCTCACGGCCCCATGAAGGAGCCGCCAACTGATATCCCCGGCGGGTCTTGGGACCAGTGTTGAATAGAGGCCAGTCCACCAGGGCTCCTCACCCTCTAAGGGTGGCAGGAGGTCCCGCCACTTTGTGTCAGGGCGGGATGCAAGGGTGAGGATGTGAAGGGTGTGGAGCACGAGCATGTATAGATGTTTCCTTGGCGCGGTCTGAAAACAGACCGGCTGCAGCTCATGTAGTTGGCTTACGGTGAAGGGGCAGGAGGGCTGGTCGGGTCCACGGAGCAGGGGCCCGATGAAAAGGTCCGAGGGCCTGGCGTGGAGGATGGGGGGGCCTGCCCTCCCTTAGGACCCGGTCGAGGAAAGCCCGAGCAGCGGGTGGCAAAGCGGCCCTCACCTCCTGAAGTACGTGGGAGGGGAGTACAAGGTCTGGAGAGCCCCATGCGCTGAGCGAGTGTCAGGGGATCCAGCCAGTCTCCCCAGTCGTAGTCCAGAAGGTCTCCGACTCTTGTGACTTCAGCCAGGACCAACCTCTGGTGCACCGCGGGGGACTCCCCCACCTGCACACGAAGCTAGGGGTTGTGTAGCAGGGGCTGCGCGAGGAGATCTTCCCCCATGGAGGCTGCCACGGACCTGGTAACTGCGAACAGTTTCCAGGTCCGGAAGAGGTCCTGGTAGAATATCGGCAGATCGGAGAGGTCTCACGGAAGACCTCTCGGATGGAGATAAAGGAGCTGTCGGTCGTATCGGAGCCCCTGGAGGTGGCGCAGGAAGGCGTGCACCAATACGCTCCAAGTGGGACGACCTGCACCATAAAGGAACCTCTGCAGGGCCTGGAGGCGGAAGACACGGACCTGAGTACGAAAACACTTCAGGCCCTGCCCTCTCTCCTCCAGGGGTAGATGGAGAACCCCTGCAGAGACCCAGTGCAGTCCTGACCAGAAGAACTTCAGAATCAACGTCCGGAGGCTGGCCAGGAAATCTGGGGCCGGGACCAGGGTGTTGAGCCCGTACCAGAGCATGGACAGGACTAGTTGATTAAGCACCAGCGCTCTCCCCCGAAGGGAGAGACACCGAAGTAGTCCTGTCCATCTCCGGAGCCACTCTACCACCCTGCCCTCTAAACCGTACCAGTTCTCCGGCGGAGACAGATGTGTGGCAGAAAGGTAAATGCCGAGATAGAGCAGCGGACCCGTGCTCCACCAGATGTCCTGAAGCACGGGTGGGAGGGAGCTTGCCTGCCACCAGTCCCCTACCACCAAGCCAGAGCTCTTGACCCAGTTGACCCAGGTGGAGGAGGCTGCCGAGTAAACGGCCTGGCAAGCCTCCACCCTCATCAGGTCACCTGGGTCCTGGACCACGAGGAGCACATCGTCGGCGTACGCCGACAGGACCAGCCACAGCTCCAGCTCCCGCAGCACCAACCCCGTCAACCTCCTACGGAGGAGACAGAGGAAGGGCTCGATCGCCAGAGCATACAGCTGGCCTGAGAGGGGACACCCCTGCCATACTCCTCGCCCGAAGCTGACCGGTTCATTCAGGATCCAGTTGAGTCTGACCAGACACTCTGCGGAGGCGTACAGCACCTGGAGAAAACCCACAAACTGGGGTCCGAAGCCAAACGCTTGCAGAGTGCTCAGGAGATACCCATGATCCACCCTGTCGAATGCCTTTTCCTGATCCAGGGACAGGAGAGCGAACGACAGACCATCCCTACACCCGAGTTCCAAAAGGTCCCGGACCAGATATAGGTTGTCGAAGATGGTGCGGCCCGGGACAGTGTAGGTCTGGTCTGGGTGGATCATGTCCGCCAGCACGGACCCTAGCCGCAGTGAGATGGCTTTCGCTACGACCTTGTAGTCCGTGCTGAGGAGCGAGACGGGACGCCAATTTCGTAAATCGCGGAGGTCCCCCTTCTTCGGCAATAAGGCGAGCACGGCTCGCCTGCACGAAAGAGGGAGGACCCCGCTTTGCAAAGACTCGGCCCAGACGGTGACTAGGTCTGGGCCGAGGACGTCCCAGAACACGCGCTAGAACTCCATAGTCAACCCATCTATGCCTGGAGATTTATTAGTGGGCATGCGACGGAGGGCTTCCGAGAACTCAGCCAGAGTGAGAGGCAGCTCTAGCCCGTCTCAGTCGCCCGTGTTGACCGTCGGGAGCTCCTCCCAGAGCACTCTGCAAGCGTTAGGATCGGTCGGATCCAGGGAAAAAAGGCGTGCGTAGAAGGCCCTAGCTCTCCCGCACATCTCCGCTGGATCTGTGGGGGGGTGCCATCCTCCACGAGGAGGCAGGTGACATGCTTCTTAGACCCCCCTCTTTTTCTGCAGGGCGTAGAAGAAGCAGGAGCCGCAATCCATTTCCCGAAGGAGGCAGATGCGGGATCGAACAAAGGCAACCCGGGCCCAGTGGTCCTCGAGGGCCCAGAGCTCCTTCCGCTTCTCCCAGCACGCCCTGCAGAGGGATGGATCCTCGGGACTGGCGGCCAGACGCCTCTCCAGCTCTAAGACCTCCCGGTCCAACTGCCATATCGCTGCATCCCTCCGTCGGCTGGCGCCCCGGGTGTAGTCGCGGCAGAAGAGCCGGGCGCGCACTTTGCCCAGGTCCCACCACCGCTGCGCCGACGGAAAGGCACGCCGCTGCCCTCGCCAGGCCAGCCAGAACTCCCGGAAGGACGACACGAAGCCCACATCCTCCAACAAGCTGTTGTTAAAGTGCCAATAGGCCGGCCCCGGCCTCACCACGCAGAGAGAGACCGTCACGGTGGCTAGGTGGTGATTGGAGAATGGGGCCGGCCGAATGCTGGAGGAGTGGGCCCGTGAAAGGTGGAAACGGGATAAGTAGATGCGGTCCAACCGGGAGTGGCGCGACCGATGGACCTCCACCCGGACAAAGGTGAACGTCGAGACGTTGTCCAGGTGGTGGTCACGCCAGACGTCCACCAGGGAGTGATGATCGACTATCCCCTAGAGGACATCTGCGGCGGCCGGGCACTTGAGAGTCGTATTAAAGTCCCCACCCAGGACCAGGCACTTGCGAGGATCCAAGGTGCCGAGGAAGGCGGACGCCTGCTGAAAGAAATGCAGCCACTCCGGGCCCAATGTTGGGGCATAGACGTTAACAAGATTAACCACGAGCCCCTCCATATGGACCTGGAGGTGCAGCAGGCGGCCCGGCACAGCCTTGGCGACCCCCAGCACCTCGGGCCGTAGGTCGGGGGAGAACAGGGTCGCCACTCCAGCCGTATGAGCTGTGAAATGGCTAAAGTAGACCCTTTTCAGAGTAGCAGCCGTGTTAGTTTGTATTCGCAAAAAGAAAAGGAGTACTCCAGCCGCCATCTGTCTGCGGCGGCCAGAACCCTATGGATCTCCTGCAGGAAAACCACAGAGTACCCCCCGCCCCCCGAAGGAAGGAGAGCACCTGGGACCTGCGGAGACCCATCCAAAGTCGCGGGTGTTCAACGTTGCGATGGTAAGAGGTGTCATAAGGAGGGCTGGGGGGGATCCTCGCCGGCAGGGATGCTCGCGGCTCCCGACAGGCCGCGCAACAGTCTGTGACCTACCCCGTAGGTGAGTAAGGAGTCATGGAAGATGTGGACCTGCCGGTAGGCTGCGGCACCTTGCTTCCCGGTCCTTTTGCCCTCCCCCGTGGCCCGGAGGATAACATGGAAATTCCCCCATTGCTGGAGAGAGAGCTGCACCTTGTTACGGGAACCACGAACGTCCTCGAGGAACTACCACAGCTCCTCTTGCAGTGTATGCGGGGCTGGGGTCACTAGCCCCCGGCTTTGCTCCGGAGGGACCGCCGACACAGCCCTGTGGGCCACCGAGACGGGCAGGCAAGGGGAGGACCCCTGATTTGGCGCCCGATGGGCTGGCACCACATGGCCCCCCTCAAACCCCGGCTCAATTGGGAGCGGCGGAGGGAAGATAGCAGCCCCTGGTGAGTTGAGACTGGGAAATACAGAGGCCGCTCCTTGGGGACTATCCTCTGAGGGCGAGGAAGTGTAGGCCCCAGGGGCGGCAATGATATCATGGGAGGTGGAGGGGACAGGGACAGGGTAGACAACAAGGGCAGAGCAGGGATCCAGAGTAGGAGCAGGACAGGGGTTGGAATCAGAGTCAGGGTGAGGGGCAAAGGCAGGATCCTGGGCTTCAGGAGCCACGCAGCTGGAGATTGGCCTCCCTTGGTGGAGCTCGAGGGACTGGGGGGTGGGAAGGGGACCCTCCACGATGCCAGGCTCTGACACCATGGCCAGCGGAGAAGCCACAGCATCTCCAGTGGGGTCCCCGCCCGGGAAGGAGGTCAGTTGCCCCACGCCCACAAGGGACAGCCCGTGGGGCCCAGGTCCCAGCTGCACGGCAATGGCCGTCGCCTCAATGGGCTCGGCGGCTGACAGCAGGGTGCCACCCGCAGCTGGGCAGATGGAGGAGCCCAGGCAACCCTCGGGGGCGGGAGCAGAAGCAGCAGTTAGGGAGGAGGAACATGGAGAAGGGGGGGCCAGGGTGAGGTCACTCAGATCGAGGCCCGTTGACAGAGGGTTGTCCTCCCCCTGGGTGACCGGGGTCAGACCCAGGGCCTCGATCTCCTCGTAGATGGAGGGGAGTTCCCTTTCCACCGCCCCGGAGGTCTCCTCGCCAATGCCCCAAGTGACGCTCGCCTCGGGGCTCACAGGGGCTCCGGATGGTAACGGGGCAGGAGGGGCTCCATCGGGGGCCTTGAAGGGAAGGGGCTCCAGTGGAGGGACAGTACTGCCCTCCCCTGCTGCCACGCCCTCCCCATCTGGCACTGGGGGATGGAACGCGCCCGTGGGCAAGGCAGAGGGCTCGGCTTCGGTGCCCCCTTTTCTGGTCTTCCGGGGGGCTTCCGCATCGATGGAAGGAAGCGGAGCTCGAGCCTTCCACTTGCTCTGCTTCCCTTGGACAAGGGCCCAGCCCTCCATGGCATCATCAGGGGGCTGGCTAACAGGGGTCGGGTCGGGAGGCAGGGACGATGGCTCAGGGACTGTGGGAGGCAGCGGTGGAGCGGCATGAGGGAGGGAAGAATCCCCCTGGGGCAGGCCCTCTCCCACGCTTGGTGGTATCCCTGCCGCACCCTCCTCTAGATGCCCCGCCGGCAGCAGAGGCGGGGCTCTCCCGCTCTTTTAGGCGTGCTGGGGGGAGCAGTGGTGGACTGAGTGGGAGGAGGGGTGGCTCCGGGTGCTGGGCAACCAGGGGCGCCAGTGATGACAGGGCTGGCACCCCGCCAGGGCTCGGGGGTCCTGGATGCCTCTCCTTGCCGGGCCAATCACCCAGAAGAGGTAGCACCGGGCCTCCCCCATGGAGTAATACACCCGGTAATGGGCCCCCTGGTAGGGGACTAGGAAGGACCCCTCGAGTGCCTCTCCGTCGCGCGCCGCTGGTGGCAGTTGAAGCTGCACTTGCCAGCGGAGCGAGAGGACGTGACGGAGGGCGGGGTCTTTGCAGCCCAGTGAGCGAGGGCTCAGAACAGAAAGGGGTTTCCCCAGGGCTGAGAGGGCGGGTAACAGGGCAGCATTGGGAAGGAAGGGAGGGTCTGAGGTCAGGATCAGGCAGACGCCCAGGTCATCCAGCAGCTCCAGGGGGACGAACACGCCCCCCACTACCAGGCCCTTCTCCACCGCCTCCTGGGCGATGGCCTCCGATGCTAAGAAGAAGACGACCTTCCCGTGCATTTTGGAGGCCGCCACAATGGCCGTGGGCCCCACCACCCTCGCCAACGCCCACACATAGGTCTCCACATGGGGCGAGGCAGGCACCAGGAGGCAACGGACGCCGTGCTTCCTGGTCATGGTGGGAAAGGGGCCCTGGCCGCTATAGATGGTAGTGGAGGTGGTGGGTGGGAGATGATGTAGCGGCAGGCTGGGGGGCCGCTGCCACCCGGGCGTATGCCCTGGGGGCCGAGGGAGGGACACCCGCAGAGCTGGTGGAGGGAGCAGAGGGTAGGGACGCTGCGGCCGGTGGTGGGGCCATGGCAGTGGGGGCAGTCCCTGCCATGTAGGGCCTGGTCTTTTTAGCGGGGCCCTTCCCCTTCTTCCCCTGGCCCTTCCCACTGGCTGGGGGGGCTCCCCCGGAATCCGAGGGGGTGAGAGGCATGGCAGCAACGGAGGTCACCCCAGTGTCTGCTGCTGCTGGCACCCCAACGGGGGCTGGTGGTTTGGCAGTGGCGGGTGAGGTAGAGGCTTGGGGTGGTGACGGAGGGGCAGGCAGGGGAAGGGTGTCTGGGGTGCTGGAGGGGCCCCACCCGTCGTGGCCCCCCCCATAAGAAGCAGGGAGGGAGGGGAAAACACCAGAGAGAGGAGGGGAAAGGGGGGGCAAGTCGACCACTCCTCCCCACTAGGCTGCAGGCAGGGGAGGAGGGCACCAAAAAAGGGGAAGGGCCGGATGCGGGGGGGTATCAAGGGCTCGTAGGGGACAGTCACCGACTCAGTACAAATCCAGCTCCTCTAGCTGCACTAGGGGAGGGAGGTCACAAGAACGTTAGGGGGGTGCAGTGAAATGGGGGCAAACTCAAACAGGGGAAGAGCACAAGTGCATGGGCAGGGTCAGGGGCATGGGCGCACTGGTAAGGGGCCAATCAGGGAAGGGGTACCATGTGGGGAGGGGGGAGAACCAGGCCGGAGGCAGGACAGGGAACCGAGGAGCTAGCTTCAGAGGCCAGGGCAGGGCAAACAAACAAAAGCTGCAGAGGGAGAAGGGTGGGGCAGGCAAAACAAAACTGAAGCCAGCGAGTTGCTGGGGTAAAGGGGAAGGCAAAAAGGCTGCAAGGGGAAAAATGGGGCAGGTAATGGGGGACAAAGCTGGGGCTCACTAAGGGGGTCCAGTCCAGGGGGATGGGGGGGGCGCGTGCACTCACGTGCGCTTGCAGAGAGTCAGTTTGGGCTGGCCGCTGCTTCAGGCCCAAAAGGTGGTGAAAGGGCGCAGCAGGCCAAGCAAGCAGTGAAGTCCCAGAGGCAGGAGCTGAGGCAGATGGTAAGCAGCCAGTGGGGGTGGTGGAGGGGGCAGCGGTGGTGGTATTGGTGGGGGTTGGGGGGGGACACACAGATGGATCGGGGCAGCTCCACGCCACACCCCCTGTGTCCCTCCTTCTCCTCCTCGGGACTTCAGCAGCTCCAGGCAGCAGACTCCGCAGCAGCAGCAGCTCTAGGAACGCCAGGTGGTGATCCAGGCAGGCAGGAAGGACCCCTCTCAGGTGGTGGTGTTCACAGCAGCAATGGCTGGGATCCCTCACTCCCCCGCTCAGGGGAGTGGGCCTGCAGTTGGAGCAGTAGCAGCACCCAAGAGTGGGGCGGGGGGTCCAGCAACCACGTAGCAGAGAAGGGGTGTGGGTGGTGTCTGGCCTAGCCAGGGGAGCAGCTAGAGTAGCAGTAGCAGTAGGGAGAGCCCAGAGTCTAGCAGCAGTAGCCCTCTCCCTCCAGGCTAGAGGGATGCAGGAGAGTAATAGAAGGCAGATATATTAGACCCAGGCTAAGTAGGTCCCTTTTCCCTGGGTAAGGTAACAGGAAAGGTTCCAGAACAATCAGGAACCTTCTGGAGACTATTAAGACAGGCTGATTAGAACACCTGCAGCCAATCAAGAAGCTGCTACAATCAATTAAGGCAGGCTAATTAGGGCACCTGAGTTTTAAAAAGGAGCTCACTTCAGTTTGTGGTGTGCGTGTGAGGAATTGGGAGCAAGAGGTACTAGGAGCTGAGAGTGAGAACCCAGACAGTTGGAGGACTGAGGTGTACAAGCATTATCAGACACCAGGAGGAAGGTCCTATGGTGAGGATAAAGAAGGTGTTAGGAGGAGGCCATGGGGAAGTAGCCCAGAGAGTTGTAGCTGTGGCACAGCTGTTCCAGGAGGCTCTCTAGACAGCTGCATTCCACAGGGCCCTGGGCTGGAACCTGGAGTAGAGGGCCGGCCCGGGTTCCCCCCAAATCTTCCCAACTCCTGGTCAGACACAGGAGGGGTTGACCTGGACTGTGGGTTCAGAAAAATGGCCAAGCTGAGGGCTGCCATGAAGCTCCAAGGCGAGCAAATCCGCCAATAAGCACAAGACCCACCAAGGTAGAGCAGGAACTTTGTCACAGAGCGTTCATAAACATCAGAAATGCTTTGGAAGATACTTGATTGATTAGTTTTTGACCATTACCTCAGTTGAGGGACACTTTTCATAACTCCCTTTCATCACTCATACCTGTACAGAGTGAGTCTAAAACACTACTAAGAGTGTAAGGTTACAAGATTAGATCCTGCTGGTGCAAGTGAGTAGAGAATTTGGATTTGGTAGCATTTTGCATTTACTTCGCACACATGTAAATGACTTGCATTGGGCTAGAGAGATTTCCATTTTTTGTGGAGTAGGAGACAAAACTTCATTTTTTATTTATTTTTTAAATTGGTCTAAAATTTCACCTTTATAGATTTTTCTTATAAAAAGTGTAATTTGAAAAACAGGAATTCAATAAGTGGTCTCCTTGCAGAAGGCTGAAAGTCTTGTAAAATACAAAGAGGAGCATTATGTGATGCCCGTTATGCCATGGCAGGATTGACTGACTGGGACTATATGACTGAATAGGTCTTTTCTATTTCTAACTTCCAGTGTAACAAATAGTTTGGCATGGCTGTCTAGTGTTGGCAATAAAGAGATTGAAACCATCCTTTCTGAATTCATGCATCTCAGGCAGCTAGAGGCTGGTGGCCTTGTTGAAAGAAAGATTTAAGCCCCTGATTTTAGTGGAAATTCCAGTTGGCAACGAGGTTTGGGAACACAGCAATTAGTGCTTTTGAGCTAGAGGTTTTGCAAGAGGAACCAGCCCAAGGAAGATATCCATCCTTCATAGTTACAAAGCTTGCACTGTGTGATAGCTGCTGCTTATGTGTAGAGAAGAGAAACAAATCTGTGGTCCAAAATAAAGCAGGTGTGCTGGGGGCAAGCCTTGGAACACTAAGAGGTTTGGAGAAACTTTTGAAAGTTCAAAATATGTTGGACACTCTTTGGTTTAGAAATCAGGCTGGAGACCTCATGAGAAAGAAATGCTGCAAGGATGCCGGTATATTTGGAAACAATCCTGCAACACTTGCTAGCACGGATGGTCAACTCCATGGGACTGCTAATGTGAGTAAGGAGCGCTTGTGTGACTTAGGAATTGCCTAGTTACAGCCTGAAGTGGAAGTGCAGAGGTGTGTGGAAATAAACATAAATTGTATTTATATCAAGCGTACACCCCCAAATGCCACACAGATTCTATTTCAGTTCATAGTTTGGGCCTGTTCTTGTTTTCTCCAACTCGGTTCACCTATCCTTAAGCTGCAATGCACACACTTTGACCAGCCTAAACTCTGAGTAATTTCCCCTCAAATGAGATGTTATCTGGAGCTGCCTGCATCTAAGAAGAGGCAGTGTTTGCCTCTTGAGTAGGAGACAGTGGTGAGATCTTTAGCTTCTGGTGATGAGGGTGCAATTGCCCCATCTACAACTGCCTCGATTAAAGAAGAGCTCTGTGTAGCCCAAAAGGCTGTCTCTTTCTTCAACAGAAGTTGGCCCCATAAGATATCTCCTCCCTCACCTTGTCTCTCATGGTTAAATTTTGATGCACTTGCTTAGTGCAGAGGATGGAAGAACTGCAAAAGTACTGAGCCAGCTGAAAAGAAAATTAGTGTATTCCAGACCCCCAGAAGAAATTGTGTGAATCAGTCTGTCTGCAGACTAAGTAAGAAAATGTACCACTCTTAATTCCAGCTGATCAATTCATCTTTCTTACTGGAGCCACTTCAGTCATGTGGATTGATTGATTGATTTCCCTCTCTCTGCACTTCCTGAAATGGGAGGTTAACTTCTTTCTCTTTTGTCTACTGAACAGATGGCAGCAGAACTGACAATGTTACATTTGCTTTCAGCCAGCTTAATCAACAAGGGACTAAAAACAAACCCACTGATCAGTGTTAGCATCAGTGAGGTTGTGTTGTGTGGGGTGGTGTAAATTTCCCAAATTAAAAAAAAAAAGTCCCTATGTACACAGATTAGATTACATTGGATTAAATGACTCAACACCATGTGTTCTGCTGTCCAGTCAAGTATCAATCCTTTTATGGATACTATAAACTATTTTATAAACTTTATTTCTTTATCAGTCCTGCTGCTGGCATCTCTTGCATACTACTGTAGAGGTCACTGGGAGGACCAAGTATTGACACCAGGCACGTGACAAACACTTTCATGATAGGCCAATGCGTTTGAGATTGATTCTATGGGCTGAACTAGCTGATGTGCTTACTAATTGTTTAATGATGACATAAATAGTGGAGTCCAATTTCATTCCTACGTGTCTTCTCCCAGGGAAGAATTACTTGTGTAGTTTTTTTATTTTTTTCCTCTTTTTTTCTTTTATATATGCTTGGGGCTGACCATTTCCAAAGCTCTGATGCTCATGCCAGAGATGGGGGTTATTACTGAGGCATGTGTATTACATACACATATCTTTCTCCTGTTCTTCCTGCTGAAGTGGAATTTCTCTACCCTGGGTCTTGTGTTATGGTTTCCCTTGTCTGTGGGTGGGTTTTTTTGGTCCTTTTTTAATGTCTATTTAAACACTGTCTTTGGGACCTACCTAAATGCTGTTGCTCACTGGCTTACTCTATTCTCTTTCCTTGTTATCCTAAACTCAGGGTCGCTGGCTCAAGAATTCCACTTCAGCTCCAGGTACCTGTCTAATCCACTTAGTGGACAGGCAGACCAAAGTTGCCTTTTAACTGTGTGCTCAGTGTATTGAACCAGAATGTTATCTACCACAGCATTCACAAAGCTCCTGGATAATTGCTGTAAATGTTACTACCCAATAGCTGTCTCTAATTAAAATCTGCCATGAGCAAAAGTCGCAAGATATGGTGATCTTTTACAAATGCTTTCATTTAAATTCCCCTCTGATTTTTGGGCATCTATAGCAGATGCCAGTTGTCATTATTACTCAGTGATCAAGGCATAAAATACAGCCTGGGGATCAAATGCCAATTGGAAAGAGCAGATAATTCTCAACTGCAACCCTGGCCACTTATCCCATGCAGTCCTGTAATCTTGAGCAAGTCACTTAGCCACTCTACTTCAGTTTCCCCCTACATAATGTAAGATAATGACACATGCGTACTGAGAAGTTTAAAGAGATACTGTTAATTTATTACATACCATTGTTATAACATTGCAGACAAAAGGGTGATTTTTAAGTTAACACCTATGATTAGTGTAACTGAAAGTCTATAGAAAATATTTTTGTTTGTATATTTCAGAGCATTTTGTGTATTGTTAGTAGTCACTCTTTTCCTTGTAGTGTTTGTTGTTTTGCTTGGGTCATTCATTCAGCTAGAGGATAGTCAAACACTTGGGCCCAGATGCACAAAGATACTCAGGTACCTAAGTCTTGTGTTTAGGAACCTACATCCCAGTTTTGGTTCTGCAATCCACAAAACTCCTGCCAAACCCTGTAGGTGCCTAAACTTACTTGGCACATAGGTTTTTTTTTTCAGAGTAAAATTTTCTTTGGCACCTACATTTGTGCCTCTCGGCATGTGCACTGCTGCCCCCCTCTTGGTGTGAATAAATGAGTGGTTGGTGCAGGGGGTCTTGACTAGGGTTTCCCATCTCTCAGGTTTCAGAGTCATATTTTTTCTCATGACACTAATTAGAAATAGCTTTCTCTTTCCCTTTTCCACTAGGGAAAAATACTTAAATAGTCATTGAGACACAGACAGTGAAAATGACTTTGTAGTTCAATGTTTTGAAGCATTGGTGGAGGCTACATCCAGGGCAAGTTAACAATCACTTTGACTTTGCAGACAATATTGTAATGTAACAGGACCAGCCCACAACATTTTGGCACCTGAGGCGGGGAGGTCAAATGACACCCCCATGCCCCCTCTCTTAGGCCAACACTTTGAAAGGTCTCAATTCTGCCTTCTTCCTGTTCTACTCATCTCATGGTACTGCTCTGCTACCCACCCCAATAAAGGAGAACTAACAACTTAAAATGCCTTGTTCAAAAATTTTAAGTAACACTTAACTTTCAAACGCCTGAACAGCAAATGTAACTTTTCTTGTCTGCATAGTAAACACTGGCATTTTATCTGTTTGAATAATCAAAGTGGTGCTTTCTGTGCCTTCTTGGTTGCAAAGATTTGAACTGCCTCCTGAAGGTTCACAGTCTGGGCCAGCTCATGCGGTATTGAGATGGTTGCAAGGCCGACCAGCCTCTCCTGTATCATTGTGGAGCATAGATGTGTATGGTGTGTTAACTTCAGCTTGGAGAAGCTGCATTCTCCACTGGCAACTGTTACAGAAGCGTTAGAAGTGTGCTCAGAACAACAAAAGCATTTGGGAAGAGGGTGGTCATATATTCCAGAACAGCCTTTGGAGTTGATCCTGCTGAAATATATCTTGAAAGGGCTTTCAGTTCATCACCTAAATCACTCGCATCAATATCACACGTCATCATGTGTCAACACTGTCTCTAGTACCCTGCATTGCTGGTGTAGGCCTTCTTCAGGTATGGTGAGGAGTTTGGGAATATCATACAACATCCCAAATATACTGCTGTGTTCCTTGAGCTGCATGAAACGTTCTTCAACTGACTGTATTGCACAATCTAGTACCTGGTTAAAGAATTCAACTTTGAATTGTTTGGAGTCTCTTACGGGATTATCCTGTGCCTCGTAATCAAAATGTCGTAGTCTTCGGTGATTCTTTGGTGGGAAAATGGCTTCAGTGTGAAGTTCCTCTGCCAACTTCTGTGCACTCTTCAGAACATTTTGAAATCCCTCATCTGACCGGTAAGACTGTAGGTATGACTTTGCTTTGTCCAGTTGTTCCATTGCTCCAGGTATATCAAGGTCAACACTGTGGAGTCTCTTGTTTACAACATTTATTTCAAACAGTATGTCATGCCACAACACTAAGCCACACAGAAAATTTAAGTTGTGTATGGTTCTGGTGATTTCATTTCCCTCTGCTACTGTTCTCCCACAGACAGTTCCTGTCATAGCACTATCCTCCATAATGGCAACTATGGCATCATCTCTCTTCCAAATTTGGCGTTTGAGAGGCTTTTTCGCCTCCACTCGACTTCCCCATCATGTGGCACTCAGTGGTTTCCGTGTCAGAGAGGATGTTCCTAGGTGTTGCTTCAAAATTTGCCATCAATGAGTTGATGCAGAGAAAAATACATAGATGCTTTGAATTACTTTTAAAAAAATTCAGCAGCCTTACTAGAAGCTGATGCTGCATCACTGACCACCAAGTTCAATGAATGAGAACTGCATGGGACAAAAAAAGCTCGAGGGTTTAACTCTCAGATCCGTGTCTGCACTCCTCTGTTCTTTCCTCTCACGTTGGCTACCATTATCGTAGCCCTGACCTCATGTCAGCTATCGCAATACCCATATCTTACAGCTTTTTAAGAAGCACATTTGTCATACCAGCTCCTGTAGTATTATCAATGTCAATAAATTCTAGAAAATGCTTTGACAGTCACCATTGCAGGGACATTTTCACTAGGTTCTGTTACAAAACGCACCATTAAAGTCATTTGTTCCATATGACTGATGTCAGGTGTGCAGTCCAGAATAGGAGTAATATCTTGCTGACTTCAGCTCTGCCACAATTTTCTGTTTGACTTTTGTTCCCAGTAGCTGTATGATCTCATTTTGAATTGTTTTTTCCAAGGTAGTGGGGTGGGTGTGTGTGTGTGTGTGTGTGTGTGTGTGTGTGTGTGTACATTTCTTGGGTGGTGACTCTCTTCTTAGATGCTCCTGGAGTACAGCATCAAACTCCACCATCAGCTCCAAAATTTTAAGGAAGTTTCCATTGTTTGGCACGTACAGCTGATCTAAGTGCCATACAGTGCTAGGTTTTGGGTAGCAAGCGTTCTCACAATGGCAATGAGCCTTTTCAGAACATTTTGCCAGTAAAGAGACTCTGATGGAGTCTTCTCTTGATGCTGATCATCTATGGTGGCCTTTAACCTTAGTCTCATCTCAAGCTCTTTCCACCTATGGAATGCTCTCTGGTGATTTGCTGCCTTCTCATGGCATGCCAGATTTCTAGCCAGATTTTTTCCAGTCTTTGTTCCTGTAGGACCCAATGTGGTTGGAACATTAGACTGGAAGAGTTTGCAACAAAAACAGTATGCAGCATTCTGGATTTTTGAGTACATAAACCATGGCTTCTCCACTTTGTCACCATTGGGCATTTCACACCAGTAATGTGTTGGATGGAAATTTCTATTTTCATTGTCTTTGGGGAACATGAAGTTTTTCACTTGCTGTGGCCCATGTAGTACAAGGAAGTCCCTTGGGCTACTGCTCAAGTGGGTCCACAGTCCTAGATCATCTAGACTTAAGGAATTAAATTCCACAGCAGCTGTTTCTTGCACCTCTACCACACTTTACACTTTTATTTATTCACTAGGGCCAGAAGGCTCACCGTGAACATTTGTGTCTGTTTCTCAGGAGAGCTCCTTCCTGCATAGATAGAAAATCTTCCTCTTTGCTTCCTTTCTTTTTTTGAATACCGCCCCAAGGGGCGGCGTCTTTCACTCATGATTGCTGTTCTGTGCCAGCTATAGTGGCTCTCAACACTCAACTGAAGGGGACAAATAAGCAGGCTGGTAGCAGGGCCTGAGTAAGGGAAGATATCGGCGTCTTAAGGGCCTAAGTGGCTCCTACTACTTCAGTTCCCCTCAAGTTGGTTCAGGGAAGCAACAGGAAGCTCCCTGAGAAGCTGGTGTTAATCAGTCCAGGCTCTTGGGGGTGCTAGAGAGGTGTGTGTGTGTGTGTGTGTGTGTGTGTGTGAGTGTGAGAGAGGCTCCTCCCTCTCTCTCTCCCTCTGCAGCTCCTGCTGCTTTCTGTTGTTCCTTTTCGCCTGCCTGTTATGTGTCTTGTGCCCTCCTTCCTCCAGCACAGCACTCCACTATCTCTGCAGCTAGAGCAGAGAGAATACATGTGCAACAAGAAGCAGACACAATTTTCTACACTCCTAGTGGTGCCCCACCCCCCCACAGTCTGACACTGCAGCGTCACTTCAGTTCGCCTCATGGTAAGGCTAGCCCTGAATGATAATACTAAAGAGGAATACAACCAAGAAGGAACAACTAATCTGTACACACCAGCTAGAGAACTGGGATTAAAAATAAATGAACAAAAGACCCAACTACTGGTAACATCAAGAAACAGGCTAAAGTAGTCATGAACCGTGTAGACATTGAACAAGTAGACAGTTTCTGCTATTTGGATTTCATCATAATAAATGACATCTGCAATGAAGATGAGATTTGACTGGGGGTAGTTACTGCCAGCAGAATGTTCACAGGCCTGAATAAAATGTTTGGAACCCTAAATAAGAGTCCATGACAACTAAACCAGATTATACACAGCGTTCATTTTAACCACACTTCTATGTGGTTGTGAAATGTGGGTATTGACAAAGTAGCTGGTGCAAAAGCCGCAAACATTTGAAATGAGTTGCCTCTGCTGTATCCTAGGTGTGATAACTGAATAAGAAACGACGGCCGTAGAAGACTGAATGTGCAGTGTGTGACTGCAGTCACTAAAAGCTGTTAACTATAACGATTTGGCCACATAGCTGGCATGATCTCCTACTGACTCCCTGAAACTGATCTCTTTAGATGAGTGCATGGAGAGAGTGGCATAACATGGTCTATAAAACTATCTAGGCAATGCCCCAAGAGGCTCAAATGGGGCCTCAAAACAGACATTGCTGGGATCTGCTCATAACCTTGACCCTATCTTGGTGTTGGAAATGGGAGGAGGTGATGATGCATGCTCTGGGCCATAATGACAGGTTTCAGAGTAGCAGCCGTGTCAGTCTGTATTTGCAAAAAGAAAAGGAGGACTTGTGGCACCTTAGAGACTAACACATGTATTTGAGCATTATATATTATTATTATATATTCTGGGCCATAATGTAACCCCTGCTGGTAGAATTTTATAGGAGCCTCCTGCTGGCATTAACATTGTCCCTTCTACTAAGCAAGTAGTTCAGCAGGCACAGGGCAGTTTAATTTCCATCTCTCTGGCTGCTGTAGTGAACCTGGCTCCAATCCATCAAAACTACTACGTATGTGCCTAACTTGGAATATGTGAGTTGTCCTATTGACTTTAATGAGACTACTTCATGTGTTTTAGTTAGGCATATACTTGAGTGCTTTGCTGAGTCATGGCTTCTGTTTCTACAGCTGTAATAGTCTCTGTGCTCAAGGTTAGAACATGGATACATGACTTCAGCCATTCCTAGTATGATAAAATTAACCTCTGTCCTACAGAAAACTAGAGTAGGCCAATCTGCTGGCGGTTCTTGTTGAAACACAGAAAGAATGCAGCAAGACTTGATCTGAATGTCAGCAGTCCTGTCACATTTATCACTTTATTTTGTAATACTTCTTGCACCATTGTTGGACCAACCTGACTGTAAGATCATACCCTGGAGTTAAAAAAAACCCCAAGATAATGTAAGGTTGGCCAAATCAATTCAAAATATAGTCTTTCACCATTTCTATTTCCTATAATAATGAACAGTGAAAACAAATACAGTGTTGAAATAATTGACCTGCTGTATAGTAGAACACAGCCCTTCTTCCCCCCCAACCCTTCAGAACAGCACAAAACATTTGCGGCTTGATCCTGCTGAGCACTCTGGCCCTCAGCTCAAGGCACTTTAAGCACATGGTTAAAGTTAAGCCCAGGAATAAGCCCAGGAGATTGCTCACATCCTTAAATACTCTGCTGGGTTTTGGTTATCGCTGCCATTTGACAGGATTGGGCCCTCAGGGCTCCATTCGGGTAGCTCTGCATGAATGTGCTACACAGAGAGAAGGTACAAGTAGCTCTTCCCAGTGCTTGTGCTCCTGGAGAAACACAAGCGTCGTATCGAGAGGGAGGCTATCTGGGCAGGATGGGGTGTAGCTCCGCTCCTGATCCATGTTGTAAATGGTGCTCATTTTCAATGGGCCCTAAAATCCATTTCTTCCCTCCCCACTGTATTTCACTGCCTCTTGCAGCTGTAGCTTACCCATTCATCCAAGTACCTATCAGTCTATTCTGGGTTAGCTAACAATATTGGTGTCTGCCATGTATTTGGCACTGTAAAATGCCTGAGTCTGTGACTCTTACACAATTCTCCCTCAAGTCACAAATAAAAAGGTACCCAGACTAGATCCCTGTGTCTTGTTTCACAAGACACTTGTCATAGTTACATGCATTCCTAACAGGATGGGTTTTATCTTAGAACAAAACATTTAGTAAATAGGCAAGGCAACAACTGTGCACTTAGGTAATGCTTCTGTGCCACCTCTCGATTGTATGATGCAATTTAGAATGGTTTGGATTATCTTACCTTGTAAACTCTTGGAGTAGAGACAGGTGAAAATAAAATGTCTTTTACCGGTAGGGGGACTTCAGGCAAAAGGGGCATGGCTGGGGCGGGTCAGAGTCCCCCAGCCAGCCCGCTCACGCTGCCTGGAGCTCCAGCCAAGGCCCCTTAAAATTGCAGGTCCCGGGGTAGCTGCTCCTTTTACCCCACCCCTGTTGGCAGCCTGGGGTGGCAAAAAGGGCAGGGATGTTAAAGCGCTGCTGGGGCAAAAGGACCCTGCTTAAAGCGCTGCCGTGGCAGTGCTTTAATGTCACAGCCTCTTTTGCAGCCCCCCCTTCCCTTCCCCCCCCCCCGTCGGCAGCCCTGCCAGTAGGGACCCAGCAAGGCCACCGACGGGGGGCACAAAAGGAGCGGTGATGTTAAAGCGCTGCCACAGCAGCAGTTTAAAGTCAGCAGTATGGCCGGGGCAGGCAGCCACATTTTACTGGTACACCATCCCGGCCCGTACTGCCTTACTTTCACCCCTAAGTAGGGACCATCTTTTTGGTTCTGTATTTGTATAGCACTTAGCACAATGCGGCCTGGGTCCATGACTAGGGCTAGGTGCTGCTGCAATATAAATTGTTTTTCCATCTCTAACTTCTTGCAACTCTCTGTTTGGAGATGTCAGGCCCCCGAGCGCTTCTGCAGCTTCTCCCCTTGTGAGACAATCCTCCTTTCTTTTATCACGGGGTCATATTCCGCATGCTATCCGCTGACCCTCAAGAGCCTCTTAACTCATTTGCCTGTCTACCAGGAGCTGTCTTTGCAGTTGTTGACACCGTAATCATTCACCTTAAACCCAAGGGGGTTATGGGATTATTTTTCAGACTCTGTGTGTGCATGCACAAGATCTGAAGAAATGTGTGCACATCACTTTAATGGCCTGATCAAAATCCCATTGCAGCCAATAGGAATATTGCCTGCGATGGGCTTTGGAAGAGGCACAAAGAGTTGCCATGGTCTAACATATATGCTCACAAATGCACATTTGAGCAGCTGGATGAGGGGAAAGGATCTGCAACTGAAGCAGGGACAAGCCAGTGGAATGGGGACAGTGCTGGATTAAAGAATTTTGGGGGCCCTGTGCACTATAGCAATTGGGAGAAGCCCACCTTCCCTGCCCCTGGGATGTGGGAGGCCCCAGGTGGAGCTGTTGGAGTGTGAGCCCATCCTGTACTTACCCCCCCGCCCCCAGCAGCTCCTGTCCTCTGGGGCTGGCCTGGCTCACTGCTCTGGCATGTTGGCTCTGCCCCCTTCCTAGCCTGGGGTTGGCTTTTTTGGTGGGGAGGGGTGCAAGAGGGGGAATCCCCCACTAGCTACAGTGGTTGGGGGTCTTGTGAAAGTGCACTGGTTAATCTGGGTCTGAATGGGGAATCTTGAAAGAGAAATTAGAGTTGATTCTAGTGTTACTAATTATTACATCACAAAATGTCCTCACTCTATCCGGTTTAGTTGCTTATGTAGGGCAATAAATTGTTCAAAGAACAACTGTGTAAGAAAAGAGTGGAGGAAAATGTGCCAGGACACCTTGTGCTTCAATTATGCTTAGTAGTAAGCATTTTTATTATAGCACCAAAGCCCTAGTTGGGATTGGGGACCTCATTGTGCTAAGTGCTATACAAACACAGAAAAGAGACAGTCTGTCCTTGGGGTTTACCATCTAGATTAGACCTGCATGCACAGTAGGAGAAGTTTCAGAATTCTTGACAGTGCTGAGCAGGGGTGTGTGGTTGTTTTTTTTTTTTTTTTTTTTTAAACTTTACTACATTCACACTCCTTTTTTGGGATTTGTTTTTTCACAAATAGTCTTTTGAGCAGTATTTTGTTCACAGAGCTGTTGGGGAATGACTGTTCACCATGCAAATACCTGTGTGTGCATGGAAACAAGGATATTGACACATCAGGATGGGTACCTGCTGTTTCTGACCCCCTGTTTCTTAAATTTCAATTAAACAATGATCAGAAACACTACCCTGTGAGTGAGGTGACCACTTTTACAACAGGGAGGAAGCAGCCGAAAACATTGTTAAAGCAAACAGTTCATGACCGACCAAGCCTTTCTTTAATAAGCTCTCTCATAGGATTGCTGATTCTTTCTCTTTCTTTCAAACTGTGCTGGAAATCTGACAGCAGCACTCATGGTATCTTAATACTTTTGGTCTGGCTGAAACCTGGAAGTGGAATGTTTGAAAATAAGAAAGGAGGAAAAACATTAGTCATGCTTTTATAATGCACCTCGACGTTGTGACTAAGTTGTAAACACATGAATACAGGATCTTATAATAGGAAGCATTGGGCAACCTTAACTATAGGCGTTGAAATCTGCATCACCTATAATACACAACTCCCTATGCCCCATGACACATAGGCAATATTTATGTACTGTTAGCTTTGTTTGTCTTTGGATTTTATTGCCTATTTTGCATTTAGACAAAGAATGTAAGAAAAACAAATGCACACAACCATTTGAAATCTACACAAGGTCTTCCTTTCAGTGATGCATCTGGTGCCAGCCTCTTAAAAAAACAAACACATTCTTTGCTCCTTTGTTTGTGAATCAGGTTTTATCAACTTAAATAATCTGTCTCTCTGCTGATGGTGTATTGATCTAACTGATACCTGATTTAGGCACTTCCTTGTTGTGCAATTAATGAAACAGCACTGCTGTATTGCAGCTAGAGCTGGGTGAATTTTTCATTGTTAACTTACCCCCCCCTTCCTGATCATGAGTTACCCCACAGTAAATGAGTGGGTGCCTCATAGCACCTTGTGGTGGCCTCAGGGCACCTCTGCACATAGCCCCCATCCTCAGGTTGGTTGATAGGATAAGGCCCCTCAGAGAGAGTGGGTGAAGTCTGCATTTTTATGGAAAACTCACATTTATTGTCCTGAGTAGTCTTGCATCTCCCTATTCCCTTTATGGCCAGTTCATTCCTCTTCCATCCTTAGATGTTCCCTCCATTCTCTTTTCCCC
Organism: Dermochelys coriacea; assembly: GCF_009764565.3. Lineage (NCBI taxonomy): Eukaryota > Metazoa > Chordata > Testudines > Dermochelyidae > Dermochelys > Dermochelys coriacea. Next base: position 196,824,706 of record NC_050068.2, on the reverse strand, counting down.
AGCCATTAGTCCTACGTCTGACATCAGCTGAAAGGGCAGGAAGCATAGCCTGTATAGGTAAAGAAAAGCTAAATATCTGGAAACTCCAAATGGGGATGTGTCTTGGAATCAGGTGAAAGTTGGCAGAGGGAGAGGGGGGCAACTATTTTAAAACACATAGGACTAAGTCCTGGTCTACACTAGGTTGAGGTCGAATTTAGCAGCATTAAATCGATATAACCCTGCACCCATCCACATGACGAAGCCCTTTTTTCGACTTCAAGGGCTCTTAAAATCGATTTCCTTACTCCACCCCCGACAAGGGGATTAGCACTGAAATCGGTTTTGCTGGGTCGAATTTGGGGTAATGTGGATGCAATTAGCCTCCGGGAGCTATCCCAGAGTGCTCCATAGTGACCGCTCTGGACAGCATTCTCAACTCAGATGCACCGACCAGGTAGACAGGAAAAGGCCCGTGAACTTTTGAATTTCAATTTCTTGTTTGGCCAGTGTGGCAAGCTGCAGGTGAACATGCAGAGCTCATCAGCAGAGGTGACCATGATGGAGTCCCAGAATTGCAAAAGAGCTCCAACATGGACCGAACGGGAGGTACGGGATCCGATCGCTGTATGGGGAGAGGAATCCATGCTATCAGAACTACGTTCCAGTTTTCGAAATGCCAAAACATTTGTGAAAATCTCCCAGGGCATGAAGGACAGAGGCCATAACAGGGACCCAAAGCAGTGCCACATGAAACTTAAGGAGCTGAGGCAAGCCTACCAGAAAACCAGAGAGGTGAACGGCCACTCTGGGTCAGAGCCCCAAACATGCCGCTTCTATGATGAGCTGCATGCCATTTTAGGGGGTTCAGCCGCCACTACCCCAGCCATGTTGTTTGACTCCTTCAATGGAGATGGAGGCAACACGGAAGCAGGTTTTGGGGATGAGGAAGAAGATGATGAGGAGGCTGTAGATCGCTCACAGCAAACAAGCAGAGAAACCAGTTTTCCCGACAGCCAGGAACTGTTTCTCACCCTGGACCTGGAGCCAGTACCCCCCGAACCCACCCAAGGCAGCCTCCCGGACCCACCAGGCGGAGAAGGGACCTCTGGTGAGTGTACCTTTTAAAATACTATAAAAGGTTTAAAAGCCAGCATGTTTAATGATAAATTTGCCCTGGCATTTGTGGCTCTCCTGGATGTACTCCCAAAGCCTTTGCAAAAGGTTTCTGGGGAGGGCAGCCTTATTCCATCCATGGTAGGACACTTTACCACTCCAGGCCAGTAGCACGTACTCGGGAATGATTGTAGAACAAAGCATTGCAGTGTATGTTTGCTGGTGTTCAAACAACATCCGTTCTTTATCTCTCTGTATTATCCTCAGGAGAGTGATATCATTCATGGTCACCTGGTTGAAATAGGGTGCTTTTCTTAAGGGGACATTCAGAGGTGCCCGTTCCTGCTGGGCTGTTTGCCTATGGCTGAACAGAAATGTTCCCCGCTTTTAGCCATGTGAGGGGGAGGGAGGCAAAATGTGACCTTGTAACGAAAGCACATGTGCTATGTATGTAATGTTAATAGCAAGGTTTACTGTGAAAGAGTGTACCCATTGTTCTATAAAAATGTGTCTCTTTAAATACCACTGTCCCTTTTTTTTTCTCCACCAGCTGCATGTGTTTCAAGGATTACAGGATCTTCTCCTTCCCAGAGCTAGCGAAGATTAGAAGGCGAAAAAAACGCACTCGCGATGAAATGTTCTCTGAGCTCATGCTGTCCTCCCACACTGACAGAGCACAGATGAATGCATGGAGGCAGACAATGTCAGAGTGCAGGAAAGCACAAAATGACTGGAAGGAGAGGTGGCGGGCTGAAGAGAGTAAGTGGCGGGCTGAAGCTGAAAGGTGGCAGCAATGTGATGAGAGGAGGCAGGATGCAATGCTGAGGCTGCTGGAGGATCAAACTAATATGCTCCAGTGTATGGTTGAGCTGCAGGAAAGGCAGCAGGAGCACAGACCGCCGCTACAGCCCCTGTGTAACCAACCGCCCTCCTCCCCAAGTTCCATAGCCTCCTCACTCATACGCCCAAGAATGCGGTGGGGGAGCCTCCGGCCACCCAGCCACTCCACCCCAGAGGATTGCCCAAGTAACAGAAGGCTGGCATTCAAGAAGTTTTAAACTTTTAAAGTGCCGTGTGGTCTTGTCCTTCCCTCCTCCACCACCCCTCCTGGGCTACCTTGGTAATTATCCTCCTATTTGTGTGATGAATTAATAAAGAATGCATGAACATGAAGCAACAATGACTTTATTGCCTCTGCAAGTGGTGATTGAAGGGAGATGGGGAAGGTGGTTAGCTTACAGGGAACTAGAGTGAACCAAGGGGGGATTTCATCAAGGAGAAACAAACAGAACTTTCACACCGTAGCCTGGCCAGTCATGAAACTGGTTTTCAAAGCTTCTCTGATGTGCACTGCACCCTCCTGTGCTCTTCTAACTGCCCTGGTGTCTGGCTGTGCATAACCATCAGCCAGGTGATTTGCCTCAGCCTCCCACTCCACTATAAACGTCTCCCCCTTACTCTCACAGATATTGTGGAGCGCACAGCAAGCAGTAATAACAGTGGGAATATTGGTTTCACTGAGGTCTAACCGAGTCAGTAAACTGCGCCAGCGTTCTTTTAAATGTCCAAATGCACATTCTACCACCATTCTACACTTGCTCAGCCTCTAGTTGAACAGCTCCTGACTACTCTCCAGGCTGCCTATGTATGGCTTCATGAGCCATGGCATTAAGGGGTAGGCTGGGTCCCCAAGGATAACTATAGGCATTTCAACATCCCCAATGGTTATTTTCTGGTCTGGGAAGAAAGTCCCTTCCTGCAGCTTTTTAAACAGACCAGAGTTCCTGAAGATGCGAGCGTCATGTACCTTTCCCGGCCATCCCACGTTGATGTTGGTGAAACGTCCCTTGTGATCCACCAGTGCTTGCAGCACTATTGAAAAGTCCCCCTTGCGGTTTATGTACTTGCTGGCTTGGTGCTCCGGTGCCAAGATAGGGATATGGGTTCCGTCTATGGCCCCACCACAGTTAGGGAATCCCATTGCAGCAAAGCTATCCACTATGACCTGCATGTTTCCCAGGGTCACTACCCTTGAAATTAGCAGATCTTTGATTGCTTTGGCTACTTGCATCACAGCAGCCCCCACAGTAGATTTTGCCCACTCCAAATTGATTCCCGATTGACCGGTAGCTGCCTGGCGTTGCAAGCTTCCACCGGGCTATTGCCACTCGCTTCTCAACTGTGAGGGCTGCTCTCATCTTGCTATTCTTGCACCTCAGGGCAGGGGAAAGCAAGTCACAAAGTTCCATGAAAGTGCCCTTACACATGCGAAAGTTTTGCAGCCACTGGGAATCATCCCAGGCCTGCAACACTATGCAGTCCCACCAGTCTGTGCTTGTTTCCCGAGCCCAGAATCGGCGTTCCACCACATGAACCTGCCCCATTAGCACCATGATGCCCACATTGGCAGGGCCCGTGCTTTGAGAGAAGTCTGTGTCCATGTCCTCATCACTCTTGTCAGCGTGCTGATGTCGCCTACTTGCCCGGTTTTGCTTTGCTAGGTTCTGGTGCTGCATATACTGCTGGATAATGCGTGTGGTGTTTAATGTGCTCCTAATTGCCAAAGTGATCTGAGCAGGCTCCATGCTTGCTGTGGTATGGTGTCTGCACAGAAAAAAGGCGCAGAACGATTGTCTGCTGTTGCCCTGATGGAGGGAGGGGCGACTGATGACTTGGCTTACAGGGAATTAAAATCAACAAAGGGGGTGGCTTTGTGAGAAACTGAATGGCTGCCTCAAGGATAGAACTCAAAACTGGGTTTAGCAGGCCGTCGATTTCACAGAGGGAGGGAGGAGAAAATGAATACAAAACAAATCTGGACTATTTCTTGTTTTGAGCCACTTCATCTATCTTTATACATCATGCTGGCAGCAGACTGTGCAGTACAACTGATAGCCATCGTCACCTCCTGGGTGCTTGGCAGAACACGGTGCAGTATGACTACTGGCCATCGTCTTCTGCTGACTGCAAATTAAAAGACAGTGCACTGCTGGTAGGACTCAATCGCCATGAGACGAAACAAGGGAAATGGCCTGGCTGAGTCACTCTGTGGAAGGAATATAAACGAGGGTGAAAAGCATGAGCATACATTATATCACGGTGCAAATGCAAATGTTCAATAAAGGTCTGGTGTGTAGATAACATAGTGATGGACCCCACAGAAATGACTAAAGTAGATAGAAAACCAAGATAAAACAAATGTTTGAGATTTGGGAAATATTCTAAAGCTAACATATCTCTGAGAGAATGACAGCAAATATATCTTGCATGCTCACAAGCTCTCTCATGGGAACATATGCAACAAAGTATTTGTCCATGGGGCTATTCATGTACGTGGCATAGCATGTTATTGTAGAACTGAAAATGTTAGTAATGAGACCATACTGGTTAGGCATGCCTAAAGCACACACTAGCCTTTTCATGCAGCAAATGGCTTTATCTCCTGAGTGTCAAGAGACCCCAGCCAAGCTGGCATAAGAACCATACAGGACCAAACCTGATGAGGAATCTGGAATCTCCAAGTGCTCTGACTACTAAACTGTGGAATTATATTCTTTTTTTGTACTGATCTAATCACCCTAATTTCAGATTTGAATTCAAGTTCCTGTTGAATTCAGAGAACAATAGTAAAGCCCTCTTCCACCTTACCACACTCTTGCAAATTGTGATGTTGAGTGCCCAAAGATTGTGACTCGTAGTAGTTAAAGGGCCTGTATTACATTGCAGAGGTAGCTAGTTCAGCTCTTTTGGGGGTGGCATTTTTAAAATTAATTATTCATAAATTTTATTTTGGAAGAGAATCAATTCTACAGTCTTTCAAAAAATTTTTTATTGAAAACCACATAGGAGAAACAAGCAAATGCAAAACCTCCCCACCCACAAATGTATCACATTTTCCTTGCATGTGTTTAATCAAGAAACTAAGTGTTTGTTGAGCACCATCAATGTGCTTGGCACTGTGTGATACCAGAGTCTGAGTCATCCCTGAACGAGAGAGTGTAATGAGTCATCAGAGGTAAAATTGGCTGCAGGTGTTGTGATAGACCCCACACCATTCAACCAGGTTCAGCCAGTCCACAGGTGAGAACCCATCCAGGTGATCCCAAGGTGAGTATATAGGCTCCTCAGGGAAGTAGCATCTGTAATCTACTCAATATCACTACCTGGCTGGGAACATTCCCATAGCCAGTAGTTTCAACTGATTGCCCTTGCTCCTATTTCTACACTAGCCAGCCTTCATCTGCTCCTGGCCTTCCGGTAACTCTCTACAGTGTGCAACCCTAGAAGGAAACTTGTACCCTGTCATACAGGACTTTGTTTAACCTAGGTAGGCAATAGAGTTTCCTGTCATACAGGACTTTGTTTAACCTAGGTAGTCATTAGACAGCAACCTCCATTCATATTGAGAAGTCTTCTTCACAACTATAAAGGCTAGATTTCTTTTTAAATTTTTTAGCTTACATTCTGCCGAATCACAATCTGTTAGGAGAGCCAGGTATGTTAAGTGGGCTGGATCCCTTCCTTTAAGTTGGATTATTTAAAAGTGAAAAGCTTTTTAGATACCTCAGATAATTATCTTGGATGCCATTTTCCCCAGTGTCTGCTCTTCTTTTAGTAGCTGAATTTGTGTGTATGTATTTGTTTTCTGGTTACGAACAGATGAACTGTCCCCATCTTCCCTAAACCTAGCCATCATTAATTGATTTTCTTATAGATGTTGCAATAGACATAGTTTTTATGGCGATATTAAAAGAGCATTTAAGGAATGGGCTGATGGATCACAAATTAAGTTGTTATGCTGTAACTGAGACAAGCAGAGTGGTTTTGGCAGGTGATAAATGTGATTAAACATCACTTCCCCATATACTTATCCTGAGGAGATATTTCCTTGTACCATCACCTTGTTAATTTTCACAACACAATTGTCCAGCATTTTCAGTTGTTGTTTTGTTGTTTCTTATAGATCTTATTCAATTGCCTCAAGGGATAAAAAATAATGGAGACTATGCAGTCTATCATGTTTGCTATGTAGCTCGTTAGCAGCTTTATCATGCATCACAATCATGTCAGAACAACATTCTAGTAACTCAGCCAAAGCCTCAGCTGGGGTCCATCAACATAGCTCCATTGACTTAAATGTAGTCTTCACTGTTTTATGCCAGCTGAGGATCTGGTCCCTTTTGCCAGAACTTTCTCATAATAATTCAGAAGCACTTCAAACACATGGTGAGTGCCTGAATTAACATTAATTTTTAAAGCCAGTGTGGTGAGGGAATGATACAGATTCATTGGCTTTCCACTGGTAACACTTCATGTTTGACTATGGGATCCAGTCTTTGGAATGGCATGTGTCTGTCATGTGCACAATCTAGATGTCACAACCTGACCATTGTGGGTTTTCCAGCTCTTTTTGTAAGTCAGAGGTGGTATGATTTTTGGCCTTCGTACACACACAACACAGACTAAAAAAGCAACTCAAAGTAACATAACTTGAACAAAGTGATGAACCTTTGACCTGTAGGCAGCTGGCTCAAATCCAGGTCAGGTCCATATGGGATAACACTTGATGGTTATTCAGCACAGCTTGTGAAATGGTTTGGTGGGTTCGGCCCAGTTTCCAGTGGACAAGGCTCTAACTCACAAAATTGTAATTGGCACTTTTATTGGCATTCTCGGGGTAGAGAGACTGAGGGCTGAATTAATATGGAGTGCGCTCTACCCTCCCACCACCTAGAGGCAGTCCCTGTAAAATCGGAACGATACATGCTGTACCTGCTTTGTGGATGGAGTCTCCAGGGCTGTCAAGCTGATGCCTTGCAGGAGCATTGAAGTTTTTTTTTAGAAAAGAAGAAACCCATGAATACACACGCCAGAGAACATCAGCTGTGTGGATAGCTTGACAGCTCCTCGGTGTGCTGTGAATGCTGCTGTGCTACAAACCCATCCAGATACTTGCTAGTACATATCGGGTGTTTCATAAACTCTCGGGCAAAGGTTGAGTTTTTCAGAGACCAAGCACTATAGTGTCTGATTCTCAAAAAATAGTTGTAATGGTGACTACAGTTTTGTGATGTGAGCACCTGTCTCCAGGATTGGACTGATATTGAACAAACTTGTATAGGCTTCTGAACAGTTGTAAAGGTGGTGACAATTTTGCCATTACCAACCTGAGTCTGAATCAGTGGAGCTAGAGATGAAACTATTCAGAACATACATGCTGGGACAGATCAAGGTCCATCTAGCCCAGTATCCTGTCTTCCGACAGTGGCCAAAATGCCAGATGCCCCAGAGGGAATGAACAGAACTGGTAATCATCAAGTGATCCATCCTGTCACCTATTTCCCAGTTTCTGGAAAACAGAGGCTAGGGACACCATCCCTGTCCATCCTGGCTAATAGCCATTGATGGACCTAGCCTCTATGAATTTATCTAATTCTTTTTTGAACCCTGTTATAGTTCTGGCCTTCACAACATCCTCTGGCAAGGAATTCCACAAACTGACTGTGCGTTGTGTGGAAAAAATACTTCCTTTTGTTTTTAAATCTGCTGCCTGTTTCATTTCATTTGGTGACCCCTAGTTCTTGTGTTATGAGAAGGAGTAAATAATACTTCCTTATCTACTCTTTCCACACCAGTCATGATTTTATAAACCTCTATCGTATCTCCCCTTAGTTGTCTCTTTTCCAACCTGAAAAGTCAGTCTTATTAATCTCTTCTCATATGGCAGCTGTTCCATACCCCTGACCATTTTTGTTGCCCTTTTCTGAACCTTTTCCAATTCCAATATATCTTTTTTGAGATGGGACGATCACATCTGCACGCAGTATTCAAGATGAGGGCGTACCATGAATTTATATAGAGGCAATATATTTTCTGTCGTCTTATCTATGCCCCATTACCCTAGAGCTGGCCAAAATTTGAGGGGGAAAAATGGCTTTTTGATCAAAGGGAAAAATTTCATTTTAAATTTTAATTTTAAATGACATTTTCTGGATTTTTGACAAAACAATACCCAGAAACTGAATTTCAGTAACGTTCAGTTTCCATGTTACGTTTTCTATAAAAAAAAAAAAAAAAAAAGGAAATTTTAGGAATAATACTCCACATTTTAAATTTCTTGTGGAAAGCAATTGCCATTTTAACTCTACATATCTAAACCCAAGCTTCCCGTGTGTGTGTGTGTGTGTGTGTGTGTAATGCTAGTCTGGTTCACTAAGTGACGAGAGCATTTGCATTTGGTAAAAAATGCAGGATTAATTGTGAACCAGTTTTTAGTCAAGTACCACCCAAATGCTCTTCAATAGACTTTGTGTCATATATATAAGAGTGAAGAAAACACAAGATCATACAAACTGGCAGAGCAGGAATGCTGGAGGTGGGGGCACAATGTGGTACAAGCTCTGCTGCAGATCTGCTGTGAAGTTACCTCACCCCCTTGTGCTTTTACATCCCCTCCCACGATGTGTTTACCTAAACTGTAAGCTCTTCGGGGCAAGGTCATATATTCTTACTTTAGCACAATGGGGCCCTGATCTTGTTGGGGGCCTCTTTAGATGCTACAGTTATACTATCAATTAACATTAAATGTAGCTTACACCTGCTATACAGCCCCTTTGCACAATGAGACTGGTGTAAGATACCCTGTTGTAAAATGAGAATCAGGATTTATAGGCGCTACAATTCCCACTTATGGAAAATATTTCTGAGTCTTTTAGTTCTAGGAGCAATACATAACATACAGTGTTAAGTCTAATTTTTGTTAAGCATTGCATGCCTACAGCTTGTGGCATGATGACCCACACGTCTAACTTAATAGACTTCAGCGTTCATTTAAAAAAAATTGTAGACCTTTCAAGAATGTTGCTATTGCATCGATGGAAAAATATAGCAACTTTTTGGTGGCTAAAAAGTCTCTCTAAATCACTCCCAGATATGTCAGAACCTTGCGTAGCTTAGATAAAGTGCTTGCTTCATAGTTCAAAGGTTTCATCGCGTGAGAACTGAACTTCCGAATCTGAATCTCGCATGAGTCATGTTCTCAGTGCTGCAAAGTTAGGACCAAATTAGATTAATTGTGTGTTTATCTTGACTATAGCTGCTAACTCTTTTCTAGTCATGCTATTTTTTCAGATATAGCACATCTTTTATGTCGTTGAACTGTGTTTTTTATAACTTTCTTTAACTTAAAAACTCATGAAATATATTGAACCAGGTCAATAATGTATAGCTATAAGCAATAAAATAAAGTCAGGTTACCTTGGGTAGGAAGTACAGAACAAGAGACATCTCTTGTAACCAAGGCCAGTTGAGAGGAGTTGAACAAGAAGAATTACTCCTAAATTAGTTGCAATAAAAAAGAATGACGAAGATTTGTGTGTGCACTCTGTCTGAACTAGGCCCAGACTACCTTCTAGCGATAAACTGTCTCAGGAACAAAAACACAGTTGACACTGTGGTAGACAATGCTAGAGTCAATATTTAGACATCAATTGGCCCCATGACAAGGGTAGGTTTAAAAGTGATCTTTATCGAGCATTTCAAAATGTTTTGTTGTAAAGGTATACAGTACATGCATGCGGATATGAAAGTCAGCTTGTCTCATTAAGCAAAAAGAGATCCTTTCACCTCGAGATTGTTTTAGCTTTAAACTGGTCTGCATCATTTTTTCCTTAGGCTTAATTCTCTTTTCTCTTAACTCTAGATTTACTCCAATGTAAATTAGAAGTGAAGTGGACCCCTCTTTCTGCATGTTGCCTATCTGGACTGTAAGCTCATTGGGTCTCATTAAATGTATGTAAAAAAAACCTACCACACTCTGGGGCCCTACAGCCCTGAATTAAAAACCATTTCAGCTTTTGTGGGTGCAAAATCTACACCCACCATTAATTGCATGTGTGATTGTGCCTGAGCAATTAATTACTAGGGAAAAGGATAAAGGGGCTGCAGTTGCAAATGTGGGCATGATTAGTTGTGGGAGCAAAACCTGCCCCCAGAAATAGAGGCCAGGTTTGAAAATCAGGTCCTTTACAACATGAACATATCCTTCCTCGCAAAATGTGCCAGGAAAGCAATACAGAAAAGTGGAGCAGCTCCACTTACTGTGGCAGGTTGAACAAACGTCAGCTTGTAGCTCACAGTCCATTATGCATTCTAGAGTCTCCTTGTTTTTGTGCCAAACAAAATATTCCAGAGAACACACAACATTCTTTATCTGTTCACATGGAAAAAGATGATGTTTAGGACAAACTGGAAAGCAGCCACTCTGCAGCTGAAGATGGGAAGTGGCATTTTTGGGCTGCTCTTTGAACATGGATTCAAGTGGACTGAGAAACTCAATGACCCTAGCAATTTTCCATGGTAACTGATTTCTTATGTTGTCTGGCTATCTGGACGAAGACACTTCATAGGGGAAATTACTGGGATTTTCCTCTGCAAGCAGCACCTGTGTCCCTTCCTGCCTGTTGTCAAAAAATCTTCAGGTGGGAGGCTCCCAGGCCCCTTTGCAAAGTAGTGGAAGATAACTGATGCTGAGGTCTGTAACTGTCTATTTTAAATGTCACCTTCCTTGGGGTTTCCCCTCAAGTGGCACTGGAGCGTGCACAAAATTGATGCTTTTTGAAGCATTCTGTACCACTGCTTGGGATGCCTGAAAGCTGATTACAGTCCTTCCAGAAAAATATTCCACCAGCCAAATATAAGGAAGATGGAGACGTTAACATGAAGAATTTTCAGGTTCAGCTCTGTCCATCGAGTAGGCTAAGGTGCAGGCTGACTTTTCTGGTGAGAGCAGTTTTCCCACACACCATAATTAAGTTGGCCCAGTTGGTGCCCGAGGCCCATGCACAGGCATTGGAGGTGTAGAAACTGCACTAAACATACTGCTTCAGTTCTGGACCTTTGGGTCAAGATGGCAGATCTGGAGCCTGATTCTGTTTTCACCACACTTTTATATCTGTTTAAGCCTTGATGCTCACTGGGGAAAGTCAGAAAAGAATCAGGCTGCAGATGAGGAGAGGCAGGCAAAGAACATGGCTAGATGGGAACCAAACTGGTCTAATAAGGAAGATGATGCCACTGATGTAAAAGTAAACCACATCTGTACAATAGAGAGAGCAGAATAGGAGGTTCAAGAGCTGATGTGCAAATGTGAGAGGAGATTTTATCCCTAAATCAGGAAATAACTACTCTAACTTTCTGCTTGCCTCATAGAAAGAATGATATTGTCTAATTTAGGTCGATGAGAACAGGATTAGGTCTTACAAGCTACTTTTTTTATTGTGTTCAAAGCAACAAGTTAATAGACTAGCTATTTTTATATTCTGAGTTGCACTATTTATGTGACTGGAGAGAGACAGAAATACAAAGCAGAAGTTTAAAAACAGATGTCCCTGAAAGAGTGAAACAAGACCACTGGAGGCAAATATAACTCTCAGCAGTGGAGATATACCATGCTTGTGAAACATGAAACAAAAGTACCACAAATGTTTTTTATGTACTTTCTTCTTTTTGATTGATGTTAGTAGCAGACCAGTGAGTTCTGCATGGCTAAGGGGTATGTCTCCCTGTGTGACTTAGCCAGGGGCATGTGTAATAGTGTAACAAATGCATCATAGAAATTTCAGGTGAAAAGACCATCTGTTTTGCTTCTTGCCAACTAGTCTAGCCCCTGCTTAGTGGAAGGAGTGAAGCTGGAACTTCCTGGGGAAGGGCATTTTGTGGGGTCTGTACACTTTGCCCCGAGTCCTAGCTTCATTCTTTTGTCCAAGTAGACCTGGCTGGGACTCCTTTCCTGATCATTTTGTCCCTCCCCCCGCCCCCTGCCTTGTAAACAGCATTGGCTAGATGCATTATGGGAAGTTTCTATCTTCCTTTGAGGCTTTAGGTATTAGCTATTTCCAGTGACAAAACACTAATTAATAGTCTGATCAATTATGGCAAATACAGGTTTACTATGTTCATTCAGGTTTCAGAGTAGCAGCCGTGTTAGTCTGTATTCGCAAAAAGAAAAGGAGTACTTGTGGCACCTTAGAGACTAACAAATTTATTAGAGCATAAGCTTTCGTGAGCTACAGCTCACTTCATCGGATGCATTTGGTGGAAAAAACAGAGGAGAGATTTATATACACACACACAGAGAACATGAAACAATGGGTTTATCATACACACTGTAAGGAGAGTGATCACTTAAGATAAGCCATCACCAACAGCAGGGGGGGGGAAGGAGGAAAACCTTTCATGGTGACAAGCAGGTAGGCTAATTCCAGCAGTTAACAAGAATATCATAGGAACAGTGGGGGGTGGGGTGGGAGGGAGAAATACCATGCTCTAATAAATTTGTTAGTCTCTAAGGTGCCACAAGTACTCCTTTTCTTTTTGAGAATACAGACTAACACGGCTGCTACTCTGAAACATGGGGAAATAGTTTTACTTTGTGTAATGACTCATCCATTCCCAGTCTCTATTCAAGCCTAAGTTAATTGTATCCAGTTTGCAAATTAATTCCAATTCAGCAGTCTCTCATTGGAGTCTGTTTTTGAAGCTTTTTTGTTGAAGTATAGCCACTCTTAGGTCTGTGATCGAGTGACCAGAGAGATTGAAGTGTTCTCCAACTGGTTTTTGAATGTTATAATTCTTGATGTCTGATTTGTGTCCTCAGATTTCCGCATGGTATTTCTCCCTCCCACCCCACCCCTCACTGTTCCTCTGATATTCTTGTTAACTGCTGGAATTAGCCTACCTGCTTGTCACCATGAAAGGTTTTCCTCCTTCCCCCCCCCTGCTGTTGGTGATGGCTTATCTTAAGTGATCACTCTCCTTACAGTGTGTATGATAAACCCATTGTTTCATGTTCTCTGTGTGTGTGTATATAAATCTCTCCTCTGTTTTTTCCACCAAATGCATCCGATGAAGTGAGCTGTAGCTCACGAAAGCTTATGCTCTAATAAATTTGTTAGTCTCTAAGGTGCCACAAGTACTCCTTTTCTTTATGTTCATTCACAGACCCTGTTCCTAAACACCTTTGGAGACTATTGATGCTGAGAAATAAGAGGTGCTTCCTTACTTACCCTGTGGAGTTGCGCAAGCTTTCCATCTGAGTAGAGAGAGATTGGACTTGGCAATTGAATCTGGGTCTGTTTTCATGTGGGTCCCCATTCTGGTTTCACATGTTCTGCAGAGCTCCTTCAGTAGGAAGGTTTGGATCTTGAAGGCACAGTGCATCATTTCTCACACCATCCTGGCCTTCCTTGGAGAATAAAGTGAATACAATCCCAAGTCATGCTAGAGTGGAGGTTTTTTTAAAATTTCACAGCTCCATCTCCATAGAGGTTGCCTGGATGCTGAATAAAACCAGCATTCAGTGGTTCTCTGCCAGCTGTAAACCAGACTCATGCCATAATAATACAGGCAGACTTTGTGTCTGGGTCATCATTTTGTTAGCCCTCTCAGCACCATCTTATCCCACTTTTCATCACTGAACCATGCTCCAACACAGCCTTAAACTTGCTACATTCAAAAGCTTGGCTCTGAAGTCCTTGGGAGTTTTGTCACTTGACCAGGTCAGGACTGGGCATACATTCTGTTAGGTCAGCTCTTTGTGTTTGCTCCCATCCTTTATTTGTTAGACCTGATTTATGTGATCCACTTACACTATTTCAGTAATAATCTACAAGTCAAGAGCAGCTAATGCTACTATGTTTGGGGCCAATACTAACCTATTGTAAGAGGTAGTGTTTTGAACTGTTTCTCACAGGGCTCTTCTCTCGTGCCAGGGAATGGGAGAGTAATAAGTTAAACACCTGAATGGTGTGTATGGGGGCGTTAGACCCATGGCTTTGCCTCTACTTAGCTCCTTGCATTGGAGGGTACTGGAACATCTCCTATGCTGCCACAAGCTGTAAGAGCCACATGAAGACTGTGTCTACATAGCACATCACTTGCAGTGGCATGTAGCCTATGTGTAGCTACGCGCCACTGTAAAAAGCAGGCTGCATCCACACTGTGGTATGTAGCTACATACATCAGTGAACGGCTATGGCAGAGGGGAGCTGCCGGAGCCTTCCCCCTCTTCCAGAGCTTTTCCCTGCTGCAGGAGTCTTTTCCTGCAGTGGACAAAGACTCTAGCAGTGGAGAGGCAGAAGGATACTACACTGTTAAAAATAGCAATGTAGATGGGGAAGGCTCTACTTGGGCATATACAGAGCTGTGTGGGGTACATACCCAAAGGGTTAAGGTGTGTCTTTCCTCTACTCACCTAAGCAGTGTCCCCTCCCCCTGACTACACTGCTATTTATACCCATACTAGGGAGGCTAGCTGTATAAGTACTCCAGGCACTGCCAAAAGGAGCGTGCAGTGTAGAATTGCTTAAAGTGGGGGGAATCTTTGCTTTCCTGCTGAGTTGCATCAGGATAGGGACAGCCCTCTGAGGAGTGAGGAAGTTCCATTATCCCCAGTACAAATATAGGTTTCTTGCTGTCTTTTTTTCTTTTTTAATCTCTCTTGGAATTGGGGAAATAACACTCTGGGTTGCAATTGCAGGGCAGATAAAAGGTTCATATATTTTAATTCTGTAAACCCCCAAATAATTTTGCAAGGTTCATGGACCTTTGAATTCTGTGAGGTTGGGTCTTTCCTGCGGATGGACGGGAACTTGTAAGCTCATCATTTCTGGCATTCTCCACTGACATTGATGGGAGTTCCACCCACAGAGGGCCAGTGAGAGCTTCCCTGGCTCAGCACATTAACCGCTTGTTGATTTTCTGTTTGATAGTTTTGTCTGTAGCAGGATTTGATATTTGCTGGCAGCCACAATAGCTTAAAAAAAAAAAAAGCAGCAGCACCAACACCAAAAAAACCTCTGGGCTTTTTTTTTTTTAAAAGGATATTGCAATACATATTAAAAATTAGAGGTAAGAAATGTCACCAAAAGAGGAAGTGACTACAAGAAGGGGAAGCCAATGAATGCCAAAATGCATGGCTCAGCAATCTCCTGCAATCTGCCTTTCTAAAGTTAGCTTCCAATATTGCTGAAAGCACTTGCAGAACAAAAAATAAAAATAAGAGAGATCCTCTTCTTCCCCCTGACAAAAATGGAAAGTACTTTTAAGTTTGGGGATAACCTCATACAATGACATGATGTGGGTGGATCCATGAGGCTATTTTACTGTAAACTATCAGCAAAAGAATTTCTCAGCAGAAGTTGAATTCTTAAAATAGACGAATATGCATGCACATTTAATTGCTTCCTAAAGCTAAAATAAAGTCTGAACATAATTTAAAAAAGTTACTACATATTAATATAATCCTAAGTGTTGACCATTTTGGGTCCCAGGGATTCATATCAGAAAGTTTTTGATTGCCTGGATTTTGCACTGCCTCGAGCAGGTTCATTAGTGCTGGCATAAACTTGGACAGATGTTTACAGTAGCAGAAAGAGCTCTTTTGGGTAGGGATTCTCCTTTTTGTTTGTACAGTACCTAGCACACGAGGGTCATGGTCTGTGACTTGGGCTTTTAATTGCTATGCAATATAAGAAATAAGAAGAACTTCTCACCTGTGGTGGGATGTAAGGAACTGATAGTGTCTCAGAAATGGGTTGTACTGGCCAGGTAATGAGTGTCGCCAGAGAGGCTGAAAAATCCCTTATGGATAGGCTTGAAAGGATTAGCTTTTTATTGCTAAATGTTGATAAACTCTGCACGAACGAACACACACACACACACACACACACACACACAAATATTTTCATCGATAATCAACATTTACGAATAGTCAAAGTAAGAAGAATTGACCTTAAGAATTTATTAGTTTGATTTTAAGGCTCAAATTTTGATATATGACATTGACTGTGTATTTTATGGTTATGAAGCTTTAACTTTTTGAATCTCAGTCTCTATGTCATTGGATATTTGCCTGACTCCCCCAATAATGTCCCATAACTGAAAATTTAATTTCAAACATTTATAATTTCAAGGATATTTCTAAGCATTTTTTTTTTTTAAATCTCATTCTGCCAAGTCTGCTTGTGGAAAAGTTCTATAGAACTTAAGAGGGATGAAGCCAGTCTGGTTCTATAGAACTATCCTCTAAACCTAGAGAATTTAATAGTGATTTTTTCTGAACAATCCTATGGAATTTTGTAGCCGGGATATAATTCCCTGTAAAATTCCTCATAAAGTGAACCTGCACTGAGGCTTTTTCATAACAAAAGCCTGAACTCCGTTTTAGTTTTGCTTGGTTTTGAGTTTCATCTAGAACATTTTTCACAGATCTGTTTCTGACATGAACCTAGAGAAACAAGGTCACATAGAGAAGTCTACTGCCAATTATTACCTTAGCCTAATTACCGCTGTTGTGCTAGAGCTATAACATACAAGACCCTGACTGCAGGACTCTGCCTGGCTTTAATTGCCCAGCACTGCAGTGCCTGCACACGTAATTAATTCCTTTTGAAGTCCATATTAACTTTCGGGGCACAGTGACTGTGGGGTCTGGCCCTATGTAAACTGAGTAATTCCACATATCTTTTTTGTTATGAAGCATAGATCAGAACCTTACTGGTACATCCAGTTGGCCTGTTTATGTTCAATATATCCTTTTTCTTTTAATGGCAGTATAATTTCAATTACTATGTTGGCATTACAATTAGAGCTGTTGGGAGTGTAATTTTCCTGTGTGAACCAAGCCAAAGAAAAGGAAACTTTCCACAGTTGCTGGTGTCTCTGAACTAGCATATCTTTATAAACATGAATGAATCAGTTCTGAATCACCTTCCACAAAGTTGGATTCCTCCCAATTTAAGGAGTCTGTTGCTTAGCTGGAAACCAATTAAATGAAACAAGTTAACACTCAGCCTCCATTGAATGTGCTGGATGGAGGTTATGAAGGAAGTGCCCTGCCCTCCTGTAAAATTTAAAACCAAAAAAGGTATTTAAGTGATCAAACAGAAACTGAAGAGTGCCCTGGGCTTAAAGATGTACAGAAAACACTTATGACTAGGCTTGGAAGGATTAGATTTTTATCGGTAAATGTTGATAAACATTGATTTCACCATACATGTGCACACTCACCAAAAATATTTCCATCAATAATTATCAAAATGTACTGATAGGCAAAGTAAGAAAAATGCTGCTGGAGAACTCATTACAGTCAAAATCCTAGTGATTTATACTTCTGAATTAGGCTTGTTACAAATGGAGTAGAGAATGAATGGGGATGGGGGAGGCTGATTTAAAGATTTTTGACAGTGGATATTGACAATTTGTTTTAATAGTTTATAAAGCTTTAACTTTTTGAATCTCTGGCTACTGTCATTAATTGTCTGACACTTATAATTTCTGTGAGAATCTAATTAAATAAAAATTGAGGAAAAAATGCTTAAACCTCATAATTTTGTGCAACTGTGAACATTTAAATAAATATCCAAAAATACTTAAAAATAAACATCAATATTTGTTGAAATTATAAACAAATACAAATCAAAACTTGCCAGGCTTACTTATTATACTTTAGACAGAGGTGTAAGCCATCAATTTATAGCAGAAGTAGCTCAAAACTACTCAGGGTGCTTTTCAGATACCTCTTTTTAAATTATACAATTGATAGAATGGGAGATATAACTGAATAATTTATTAAAAATTACATAATAGTAGCATTAAATATGGGAACTAAGGACTTGATCCAAAGCCCATAGACTCATAGGACTGGAAGGGACCTCGAGAGGTCATCTAGTCCAGTCCCCTGCACTCATGGCAGGACTAAGTATTATCGAGACCATCCCTGACAGGTGTTTGTCCAACCTGCTCTTAAAAATATCCAATGATGGAGATTCCACAATCTCCCTAGGCAATTTATTCCAGTGCTTAATCATCTTGACAGGAAGTTTTTCCTAATGTTCATCCTAAACCTCCCTTGCTGCAATTTAAGCCCATTGCTTCTTGTCCTATCGTCAGAGGTTAAGAAGAACAATTTTTCTTCCTCCTCCTTATAACAACCTTTTATATACTTGAAAACTGTTATCATGTCCCCTCTGAGTCTTCTCTTCTCCAGACTAAACAGACCCAATTTTTTCAATCTTCCCTCGTAGGTCATGTTTTCTAGACCTTAATAATTTTTTGTCGCTCTTCTCTGGACTTTCTCCAATTTGTCCACATCTTTTGTGAAATGTCCCCAAAACTGGACACACTACTCCTGTTGAGGCCTAATCAACGTGGAGTAGAGCGGAAGAATTACTTCTCGTGTCTTGTTTACAACACTCCTGCTAATACATCCCAGAATGATGTTCGGTGGTGGGGTGTTTTTTTTATTTTTATTTTATTTTTATTTTTTGTTTTTTTGTAACAGTATTATACTGACTCATATTTAGCTTGTGATCCACTATGACCCCCGATCCCTTTCCGCAGTACTCCTTCCTAGGCAGTCATTTTCCATTTTGTATGCATGCAACTGATTGTTCCTTTCTAAGTGGAGTACTTTGCATTTGTCCTTATTAAATTTCATCCTATTTACTTCAGACCATTTCTCCTGTTTGTCCAGATCATTTTGAATTATAATCCCATTATCCAAAGCACTTGCAATCCCTCCCAGATTGGTATCATCCGCAAACTTTATAAGTGTGCTCTCTATGCCATTATCTAAATCATTGATGAAGATATTGAACAGAACCGGACCCAGAACTGATCCCTGCAGGACCCCACTCGTTATGCCCTCCCAGCATGACTGTGAACCACTGATAACCAGGGCCAGATTAAGGTTACAAAGGGCCTAAGGCTAATGAGAGGGAAAGGACTAAGTATGAATTGCAAAATTTTTTTTGAAGTTGTCAAACATTTATCTACATACTTATTTACATATTTATGTAAAGTTGACAAGTTTGTTTGAATATTTGTGTAGTGAGAGTAGAATAAACTATTTCCCCGTCCTAGCTTTAGCTGTGGCAAAGTCATGACTGATGTCATAATTCAAAGACCTGATGATTTCATTCTCAATGCTCAAGAGGGACAAAGCACTGAGATGCTTGAGTGTCATGGTGGATCGGAGGACATTTTTTTTGATCCTTGTTAGAAAAGAAAAAACGTTCTCCACTAGAGTTAGTGATCATTAGTGAGAAATACAGCTGAAATGCAGCTTCAACATTTGGGAAACCTTGGACTTGGTGATAGTTTGGTACATCCAAATAGATTTGCTTTCATCATCTTTTCTTTCTATATCTGAGAATAATGTGAATTCAACAAATTGAAGAGATTCTTTACTAATAACTACTGGGAAATCATCTGGGTACTTCTGAAACAGACGTTTGATACCTTCACTGAGGTCAGAACTTGAAATGTTAGGTGAAAATTGTCAGTACACTAAAGGTTTTTATCAATATTTTTGTAAGCCTTGATCCGATGTTCTAATGAACTCTTCCGTTTGTCAATGATTGTGATGAAAGTATTCAGAGTAGCAGCCGTGTTAGTCTGTATTCGCAAAAAGAAAAGGAGTACTTGTGGCACCTTAGAGACTAACAAATTTATTAGAGCATAAGCTTTCGTGAGCTACAGCTCACTTCATCGGATGCATTTGGTGGAAAAAACAGAGGAGAGATTTATATACACACACACAGAGAACATGAAACAATGGGTTTATCATACACACTGTAAGGAGAGTGATCACTTAAGATAAGCCATCACCAACAGCGGGGGGGGAAGGAGGAAAAACCTTTCATGGTGACAAGCAGGTAGGCTAATTCCAGCAGTTAACAAGAATATCAGAGGAACAGTGGGGGGTGGGGTGGGAGGGAGAAATACCATGGGGAAATAGTTTTACTTTGTGTAATGACTCATCCATTCCCAGTCTCTATTCAAGCCTAAGTTAATTGTATCCAGTTTGCAAATTAATTCCAATTCAGCAGTCTCTCGTTGGAGTCTGTTTTTGAAGCTTTTTTGTTGAAGTATAGCCACTCTTAGGTCTGTGATCGAGTGACCAGAGAGATTGAAGTGTTCTCCAACTGGTTTTTGAATGTTATAATTCTTGACGTCTGATTTGTGTCCATTCATTCTTTTACGTAGAGACTGTCCAGTTTGGCCAATGTACATGGCAGAGGGGCATTGCTGGCACATGATGGCATATATCACATTGGTAGATGCGCAGGTGAACGAGCCTCTGATAGTGTGGCTGATGTGATTAGGCCCTATGATGGTATCCCCTGAATAGATATGTGGACAGAGTTGGCAACGGGCTTTGTTGCAAGGATAGGTTCCTGGGTTAGTGGTTCTGTTGTGTGGTGTGTGGTTGCTGGTGAGTATTTGCTTCAGATTGGGGGGCTGTCTGTAAGCAGGACTGGTCTGTCTCCCAAGATCTGAGAGAGCGATGGCTCGTCCTTCAGGATAGGTTGTAGATCCTTGATGATGCGTTGGAGGGGTTTTAGTTGGGGGCTGAAGGTGATGGCTAGTGGCGTTCTGTTGTTTTCTTTGTTGGGCCTGTCCTGTAGTAGGTGACTTCTGGGTACTCTTCTGGCTCTGTCAATCTGTTTCTTCACTTCAGCAGGTGGGTACTGTAGTTGTAGGAATGCATGATAGAGATCTTGTAGGTGTTTGTCTCTGTCTGAGGGGTTGGAGCAAATGCGGTTATATCGTAGCGCTTGGCTGTAGACAATGGATCGAGTGGTATGATCTGGATGAAAGCTAGAGGCATGTAGGTAGGAATAGCGGTCAGTAGGTTTGTGATGAAAGTATTAACTCTGAAGGCCTTCTTGTCACTGAACAAGTGGGCAGTTGCATCGTTTCATGTCTTCTGTCTTTTGCGGCATTTGGCTTTCTTATACTCATGGTTAGCAGTCCTTGCAGCCCCCTGAATTTCATACTCATCAAAACTATTCTGCATTTGTTGAAAACAGATCCAAGACTCCTCATTAGGTTTACAGCAGTTCAATTTGAGCCCTTTGCAAGCTTAGACTGCACCCGCTGAGTGGTTGAAGTATATCATTCCAGACCTCTCACAAAATATCAGTTTCCAAAGTGCACATGGCATCACTCAGGATCTTCACATCTTTTCTTGTTGCTGATTTTTGAGATTAATCATCCTTGATGCTCTCTAGTGCTTCAAGGATGCTGGGGTATCCCAGAACAACTGAATTCACAGCTTCAGCATTGGCAGTGCACTGTGTCCCTGAGTGTAATTTGGGCACTGGGCATCGCTTTCATAGTGAATCTCTAAGAATCATCCAACGACTGGTGGATGCAGAGAAAAAATTGTACAATTGTTGGACAAATCCAAAAAACCCCTGCTTTAACACAACAACCCATGGCAGACTGGCCAATAAGGTTGAGTGAGTGTGTAGCACGTGGTATGTAATCAACCAAACCATTGCACTCTTATCTTTGCCTGAATCCCTGAATGTTTGCCACTCATATTACTTGCATTGTCATAGCTTTGGCCACAACAAAAGCTGATGTCAATCCCATTTTCAGTGAGGAAATCAAGTAGGTACAAGGCAAGTTTCTCCCCTGTGTGGCTGGTGATGTTTATGAAAGTCATGAAACATTCAACTGGTCCACTACACTCTGGGAATGGTTTTCCAACCAGTTGTAATCCCACCTTATAGAATTTCCATCAAGGTTGCGTTTCCCTAGTTTGTTTATGAGAAGGTCATGCGAGACAGTATCAAAAGCTTTTACTAAAGTCAAGATGAAGTCAAATAATTTTGTTTGTGCTTGTATAGCACCTAACATAATGCAGATCTGGTCCATGACTAGGATTCCTAGCCTCTACAGTAATACAAATAATGAATAAATAATAAAAATAGGAATCTTTCTATTGAGGTCAGTGGGCTTTGGATTTGGATTCTATACCAAGTCCTCTAGGTATAGAAAGGGATCATATTTCTACATCAAAATAGGTGTGAGATTCAGTGAGCAAAAATCACTTACATCTGGAGATGAGTAAATCATTCATTTTCATTGCATTTCACTTTTTTCCTATGAATAAAATATTTGGAAATAGATAAAATATTGAATTGAATTTGAAGTTATTTGTGGTTTTTAAAAGTATTTCTCTCCCACCTCTATTTGAATAACTTGTGAACAGTTTCTAGTGAATATTCTATATTCAGAATTCAAGTTAGTTTCATAGCTCAACGGAGCTGCAAATGTATAAATGAGGGTAGAACTTGGCCCTTTGTCTAGCACAGAAGAACTGGAAATAGGACTTTCTCAGGCCATTTCCATCTCAAACTGATGTCATTCATTTGATAATCTAACTATGACAGCCCGTAAACTTCCTGTACCTGACATTTTGGAAACAGAAATGGTAAAACAAAGGAAATTCGTATTTTCTAATTCATTTACTTTTATCACAGTGATTCAGCAATGAATGTTAGTTGGACTCTCAGCCGGAAATATACCAACCCAGGCAGTTCCATTTGCTCCACATACATTCATAGATTGACTCATACATACATTTTCCCTACTCCATTTTTTTTTTGCTTTTTTTTTTAAAAGTGGAATACCACCATGATGGGTACAGAATAGAAACATGAATAGATACAATAGAAAGCCTGATATTTTTGTGATGTCTTAATCCTATTCAAGAACTCATTTTGGGGCAGGAAAGCAACTGCTTGAAATGGGGAATTACCAAAAAAACAAACAAACCCCAAACCAAACCATTTATCTTTAGCATGAATAAATTATAAGCCATTTATACTTGAGACACAAAACTGAACTGTCAAACATCCAGGTACTGGAATGAGATAAAACTGCATACATAATAAAGCAATAACAAAACCATACCCTCTCATCCTATGATCAGCCAACTCTTAATGTGATAATTTTGATTGGATCGCTGTTTAATAATGGTTCACACTTTTTTCAGAAGCCAGAGAATTAACCATACTTGACATTTTTAAACAATGTTACTATGTCCAAATATCCCTCTAATCTAAAGCTTGTGTATCTGCATTCATGAACATAACTCGAAATCTTTCATTTGACAGCAGTCTATGTTATCAAGCCCCAACTGATAGTTTTGGGCATGGTCAGTCCTAGGGCATAGCTTTGAAATGGGCCTGTCTCCTGTTCTGTGCCTACAATTAAACTCAGCCACACTTTTGACAATTCACCATAGATATCAGTGAAATTTAGATGTCCAATTACTTGTAAATAAGGTACTATTCTGAGGCATTTTACAGTGCACCCATGAGGATAGTGCCTCAGCTGGTATAAACTGGCATAGCTCCATTGAAGCTAACGTAGCGCTACTAGTCTACATGAGGCCCATACATTTTTGAGTCTGCAGGACCTCAACCCAGGTGTTTGAGCTCAGTAAAGAGGGGCAGCAACTGAAACTTTAAACCCAGCATCACCTGGTCACACTTCCTTTAACCGGATTCGACCTGTGCTTTCCCCCAATTCAGACTGACTTTGGTGTGCGAGCGGTGGACAGGCTCATAACTTCCTCTGTGTCTTCTAGTGCTACCAGCACAGCTCTTCCAGTTTTTGTGCTCTGGAAGCCTGCAGCCTGTAATCACATTGGGTCTGTGGAAGAAGGATAATTGCGCTTTCGCAGCGCCAACCACAATCCTGCTCCTAGCACAAGGATAGCAGTCTCTCCCACACAGAGTAGTGGTTTATTTGCCAGATGTGATAATTTCCTGGACAAAACTTATTGAACTAAGTTTAACTGTATTAAATTTCTGTATCCTTGTGGTCTGGGGACTATATGGGGGGCCCCAGTCATTTGGGAAGGGTTGGAAGACTTGTGGCCACTGAGTTCCCCAGGAGACTGAATGTGCTTGTTCCCAGAGAGAGCTGTTAGGAACTTGTGACCACAGAAAAAAACCCTGGATGGATCTGAAGGACCGTTCTGCCAGAGCCCTCCTTGGAGTCAGGGGATGATCTTTGGTCAGCTTATTAGCATGTGGGTAGGTTCTTCTGTTTTTAATATTTTCTCTGTAATATATTCACCTTGTGCTTGATTAGAAGAAGCCCCATGGTAGTTTAACAATTCCGCTGTTTACTATCTCTGAGGAGATAAGTCAAACAGGCCTGCTTTGCTGGGGAATTCACAGTACAGGCAGGGAGCTGTGCAATCTGGAAATATCCCAGGTAGGTGGGAGAGAGAGAGAAACATCTCTGACCAAGAGAGGTGATGGCTGAGGAGCCAGGAGCTTAGTATGGGTGCCCTTTTTAGAAATACGGGTGCAGTTGCCCTGGACTGTAATAGTTTATTTAAACTAAAGGGAAATGAACAAAAGCTGTCTGGTTGATATGGCTTCCATCACCATCATATATGAACACATCACAAACAACATATTTATCATCACAACACTCATGTCAGCTAGAAGAGTGCTGCTAGCCCCCTTCTTCTAGATGGGGAACTGAGGCACAGAGAGTAAGGGCCTGCTTTTTTTTTTTTTTGCAACTCCAATGGATTTCAGTGGGAGTGGCAGTGCTTAGCACTTCTGCAAATCAGGCTCAAGACGTCTTGCCCAAGATCAAACAGTAAGTCTGTGGCCGAGTCTTCAAGGACCATGCTAGTGCCCTATCCACTAGACTAGTGTTTCTCAACCTTTTTGATACCAGGGATAATCTTGCTGCCTTTGTAAACTGTGTCAGGGAGATTCAGGGACCGATGTGGGTCCACTACCTAGTCATTGAGAAACACTGCTCTAGACCATCTTTCCTTGGCTTGTTGATCTCACTTCCTATTATGCAGTGTGTTTTGAAACATCCTGATTTGTGGCTGCATGAGAATGTTTGTTTTGTTCTATATTGAGCTTTTGAAATGCCCTTGCGGGTGAGAGGTCAGAATTCCACTTTCTATTCTACATGACTTTAAGTGTAGGAAGTTGTGAATATCTGTTCCTTTTCAAGATTAATAGAAATGTGTCCCAAGAAGGATATGGAGCTTGCAAGCTTTGCTCTGTGGACATTTCATGTTGGTACTAAATTTTTAGTAAACTTTTTTTCAAATCTCTCCCACTTCCAAATATTCAAAATTATAGTTGTTGAAATTCACCAATGTTCTCATCTGATTAATTTTATTGTGCTTATTTTTTTATACTTTGGGTGGAGAGGGTGGCAACATTAGTTGGATCCAAGGACCTTATTGTTAGGTGTGTATTTTGGTGTGTCTACAGTTGGGGAGGGGAGAGGGAAGAGAGTTAATCTGAGTTAATGCATTAACTTGGGTTAAAACAGGCAACTTGGCTTTTAACTTGGGTTAGAAGCTCAAGCCTATAGGGGAGTCTGGGGCTGAACTCAAGCTGCTAACATCCACCATCCCCCCCCCTTTAAAATGTTTGTTTATTTATTTATTTATTTATTTAGGCGCAGTGAAGACATACTATAAGAGGGAGACAGAGAACCAGTGTTCCCCATACTACCTGCCAGAGGAAACTCTGCTCAGACTGGGGCAAGGGGTGAGAGCAGCAAGAGTGCTGTGGACCCCTTTTGAGGAGTTCGGGCAACACGAGAGAGATGAGTTCCTTCATACCCCACATAATCAGCATTATGGTTGATTGTAAGGTGCTACAAGATCAGCTTTTAACTCTGGTTAGCAGCAGCTCAACCAAAATTTAGAAGGGGAGAAAAGTTGGGTCAGGAAACCTCCCCAAGCTCAGCTGTTCGTCAAACTCTGAACTGGGAGACATGTTGGCAGCCCATTCTAGTAGGTGCTTTTCTAGCATCAGTTATGCCTCCCCATCACACTCCCCAGAACAAAGAGCATTGTCCATATTTTTCAGCAATCAGAATCTGTAAAAAGAAAAGGAGTACTGTAGAGACTAACAAATTTATTTGAGCATAAGCTTTCATGAGCTACAGCTCACTTCATTGGATGCATTCAGTGGAAAATACAGTGGGGAGATTTTTATATACATAGAAAACATGAAACAATGGGTGTTACCATACACACTGTAAGGAGAGTGATCACTTAAGGTGAGCTATTACCAGCAGGAGAGTGGTGGTGGGGGGGGGGATCTTTTGTAGTGATAACCAAGGTGGGCCATTTCCAGCAGTTGACAAGAATGTCTGAGGAACAGTGGGGGTGGGGGAGGGGAAATAAACATGGGGAAATAGTTTTATTTTGTGTAATGACCCATCCACTCCCAATCTCTATTCAAGCCTAAGTTAATTGTATCCAGTTTGCAAATTAATTCCAGTTCAGCAGTCTCTTGTTGGAGTCAGTTTTTGAAGTTTTTTTTGTTGAAGAATAGCCACTCTTAGGTCTGTAATCGAGTGACCAGAGAGATTGAAGTGTTCTCTGACTGGTTTTTGAATGTTATAATTCTTGACGTCTGATTTGTGTCCATTTATTCTTTTACGTCGAGACTGTCCAGTTTGACCAATGTACATGGCAGAGGGGCATTGCTGGCACATGATGGCATATATCACATTGGTAGATGCGCAGGTGAACAAGCCTCTGATAGTGTGGCTGATGTGATTAGGCCCTCTGATGGTGTCCCCTGAATAGATATGTGGACAGAGTTGGCAATGGGCTTTGTTGCAAGGATGGTTCCTGGGTTAGTGGTTCTGTTGTGTGGTGTGTGGTTGCTGGTGAGTATTTGCTTCAGGTTGGGGGGCTGTCTGTAAGGAAGGACTGGCCTGTCTCTCAAGATCTGTGAGAGTGATGGGTCATCTTTCAGGATAGGTTGTAGATCCTTGATGATGCATTGGAGAGGTTTTAGTTGGGGGCTGAAGGTGATGGCTAGTGGCGTTCTGTTATTTTCTTTGTTAGGCCTGTCCTGTAGTAGGTGACTTCTGGGTACTCTTCTGGCTCTGTCAATCTGTTTCTTCACTTCAGGAGGTGGGTATTGTAGTTGTAAGAAGGCTTGACAGAGATCTTGTAGGTATTTGTCTCTGTCTGAGGGGTTGGAGCAAATGCAGTTGTATTGTAGAGCTTGGCTGTAGACAATGGATCGTGTGGGGTGGTCTGGATGAAAGCTGGAGGCATGTAGGTAGGAATAGCAGTCAGTAGGTTTCTGGTATAGGGTGGGGTTTATGTGACCATCGCTTATTAGCACCATAGTGTCCAGGAAGTGGATCTCTTGTGTGAACTGGTCCAGGCTGAGGTTGATGGTGGGATGGAAATTGTTGAAATCCTGGTGGAATTTCCATGGGTCCAGATGATGAAGATGTCATCAATGTAGCGCAAGCAGAGTAGGGGCAATAGGGGACAAGAGCTGAGGAAGCGTTGTTCTAAGTCAGCCATAAAAATGTTGGCATACTGTGGGGCCATGCGGGTACCCATAGCAGTGCCGCTGATTTGAAGGTATACATTGTCCCCAAATGTGAAATAGTTATGGATGAGGACAAAGTCACAAAGTTCAGCACCAGCTTAGCCATGACATTATCGGGGATACTGTTCTTGACGGCTTGTAGTCCATCTTTGTGTGGAATGTTGGTGTAGAGGGCTTCTACATCCATAGTGGCCAGGATGGTGTTTTCAGGAAGATCACCGATGGACTGTAGTTTCCTCAGGAAGTCAGTGGTGTCTCGAAGATAGCTGGGAGTGCTGGTAGCGTAGGGCCTGAGGAGGGAGTCTATATACCAGACAATCCTGCTGTCAGGGTGCCAATGCCTGAGATGATGGGGCGTCCAGGATTTCCAGGTTTATGGATCTTGGGTAGCAAATAGAATACTCCAGGTTGGGGTTCTAGGGGTGTGTCTATGTGGATTTGTCCTTGTGCTTTTTCAGGGAGTTTCTTGAGCAAATGCTGTAGTTTCTTTTGGTAACTCTCAGTGGGATCAGAGGGTAATGGCTTGTAGAAAGTGGTGTTCGAGAGCTGCCTAGCAGCCTCTTGCTCATTTTCCTACCTATTCATGATGACGACAGCATCTCCTTTGTCAGCCTTTTTGATTATGATGTCAGAGTTGTTTCTGAGGCTGCGGATGGCATTGTGTTCTGCACAGCTGAGGTTATGGGGCAAGTGATGCTGCTTCTCCGCAATTTCAGCTCGTGCATGCCGGCAGAAGCACTCTATGTAGAAGTCCATTCTGTTGTTTCGACCTTCAGGAGGAGTCCACCCAGAATCCTTCTTTTTGTAGTGTTGGTAGGAAGGTCTCTGTGGGTTAGTATGCTGTTCAGAGGTGTGTTGGAAATATTCCTTGAGTCGGAGACGTCGAAGATAGGATTCTAGGTCACCACAGAACTGTATCGTGTTCGTGCGGGTGGAGGGGCAGAAGGAGAGGCCCCAAGATAGGACAGATTCTTCCGCTGGGTAAGAGTATAGTTGGATAGATTAACAATATTGCTGGGTGGGTTAAGGGAACCACTGTTGTGGCCCCTTGTGGCATGTAGTAGTTTAGATAGTTTAGTGTCCTTTTTCTTTTGTAGGGAAGCAAAATGTGTGTTGTAAATGGCTTGTCTAGTTTTTGTAAAGTCCAGCCACGAGAAAGCTAGTGTGGAAGGTTGTTTTTTTATGAGAGTATCCAGTTTTGAGAGCTCATTCTTAATCTTTCCCTGTTTGCTGTAGATGATTTTGATCAGATGGTTCCGCAGTTTCTTTGAGAGCGTGTGGCACAAGCTGTCAGCATAGTCTGTGTGGTATATAGATTGTAATGGATTTTTTACCTTCAGTCCTTTTGGTATGATGTCCATCTGTTTGCATTTGGAAAGGAAGATGATGTCTGTCTGTATCTGTATGAGTTTTTTCATGAAGTTGATAGATTTCCACTCCATACGGCTAAATTCAGTGCCTTGCATAATGACAGGTTTCAGAGTAGCAGCCGTGTTAGTCTGTATTCGCAAAAAGAAAAGGAGTACTTGTGACACCTTAGAGACTAACAAATTTAATTGAGCATAAGCTTTCGTGAGCTACAGCTCACTTCATTGGATGCATTCAATGGAAAATACATCTGAATATCTGTACTGACACACCACTGAGATCACTCTCCAAGCCTAAATTCACCCCATTCCCTTCTCCTACCACACCATGGCTTTCCTAGGTAGGTTCCCCTTGAGAACAGGGTCACCCTTGTGCCATCCATCTCACTATGTCCCTTTCTTCTGCTTCACTTAATTGCACTGCAGTGCCACAGAGGCCCCTCCTTCTCCCTTTGCGCTTTGTGGTAGGCCTCCGACTAACCCAGTGTCTGTCTTGCCTGTGATGCTAGCTCTGTGCTAACTAACAGCAGGCCTGATTCACTGTCCTTAATCGTGTTGAGAAGTATTCATGGACTCCATAGGGTCACTCCGTGTGAGGAAAAGTGACAGAACTGGGCCCAGTGTGAGTCAGTGCAGTGCAACTTGCAAGAGCTGGTTGCAGCAGGACACCACCATTTTTTCAAAGTGAGTCACTTAGAAACCAATGAAATGAAAACTCAGAGACAACGAAAATGAAGAGAGAGAGAAAGCACTACGGCCTGATACAAAAACACGTGTTCACAGGGCCTACTGTTGTGGAGCTAGTGTAAGGGATCTATGTTGCCCTCAGTCATTAGGAGGTCTATCGGGGCATTGCCACAGTGCCCTGAAGTATGGGTAGGCACTGCTTCACAGGTCCCAGAGGGGTCTGTAGGAAATGGAGCATAATCTAGAGCAGCCTGAAGGCTGCTCTAACTTACACCAGGGGCTGGGCAGACTTGCATGACCTTGAATATGTGGAATGCAAAGATCTCAAGCCACTTTTGTGCTGCACTTCCCTCCCTTCACATACCTGCCCCAAGTAGAGGAATTGTTTAATTGAGAATCCGGTCCAAAGAACCCAATTCCCCTCATGTTTATGCTAGTTTTACATGTTGTCAATGGAATTACTCCTGATTTGCATTGGTTGAAATGAAGTGACAATCAGGCTGCAGGATCAGGTTGAAGAGTTTCTAGTCATGTGTTAGAAAATGGGTGGAAGAGTTATTTCAAGGACGTAGCTCTGAAATACTACCACTTATAGTGTTTACATTACACCATGCTACATTAGAGGAGTAGTGCTGAAATTACACAGAGATGTGTTCAGAACCTTTTCCCCTGCAGCTAGTAGATTTACAGTTACAGTACATCAGCCTTAGGGTTCATAGCTAAATGCCCACTACAGTAATGTGATTGAGTAGAATACAAGAAATATAACAACTTGTTGCCAGTATTAAGCCTTGGCTGCTCTTGAGAAACTTGACACATTTCCTACACTGGCTGACCTCAGTTCAGCTGTACTGGTGTTACTGATGGTGGGAGGGATGTGTGTGTGTTGTACAGAGCCCAGCACAATGGGAGTCCTGGTCCTTGACAAATGACAAATAACAATAACAAACGGGGGCTTGTCTGCTGACACTACTTTTAACCAGCATAGGCCAGATTTTTCCAAAGAGCTCAGCATCCAACATGCTTTGGAAAATCTGACCGCTTATTTGGGCGCCTGTTTGGGAGCAGAAGTCTTCTGAGAATCTGGGGGGATTGTTTGGGTGTTGAGCCCTTCTAAATATTCCAGCTCAGCCTATGGCATCTAATCAGACGTCTGGCAAAATGTAAGTGACTTAGTC
Organism: Dermochelys coriacea; assembly: GCF_009764565.3. Lineage (NCBI taxonomy): Eukaryota > Metazoa > Chordata > Testudines > Dermochelyidae > Dermochelys > Dermochelys coriacea. The sequence goes on along the minus strand of NC_050068.2, from coordinate 196,794,163 downwards.
CTAATTGTCGGAATGCCTCAGCGTGAGAGAGTGTTCCCACCACACACCTTTATGACTGTCAGGGTCTTCACCCTGCATGTCGACCCCGCTTCCTCCCTGTCCCTCCATACCCCTTTTAGGGGCACTGTGAGCGTCCAGGTTAGTGCAGTGGGGCAGTTCCTGCACTCGCCAATGCACAACTTCTGCAGTTGTGGGCACAGCGTAAGGGGCAGGTATGAGAATGGGGGGGGGTCTCCTTCTACCATGGCATACCACTATGCATAAGGTCAGGTAGAATCTGGCCCACAATGTCCTGGGCTGCTTCTTCAGAGCACTGTTTCCCTTTTTATAACGGAAACCATATTCTTCCTCATTGCACCGATACCAAGAAAAACCACACCGATGAAATGAGACAAAACCTGTCATCTAAAAATGATACTAACTCTGCTTCTCCTTTTTAATGAAATTGGGGGCTTCATATTTTCACTCTTCCCCGCCTCCCCCCCAAGGCAGGAGAGGGGAATTTATGAATGTTGCCTGTGCCACTGGACGGTGTTCCTGACTCCGAGTCCTATGATCAGATCACTAGATTGGGCCCTTCTCTATGCCCCTGCATCTTGGCAATGTTCCCTGCACCAGTGGAGGACTGGATTCTGTTCTCTTCAGAGCTCATCAATGTCACACATCACGTGTGTCTAGAGCACTCAACTGGCCCATTATATTTTTCTATTTGTTTCATCAGTTTTATCATCCATATTTTCTTTGTGATTTTTGGATAGTGTACTTGCTGTGGATAAATAATACGAGGGTTCTTTGGTTCTTTCATAGCTTGGATCATGTATTAATAAAAATTTTTCTCTGCCCACCATCTCCCCTAAAACCGCTAAAGCAATCTATATTGATGCTGAAGCTTCCTGGGGTAGTTTTTGTGTCTGCTGTGGTTTCTTATGGTGTTTTTTATGTTTATGATGCCAAACATCTGCAGAAACGTAGAGAGAGAGCCCTCCTCCAATGCATTTTGTAGAGGCTGCCGAACCACCACTGTTATGTGGCAGTAGGTTTCAGAGACAATTTAGCTTATGATGTGCTAACGAGTCATTAATTCCACTTGATTTGCTGCAGCACATTTGTTGTTTCCCTAAATAATATTCAGTTTTACTTAGCTTTTAAACTAAAACACTAATTTTAAAGAGGTGACTACAAAAGAGTTTAGTACAAGGTTCTGATCAGTACCGAGTGCAACTGATTTTGAATGGGATACTGCTTCAGGGCGGCTTTACTGGGGGTCCATGGGCACCATTACACCCACAGAACTCGGGCCAGGATTAACCAATGTACACTGGGTGCACTTGTACAGGTTTGGATCTCTGGTTTGACTTGGCTGCCCCTCCGTTCTGAGTTTGAGTGGTGCTGCAACCAGGTGCATGGGGTCATAGCGCCACTCAGGTTTTGCTTCTGGCATTGATAACGTGGGGAGTGACTCGCCTGCCTTGGCCAAGCCCAGATCCCATCACCACCACTGCTGGCATTATCATGCCAGTCCTGAGACGACCCGTCAGGCAGCGAGCCCAGAGGTAGGAGTGAGGTTTTGTGATGCCACTTCCATCAGCAGCAGGGGTGGAGCTCAAGGAGAGACATGACCACGAACGTTCCCCTGGCTGCGTACAGGCCAGAGTCCCCTCATCCCAATGGGGAGGGCAGTGACCCCATAGACTTGGGCCCTCTCTGACCCCTCTCTCTGACCCCTAACAGTACATCTATTGAAGTGGGAGACTACATCTGCCCAGCACTGCATGGATTAGTCTGTGTTAGAAGATCTATTTATCTTAGGTACTCCCCATCTTCAATGTATTTATTAGAGCTGGGCAGAGAATAGATGTTCTGTTTTGCAGAGGATCCTGAAAATTTCAAAACTTTCCACCAAACATAATGTCTGAAAAAGTATTAATTTTGGATTTATTGAAATATCTTTTTTTTTTGTTGCTGTTAAGGAGAGAGCAAGGGTGAAAGTAAATTAGAGGACTTACCAGTACACCGGAGTCCTGAGCAGGGGGTGTGGCCTCAACTGGAAGAGGCATGGCCTTAACCAGAAGAGGCAGGGCCTTAAATCTCCAGGCCCTTTAAATCTTGATTTAAAGAGCCAAGGCTCCAGCTGCAGTAGTGGTTGCTGGGAGCCCAGGGCCCTTTAAATCACCCCTGAGCTTCCAGCTGCAGAGGTGGCTGGGAACCCCGGGGCTCAGGGGTGATTTAAAGGGCCCAGGGCTCCAGCTGCCGCTACCGCAGTGGAGCCCCGGGCCCTTTAAATCACTGAGGAGCCCTGGGGGCTCCCGGCTGCCACTGCTACCTCTGGGCTCTTGCAGAGCTTTAAAGGGCCTGGGGCTCCGCTGTGGTAGCGGCTGCCGGAGCCCTGAGCCCTTTAAATCCTCTCCTGATCCCCGCTGCTGAAGCCCTAGGGTAGTGGCGGCAGGGCTCTGTCAGGGATTTAAAGGGCCCCGGAGCTCCAGCCGCCGCTACTGCCCCGGCCCTTTAAATCCACTCTGAAGCCCAGCCACCGCTACCCCAGGGCTTCGGCAGCAGGGCTCCGGCGGGGCTTAGTGTGGGCTGGAGCTCCGGGGCCCTTTAAATCCCTGCCAGAGCCTCACCGCCGCTACCCCAGGGCTCGGGCAGCAGGGCTCAGGTGGAGATTTAAAGGGCCAAGGCGGTAGCAGCGGCTGTAGCTTCGGGGTTCTTTAAATCGCCACTGCTACCCCAGAGCTTTAAATTGCCCTCTGGGAAAGCCGGTCCCAATATGGCACACCGGCTCTTACCAGTACGCCGTACCAGGGTGTACTGGCTTACTTTCACCTCTGGGAGAGAGCCTATAGGATGGAGCATAGGATCAAGGGCAGTCATTTGAATTATCAAAAGATGTTTGGGAAATGCTGATAGTATTCAGTTTAAACATTGAAAATGATCTTTAATAACATACTGTGTAAACAGAAGAGCACCACAGATCAGTATAAATAAAAAAGTGATAGTGATAGCAAAATGAAGCTTATTTAATTGGAGTGAAGTAACTGGACTAGAGCTGGCTGAACAGTAACATAACTGATTGCCAGTATTTTTTTCAGATAACATATTAAATGTGGCTCACTGTGATTCATGATATCATTTTTATTCATTTGTAGAAATGGTTGAAAAATCAGAATTTCCATCCTGTGGGAAATTCTAACTATGACATTTGTTTTTGTCTTGAACTGGGACAAAAAAGTTGAAATCTCAAAATTTTTCACAGAACAAAAAGTTCTAAACAACTTTGAAATGAAACATTTGGGTTCAGATAAGTTCAACGTTGACAGGCATCTGCCTGAGATGTTGTGATGCATTGTGGGAATTGTAGTTTTGGTGCTTTGTGTCCCCATTCTTCTCAAAGAACCAATCTTCTCTGTTCAGACTACATGTCCCACAATGCATCACAGTCATGGTACTATCATGAGACACCAACGCAGATTAATGTTGAACTGACACACAATGTTTTGATTCAGTTCAACAAAACTAAATCTTTTGATTTGGGTTGATCAGAGATTAACCAAAATATTGTTGTTCTGACCCAAAACAAAATTCCCAATTTTTCACATAAATTATCAAAAATGTGTAACAGGTGTGATTCACAAGCACTTTTATGCAAATACCTCCGTAGACTGAATAGTTATGAACACAGCTGGTCAGGAGTTTTCTCTCTCTCTCTCTCTCTCTCTTTTTTAAATGCAGTTTCTGGGAAAATGTCCATTTTGCTGAAAAATTTCCATTTTTAACCACATTTAAATAAAAATTAAAAAAAAGAAAATTTTCAACCAGCTGTGTTCATGAGCATTCAGTCTGCGGAAGGATCTGCATAACAAAAGTGCTTGTGAATCACACCTGTTTCCCAAATTTTCACATAAATTATCAAAAATGTGTGCCAGCACTGCATTAGTTATTGTTTGCTCAACTGAACATTTTAATCAGGAGTGTGACTTGTGACAGTTAACCAACCCATAGTCTAGAAATTATTTGACCGCACTCTTCACCAAATGCTTGCAACTAGCAAATATGCTTGAAGAAAATCAGGATCAAGTTCTGGGGTTGGGAGGCTAAATTTGTGAAGATTACTTATTAGACTTGATTCTTCATTGCCTTCACCCTATGTCAGAATTTCCAGCTGTTCAAAGCAGGTATAAAATGCTACTGTATCAGAACAATAGGATTTTACTCTTACTTTATAGAGGTATAAATAATGGCACAAAGCAGGGTAGAATTAGGCTCGTTATTTGTAAGGATCAAGCCCTAGAAACAAGAAACCAGGTAAGCTTATATTTACAATAGTAAAGTGATTCACATTTACACAAAGGTCCCTGTATACTGCTTTGTCATTACTGTAACGCCCCTCTACACTGCCAGAATAATGTAGAGGGGCGTTAACATCACTGAGAACGGGGGCCTTAGTTGGGGCATACAGAGAGAATGACCATCCATAAAAAGTTATAATTTGAGGGTTTGTTTAACTCCTCTAAAATGCTGTAAACTGGGTAAAGTAATCTGTGCATTATGTTATTGATCTTTATGCAATCATAGTGGAGATGCACAGCAAATGAAACCTTTTCAGGGATTCTAGTTATTATACTTGCAGTCCATCTATTGTGCTTATTTATATTTAATTAAAACACTAAGATACAATATCTGAAGGAGGTAATATAGAGCATGTGAAATGAAAGGAGGTGTTTTAAAAAACAAAAAGGGGCGGGGGGAGACACACACACCAAAGCCAGAATATTGAATATCTGAACTCTATTACATTTTGGGGAAGGGTGCAGATTTTAAACCCCTGGATTGAAATCCAACCTCCCCAAGAGCATTTTTTTCTGGGTCCGGTGTGGCTGAAATACCATGAGAACACACCTACTTGCCAGGTGACAGTAATTGGATGAAAACAGCTGATTTTGTGAGATTCGCACCATTCATGGTATTAACATTTAAAGCAACATCAGAAAGACACCCAGGGATTATGATGACTGGACTTTTCAGAAGGGCACAGCACCCACAATTGAGGCCAGATTTTCAATAGGCTCAGCATGCTGGTACTGAGCTCATTTAAAAATTTGGCCCTTTTGTGGTGGCTAAATGGGAGCTGAGTTCTTTCAGAAAATCAGGGCTTATGTGTGGATGCTGAGTGCTTGAAAATCTGGCCTGTCTTTCTGTGATTCCACTTCTCAAAGCCTCTGACTCACTCATCCTTCACCTTTGCTTCCTGGCTACTCAAAGGGGGTGCTTCTGTTCTCTTGTTTGGTTTCAGGCTTCAGGGCTCAGATTAGACTCTTCAAAAGCTTTCCCAAGGCTCAGGAACATTTGAAGTACATCTGGGTCTGTTTTCATGCAAATCTGAATATATTTATGGTTTAGCATTAAAACTCTGACACTTGACATTTTGATTTGGGGTTTGTTCAGACCTACAGGTTGAAGTGAAACCCAGAGGATGAGAACTTACATGAACTGAAGTGGAAAAATGTTCACAGGAACCACTGAGAACAGAAACTGACTAGGTTCCCAGGGCACTATTTAATGAACCTCCATTTTTCTTTGTTATATTATGGAGCAGGGGCAGCTGCTATTCCATAGCTGAGGATGCACCCCGGCCCCGTCGTAAGCACTATTTTTCACCTCCTTATGTTTATGGGCACTAAGTTAATATGCACGAGAGCAGTAATGTAGTGGTTAAAAAAAGTAGATAAATTAATCTTATATAAACTCCATATTCCCCAAATGAGAGGTGGGTAAACTTGATTTACCTTTGACTACATTGCTGCAGGAGTATTGCAGGAGTCAGCAGGAGTTGACACTCCTAACTGGAAAGCTCATCAAAAGAGAGACCTCTCATTGTATGAGCATGAAGCTAATCATATCGATTCTCTCTTCCACCTCCCCCCCTCCCTTTTACCTGATGCATTGACAAGAATATTGCAAGGCATCCACTCTGGAGCGGGGCACTTGTTTGGTGTTCTCACAAATTTCTAAACTTCATTCCATCGTAGCGAGTCTCATGGAAGATATAGAACAAGATTTGATGCAGGCCAGTTTTCATCAGGAGTTCTGAAGTAACCAAAAAGGTGAGCAGTGACCAAACTACAGCTGATTTTATTTTTTTTTTTCCCCCAAGGCGAAGGCTTTAGTGAGACTGTTCGTTTTTCTGGTACTCTGTGTAAAATGCTTCCATGTGATCAATCTCGGAACAACAGAGGCCAGTAGTAACTCCAAGATACAAGGCATCCCTCTGGAAATTTTTCTGGAGAAGATGGTAAACATAGCCTAGGGGTACTATAGCACAGGTAAAGGGCTGTCCTATGCACAAACCTCCATACGTGCCTCCATTAAAAGACAAATATTCATATATTTCTGAATCTGTTTGGTGTCCTCTCTAAAGAGCCAAATCCTTGTGCCACATCTCAGCATAAATGGCTGAGCAACGTACCAGGCAGACACACAGAGGGGAGGGGGAAAGGAATCTTCCTTCACAGGCTGTGGAGCAGATGCAGAGCTGTTCCACAGAGGCTACTTCTGCCCCATTGCTGAAGTGGCCTCCACACACGTATTTTCTTGTTGAGGGAGCAGGGACAGGTTGGGCATCTAAGATGCATTTTGGATGCCAAGTATTGCAAACCCCAAGTATTCAAAAAAAATCCTAAGTCAGATGCCAAAACGTCATGAGATTTTTAAAAGGTTTTTGTTTGTCTTCCGGCTTTTGCACCATTACCATTTTTCTGGCTTTTCTCTACAGCTTGGAGGGATAGAAAGTTATTTAATTTATTTTTTTTAATAGAAAGCAGAGATTCTGGTGCATTCACATGACTCTAGGGCCTAGAGCTTTCAGAAACCCCTCAAATATTGCAAAAGTTGGTAACACTGTCAGCCCCAAAATTTTGCTCTATCACTGGGCCTGTGTCAACAAAAGGTAGGATTAACTCATGATTGAGTATCAATGAATTGACTTTGAGCAGTCAGGGCAGATCTTTTTTCATAGCACCTCAAAGCCACTATGCTTTTCAGCAATTTAACATTGTGATGTCATTTTTTTTTCCTACAGTGTAATTTTTTTTTCCAACTCACCTTCCCACTCTGCTCAGAATCAAAAGACATGCTCTTTGTAGAAGGAATGGAAACCCAAACATGGTTTGCACACACAGTAATCGTTTCCTGATTACCAGGGACTTTCTGGAGTCTATTTTTTAAACAACAAAAGAACAAGAATAAGCCACACTTAAAAACAATTGGAACAACTGCTAATGTTGAGTATGTTTGAAATCTTGGTTTTGCAGCTGTCTTTAACCCCTAAGCTAACTCCTTTAACTCCTACAGTCAGTGACACTTCCATATGCAGACAGAAGTTATATCAGTATGTGACCTTTTTTGTTACAGCATTCCCCCAGGAAACTACTGACGAGACCAGAGAAATCACATTGATGTAATTAGGTCTAATCATCTGTTTGACCTTTAGTTTTCTCCTTCTTGGGGAAGCTGCACGCATGTAATCACAGATCGGCAATTTAAAAAGTGTAATTTAGGCCATGTCTGCACTACAGAGTTTACAGTGGCACAACTGTACTGATGCAGCCGCGCCAGTATAAGATCGCTCCTGTAGCTGCTCTCTGTCGGCGGCAGAAGCTCTCCCACTGACATAGCTCAGTCCACATCTGTGTGTCTGTCGGTGTAACTTATGTTGTTCAGGAATGTGTTTTTTCACACCCCCTAAGTGACACTTGTGTCACAAAAATGATATACTGACAAAAATGATAGTGTAGACAAGCCCTTAGTTCTGTTTAGTCCTGTTCACGGGAGCAATGGACTAATCCAGATTCATGAAAATGGTACTGCCATGTAAACTGAAGTTGCTGCCAAAAAAGTATCTAAGGCTTTTATGTTCACTACCAAAAAGGTGCATTTTGATGGTGGGGTAGCTAATGTAACCCACTGTAAAATCCTACTGGAGACAAGGCACTTTATTTTTACTGTGACGTAAACGAGGTCAGGTCAGCCACTGGCAGGAGGTATAATGCTGATCTTGCCTCATGGTAAAAACGATAAGTGCCTTACCTCTGCTAGGATTTTACAGCAGGACAGCAAATGTTTGGTTTATTTGGGATAACTAATACAAACCTTTTTTGCAGTGCAGACATAACCTTAGGCTATGTCAATACTGCAATATAAGCCTGGGTTCAGACTCAAGTTTAGGCCCAAAACCCCTCTTCTGTCTACACACACATCTCTTAGACCTAGGGTCCTAAGACCCTGCAGGCATTGTGTGTTCAAGCCTGAGTTAAGCTGGGACCTAGGGTTTGAGTTTTGCAGCGTAGATGCAGCCCTCTCCCAAATCAAGTCCTAGGAGTCTACCCAAAGTATCCCACAATCCAATGGGCAACTTCCTTTTTCTTCTCTATCCCAAGAATCTGCAGTTGACTCTAAAGAAAATGGAAGCAACCCCCATTGGTGTAATGCAGCTGCTCAGTGAATCAGCATTTAACCCTTCCCTTGTCTTCTGCACGCCAAGGTACAAAGACACCATCCAAGAGCCTTCTGTGTTTGCAATGGACACTGACCACAAGAAACCTTTTGCAAAGTGTGCTGCTTCATGGTCACATGCCAGATTTTGGTAATTCTCTGGTGTGAGGCCAGCAAAACAGTGGACTTCAGTAAGAGTACCAGGAATAAGGATTCAGACCAGCAAACGGTGAAGACTGGCAGCATTGGAAATTTACCTGATTAGCACAGGGAGCAGATTAAGTGGCTCAAGACTGAGTACAGGAAAACCAGGAAGCAGAACCACAACTCACTGACATCCTGCCTGTTTTATGAGGAGTTTGAGTCAGTGCTAGGCACTGTGTTGAGCACGGAGCCAATGGTGGTGCTTGATCCAGTGAGTCTGGATGGTGCCTTGCCAACAGCACATTCAGCAACATTCAACTTCTTTTAAAAAAAATTTACTTGTGAGCATGTGATCAGATGACTGATCTTGAGCCTCTTTTTATATATGCAACTCATATTATGTAAATAATTTTCTTTCTGAAGAATGACTTTGTCCACTGGGGAGCACAGATAATTTAATGGGACTTGGCAGATGTTTCTCAATACTTCTTTCAAGCTTTGCCTTTACCTGCAGAAACAACTGTTAAACTTTTCCTTCTCCTGCAAACACCAACCTACCAGTTAACAGTTTGATGCCATATGGCAGAAGAGCTGAGCACTTTACATAGTGTCACCAAGAAGTTGTCCACAGTGGCACAGATCCTTGGCAAAATCTGGAATGTTATGGTAGCCGTGTTAGTCCCAGGATATTAGAGAGACAAGATGGGCAAGGTAATATCTTTTATTGGACCGACTGCTGCTGGTGAAAGTAGCACGCTTTTGAGCAACCCGGAGCTTTTCTTCAGGTCTGGGAGAGGTACTCAGAGCATCACGGCTAATACAAGATGAAACAGATTGTTTAGCATAAGTCTTTAACACACATTCTAGATTCTAGAGGACCCACTCAAGGTGAAGTGGCCCGTTAATACCCCTGCAGTTATAGGACACAAAACGGGGGTAGGTGGGTTACAGATTGTTGTAATCCATAAATCCAGTGTCTCCCTTCAGTCCATGATTTTTAGTGGCTAGTAAAGTTAAGAATTTAAGCTCCCAGGCTCATCTTTTGAAGATGTTGTGCAGGTTTCCTTTGAGGATGAGGACTGAGAGGTCAGATAGAGCGCAATCGCTTGTGAAAAGTGTTCACCCGCAGGTGATATGGTGTTCTTGTCTCTTATCATTTTCCTGTGTGAGTTCAGTCAAGAGTGTAGCGATTGTCTGGTTTGGGGCATTTAGTGCACTGGATGAAGTGTACACCACATGTTGTGAGAGGCAGGTGTAGGACCATGGATCTTGAAATATGTGTAGGGAGGTATTGATTATCATAGCAGTGGAGATAGCTCTACAGTTTTTGCATCTGTTATGGCAAGGTCTGGTGCTGCTTTGAATTGGTGGGTCCTGGTCTGTGAAGAGCTTGCTTCGGATGAGGAGCTTGGGTGGTTGTGTGAAGGGGGTTTGGGAGAGATTCCTTTCAGGATGTGGTCCCCCGGGAGTAGGGGGTTGTAATTGTTTAATGATACCCCATACGGGTTCCAGTGTGGGATGGTAGGTGACAACCAAAGGTGTGCCACTGAAGGTTGGGGTTCTTTTTTTTTTTTCTGTTTTGAAGCAAGTTTTTTGTGGGGTGGGTGGCCCATTCCAGGATGCAATCTATTTCTCTGGTGGAGTGTCCTTGTTTGGTGAAGGTGGTTTTAAGTGTATTAAGGTGGCCAATGTTTAGTTTCCTGGGGACAACAGCTCATATGGGGCACTGACTGGCAGGTTTGTAAGTAGACCTGTGCAAAACTTTCATCACAAAACCTCCTCAGAGCCCTCAAAGTATCCTATTATTAGTTATACCAATGGTCATGTCTAGGAACACCTACTGAGGAAAAAGCCACATAATTGGCCAGGATGTGCCAGATGGGCAACATAGCCAAAACTTCTGTGGGTTTTGTTAAAAACCTCCTGAGCTGGGCAGATCTGATATTTTGGCGGGCCGGGGGAGGAAGCATGAGTTTTGAATGCCTCTCACCTTTACTTTCATCTTAACTACAAATCTAAAGTCAATTTCACATGGTGAGAACTCCTCACAAATCAAAACTAGAAGAAAGACCGAAGTGGGTGGGTGGGGGTGTGTGTGAGTGAAAGAGAGTGTGTGAGATAAGGAACATAGTGAGGTGCTGGATGTAGATCCATTCTGTTTCCTTCTCAAATTAAAAGGGCCAAAGAATAATTAGTAATTATAATATATGAAAAAAGTGAAACCAAGATTGAAACAAGCCTGACAAATACTCTGCTTTTTTATTAATTTTTTTTTAATTTTCTGTGTCCATAGCTTTGTTTTTAGATGCAAGGCCCTCTACCTCTGGGAATAAATCACTGAGTCATCCTTTATATTTAAGAAAGGCAAGTTTATGTGATTCCTACCAGTAATGAATACTGGAAGTGAAGTTGCATTTATTGTGACCTCAGAGAATTCCAGACCTGGATACAGCTCTAAAGTGTGCAACTCTGGACTTTCTCTACCCTAGCCTAAGTTGGAATGTCAAATCCAAGTACTAGAAAACTTCAAGAACTTTAGATTTGGCTCCACATCGTGCTTCCACAGATGTAACAAGAAATTGGGCCATGTTTCACATGACTGTGACCATGAACTGCTTATATCTTTTGAAGATTTCGCACATCCTGTGACAGCTATAAAAGCTAGCTGGTCTTGTTATTTTCAGAGCAAATCAGAGGCAGTTGGAACAAAAGCAAACCACTGAAACAGTTTCTAGAGTAAGAGATGGAAATCTGCAGCCTTCAGAAATGGAAATTGAAAACATTCTCTGTGATTCAGAAGCTAATGGAAACCATGCATCAACTGAAAAAGAAAAAAGCAATCATTCATAGACTTAAATAAGATCGACAGAGAAACCACTTACACGAGACCTATGTTGAGTCTCCACACCACTACTCCCAGTTTTCATTAGAGTAACTGGTTGGAAATGAATGGCGCTTCACCAGCTTAAAACTGGTGGGACTCAATGACAATCAGACTCATTTACTTACCACCAATTGTTGCCTGAATAACATCAATGCTTCGTTGGTTTCTGGTTTCAGTTTGAACATAAGATGTGGACAGGGCCGGCTCTAGGTTTTTTGCCGCCCCAAGCAAAAACTTTGCTGCCCCAAGCTCGCAGGCGGCACTGGAAGCAGAGGGAGTGATGTCACCTTCTCCCAGCGCCTGCAGGGTGTTTACCCCTCTCCCCTGCCCGGCTGCGCAGAGAAGCCCCAATATAAGGGGTGGCATAAGGCAGCGCAGTAGCCAGTGTGCAGATGAGGGGGCGCAGCCCCAGCTCCCCAGCAGGACTCGCCCTCTCCTCCCCAGGTAGTGGCTGGGCCCTGGCAGCTCAGCATCCTGGGGCTGGGGCTTCCCCTTCCCGCTGCGGCCAGGGGCGCAGCGCCCTCGCCCCATCTAAGTGGCGCGGCTCCGAGAGCACAACTGCCCTGGGGAAAAAAAGGGTGGCTGGAATGCCACCCCAAGCACGTGCTTGCTTTGCTGGTACTTAGAGCTGGTCCTGGATGTAGACAAATTTGGAGAAAGTCCACAGGAGAGCTACAAAAGTGATTAAAGGTCTAGAGAAAACATGACCTATGAGGGAAGATTGAAAAAATTGGGTTTGTTTAGTCTGGAGAAGAGAAGACTGAGAGGGGACAGGATAACAGTTTTCAAGTACATAAAAGGTTGTTACAAGGAGGAGGGAGAAAAATTAACCTCTGAGGCTAGGACAAGAAACAATGGGCTTAAATTGCAGCAAGGGAGGTTTAGGTTGGAAAACTTCCTAACTGTCAGGGTGGTTAAGCACTGGACTAAATTGCTGAGGGAGGTTGTGGAATCTCCATCATTGGAGATGTTTTTAAGAGCACACTAGACAAACACCTGTCAGGGACAGTCTAGATAATACTTCGCCTTTGAGTGCAGGGGATTGGACTAGATGACCTCTTGAGATCCCTTCCAGTTTTATGATTCTATGATAATCACAAGTTTGGAAAATCACATTCGAAGGACAGAATTTTGCCATTTCCCCAGGCTTTTTGTAGTAGTAATCAAGAAGAGTGCTCAATGTTACAGTGACTGGGCTAACTGCTCCTCTGACTTCTCCTGGTCTCTTTGGATACGTCTACACCACAGTAAAAATCCTGTGGTACTGAGTCTCAGAACCTGGGTCAATTGACACAAGTTCATGGGGCTAAAAATTGCAGCGTAGACATTCGGGCTTGGATTGGAGCCCACATTTTGAGACCACCCCCCTCTCAGGGTTTCAGAGCCCGGGCTCCAGACTGAGCCCAAATGTCTATGCTGCACTTTTTAGCCATGCAGCCTGAGCCCCAGTCAGCTGACATGGGCCAGCCCTCACCATGCCATGAGTCTTTTATTTCAGTGTAGACTTGCCCTCTGAGCACACCTCAACTCAGTTTCATCTCTCAACTGTCACCTCTCTTGGGGAGGGGTGGGGTGGAAATCCCATGATTCTCCCGCTCTCAGATTCAGTCCTGGGCTGCAGTCCCCAGGTGCTAACTATGATTACCCCAGCAGCATAGGTGCCAACTCCGTGGGTACTGCGGGGCTGCAGCACCCACAGGGAAAAATTAGCAGGTGCTTCACACCCACCAGCAGCCAAGCTCCCCCCACATCTCCCCCCGCCTCCTCCTCCTACCCCCCCCAAGCGCAGTGTTCCTGCTCCTCCCCCTCCCAGCACTTCCCACCTGCTGCCTAACAGCTGTTTGGCGGCACTTAGGACTTTCCGGGAGGGAGGAGGAGGAGTGGCGACGCAGCACACTCGGGGGAGGAGGTTGTAAAGAGGCGGGGCGGGGTGGGGACTTGGGGGAAGGTGGTGGAATTGGGGTAGGGTGAGGGTCAGGCAGGGGTGGGGCACCCACGGGGGCAGAGGGGAAGTCGGCACCTATGCCCAGCAGGCCTGAGTTTTGATCTGTACCTGCATTCAGTTCCCTCCAGGAGCTAAGACAGGTAGCATGCAGTCAGTAGTCATCTTTCTTAAAGCAAAGGACTGTATTTAGAACTAAAGCATTTCAGAAAAAACAGATGTTTAAACAATAAATAGTCTATACTCATGCCTGTCTTTCCTTAAAGTTGACTGTTTCTTGGAAGACAGGAAGATTGGAAGACAGCTGCTTCAGATACTGCCGCAGGATCTATCTCTGTTCCATCTCAGTTCCTCAAACAGCTTATTCATCACTCATTCCCCACTTCTTTCCAGAGAATCCTCTTAACCATTCAGTGTACATTTGATCTCTAGGCTCCCAGCCATGCCAAAACAGCTGTGTGTGTTTGGACTGGAGCATGGAAGTAGCATATTCACTGCTAAAAGCTCAGCCACCGGCCTTGTAATTCCCTCTCAAGTGTTTGTCTTATCTAAAACCATTGTGTTGCTTTCCTACTTGTTTTTCTGCAAGCCCCTTATTAAGCCCCTATATGTTCAGACAAGAAAGCCTCATAACACAGTATAACTGTATAGTAACTTTACCTCACTGACCAAGTTTCTCACACTATTTATAAAATTATTACAGCTCAGTATACTTAGATTATGTTATAGCTGCTCCATATCCACCACTCTCAACACTTCACAGGAGCAGGTCCTATAATTTTTTGCTTATTATCCTGGCAAACTTTTGTGATAAAACTTCTTAAAAGTGTAAACACAGATGTGGCAATCACATTGGCCTTCTGTTTTCCTCAATGCAGGATTGCCCTTTCATATGAACTTTTCTCCCAGAATGCCTTTTTGGGGTGGCCCTTTAAATTTGACCGAGACAAACAGTTACAGACCTAAAATGGCTGCTTTCTTTTTTGCTGCATCTTCTGCTTTTTCTAGCTGGTAAGTACCTGTTACATTTACTCCTAAGTTTTCTTCTTGCTAAAATGGTATATTCTTTCATAGTGTAACAATCGGGTGGCCTATTGAAAAAGGTGCTTGAGACAAACCTTGTTCTGTGAGATCCATGTATTGTGTGCAGTTCATTGGATTAAGAAAACACATGGCAATGAAATAAAGCTAGTATTTCTTGCAATGGGAGTCTGGCCTTTTTAAAGGAAAATGGGACCAGCCACATCTGTGTCATATTTAATTAGCTGCTTCCCAGCCTGAGGGGGTGCAAATGAGGGTCAGGTGGTGTCTTGAATGAACTTCTCATAAACAAACTAGGGAAATGCAACCTAGATGGAGCTACTTTAAGGTGGGTGCAAAACTGGCTGGAAAACCGTTCCCAGAGAGTAGTTATCAGCGATTCACAGTCATGCTGGAAGGGCATAACGAGTGGGATCGGTTCTAGGTCCAGTTCGGTTCAATATCTTCATCAATGATTTAGATAATGGCATACAGAGTACGCTTATAAAGTTTGTGGATGATACCAAGCTGGGAAGGGTTGCAAGTGTTTTGGAGGATAGATTAAAATTCAAAGTGATCTGGACAAATTGGAG
Organism: Dermochelys coriacea; assembly: GCF_009764565.3. Taxonomy (NCBI): domain Eukaryota; kingdom Metazoa; phylum Chordata; order Testudines; family Dermochelyidae; genus Dermochelys; species Dermochelys coriacea. The sequence continues at coordinate 196,779,093 of NC_050068.2, read as the reverse complement.
AAATGGTCTGAAGTAAATAGGATGAAATTCAATAAGGACAAATGCAAAGTACTCCACTTGGGAAGGAACAAAAACAGTTGCACATATAGAAAATGGGAAATGACTGCCTAGGAAGGAGTACTGCGGAAAGGGGTCTGAGGGACCACAAGCTAAATATGGGTCAACAGTGTAATGCTGTCGCAAAAAAAGCAAACATTCTGGCATGTATTAGCAGGAGTGTTGTTAGAAAGACACATGAAGTAATCCTTCCACTCTACTCCATGCTGATTAACCCTCGCCTGGAGTACTGTGCTCAGAACTGAGCACCACATTTCAGGAAAGATGTGGACAAATTGGAGAGAGTCCAGAGAAGAGCAACAAAAATGATTAAAGGTCTAGTAAACATGACCTAGGAAAGAAGAGTGGGGAAAAAATAGGTCTGTTTAGTCTGGAAAAGAGAAGACTGAGAGGGGACATAACTGTTTTCAAGTACGTAAAAGGTTGTTACAAGGAGGAGGAGGAAGAAAAATTTTTAACCTCTGAGGATAGGACAAGAAGCAACGGGCTTAAATTGCAGAAAGGGAGGTTTAGGTTGGAAGTTAGGAAAAACTTTCTAACTGTCAGGGTGGTTAAGCACTGGAATAAATTGCCTAGGGAGATTGTGGAATCTCCATCATTGGATATTTTTAAGAGCAGGTTGGACAAACACTTGTCAGGGATGGTCTAGATAATACTTAGTCTTGCCATGAGTTCAGGAGACTGGACTAGATGACCTCTCAAGGTCCCTTCCAGTTCTATGATAGGGTCCTTACAACTTTTTCTGCTGCACTCACATGAGCTTCATCACTTAGGCCCTATCTATGCTACAAGCACTAACCATATTTTTTTTGTAACCAGGTGATGAAGCTCTCCTCTAACTCAGAACAAACACAGTGGAGTTGTCCATATGGTATCTTTGTCACAATGTGTGTGAGTAATTGCCCATATCAGGGTGCCTGAACTTGCATGTGTCATTGCATTCTCAGAAATTCTACGCAGCTAACCCACACTTCTTCAACATGGATCAGAGTGCCTGAAGGACATGGCCAGCACCTGGGGCAATGAACTTTGTGATCCACAGAAGGGTCCACTGGCTAAATATCAGGCGTGATTAGAGATTTCTACCTCCCTTGCAAAACAAAAGTGTGCCAGATGGGTTACTGAATGACAACCATGTGTCAGTTTCTCTGCCAAGGGAAAAACACTGCTAGCTGCCATGGTTACTAACTAGGGTTGCCAACATTATATTTCAAAAACAAAGGACTGTTTTCTTAGCATCCCCACCCCACCCCTCCTCCAGATATTATTTATTATTATTTATTTATTAATAAGCAGTACTACCCTTAGTGAACGTAGGTGATTTCTTGCTGCTTTTCAGCAACTCCCAATCTTGTACAGAGATGAGAAAAAATGAGGAACATGCCATGTAATAAGGCACTGTTGGCAACTGTGTTGCTAACAGAATATTAACGGGGTGTATAGGTACAAATGAAGTTGGCGTCATCCACATTCCTGACTGGCAAAACTTGTTTAAAAGTTATAGTGTATGTGCATCCTTCAGACTTCTTTACAGCTTAGGCTTTAGGATGCTTGTTGAAATATATATCACCATGGATAAGTAAGAGCTGCTGACTACACCTTTTAAAGATGTTCAAATGGCAGATAACATCATTCATAATAATGACTAGATGATGCTGAAAAGTCTGATACTGCATTTTTTGCACAAGTCTGGTATGAGGTTGTTCTATGCTATGGTAGAATTGTGCTTTGTAATCGTAAATGCCTGGAAATAGGCCATAGATGTTATCTTCATTCTTGTGACATCACTGTTTGCTAGCCTCATATTGTACTTTTGTAATACCAACTTTTAAAACTTGCATGAGACTCTACTACCACAGACTTCCAACACCCGAGCCACTTTTCCCTAGAGTCCTATGACACTGTTGCCGAGAAGCTGTCTGAATATAGCAGTACAGTATTCGCTAACATGCACACACGCTGAATTCTTGTTCAAGTCAACCACTCTTCAGTAGTTGTTCATCATGCACAATTTGTGAATGTTTGTTGCTGATAGGATTTTGCTTGCGTGTATGTTTTAGGAAAGGTTTGTCCTTTGTATAAATACCTGTTTGTATGTGAACAAGAGCATTTGTTATTCTTTATTCGCTCTTTGTTAATTTTATGATGACTCATCACTCACTATTCATTATTTTCCATGTTAAAATGTTTCAATCAGAAAATCAAGGAGCTGAGATAATGCCATGTGACTTTAAACAGCACAGCTAATGAATAGTGAATATCTGAATTAAACAGTTTGCAAACAACCTTTAGACTAAAAATTGTTAATATGCTAGATGTCAGTTAGTGAAAAATATATTTATTTTTCAGAAATCAGGAGCAGTTCCTGAATTATTTGCAAATGCTAATGGTAAAATTTCCAAAAGTACCTAAGTGATTTAGGGCCCAGGTCATGAAAGGTGTACAGGCACCTAACTTCCATTGATTTCAATGCAAGTTAGGTACCTAAATTCCTTTGAGTATCTGGGTCTTAGGAGCCTAAGAGCTTGTCGAAACACAAAAGTTGTACTGCTTTATCTATACCAGTATAGTTGAATAGGTACAGTCCCCCCTCCCCCTGCACAGTGTGGATGCAGTTATACTAGTATAATGCACCTTTATGCAGGTATAACTGCATCTATAGTAGGGGCTGAAGTGATATAATTATATCAGTAACAAAATTGCCCCCCTAACCAAAATAGTCACACTTTTACAAAAACTGTGGAGAGATCAGGCCTAATTCCCTCTTTCAAAAGTGATTTACGTGCTTAGGCTCCTCAGTTCCATTGAATGAGAGGCCTTGTATTAGGACCCTTTTTAATCTACAGCATACACAGTACATATAGCCAGTTTTCAGATTGTAAGTATGGCCAGTTATTCAAATAGCATGGCCAGTTGAAATATAAAATAAGGAGCACAGTAGAGTACTCAGCCCTTTGTGACTGTACACTTTTCCTGCTTGAAATTCACCCCTGTGCCGAAGGTTAATACAAGTCGTATGCAGCAATTTAACCCTAAACTGAGGGCATAAGTGGCATTAAAGTACTACATTAATTCTTGTGCTGGCCCTCTCTAGAGGAAAGACTTTTACCTACTCTGCATCTCTAAAGGCCATGTCTCTATATACAGTGCTGCAGCATTGCAGCTGTACCTATACAGCTGCGCTGGTGCAGTGTGGCTGGTGAAGATGCTCTGTGCCAACGGGAGAGAGCTCTCCTGTCGGCATAAAAAAACCCACCTCCGCGAGTGGCACAAGCTATGTCAGCAGGAGAAACTCTCCCACCGACATAGCAACATGAGTGCTTATGTCAATATAACTATGTCGCTCAGAGGGTGGAATATTCACAGCCCTGAGTGACATAGGTTATACCGACATAAGAGGTAGTGTAGACATAGCCTAAGTTTGCAATGGCTGTACTGCATTTTGGTATAGGGCACAGCATGCTGTCAGCACTCAGATAATAAATGCAACCAATATTAACGGAGTTAAGACTGGCATTACTGCTATATTAAACAATGGTCTTTGGGTGCCTCTGTTAAAACCCCGAACGGGTGATGTAGATGTGCACTCTCCACCCATAGAGGAATTTGCACTGTATTTGGTACTGGACAGGGAACTATCCTCACTGTGGTACGTTCAGTAAAAACAAACAAACATTGGCACTTTGATTTCTTTATTTTCAACCCAAGAGATTAGGATAAAAAAGCCACTTCCATTTAAATGACTCAGAACCTACTGGCAGTACAGTGATATAAAGTTCTGTGGAGGTGGAATGGTGCATTCTAATTGAAAAGTATTCCCTTTTAAGGCTTTGATTCAGCAAAGCTCATAAGCATGTGTCAATGGCGATATTCAAATGCTTAAAGTTAAGCACCCTTTTAAGTGCTTTGCTGAATCCGGGCCATATGAATCCAACAGTTATAACATAAAAGAATTGTTTCATTGATACCTTCTGTTACGATTTCTTTGTATATTACGGAGCAAAACAAACAACATAGCTCAAATTGCCATAAGTGACTCAGCCCCTTAGAAGTTCATTCTTAAATGGGATTATTTCTCAGATAAATTATTGATCTAATATAAGTGAAAGGCAATAAAATAATGAGTGTAGATTCATCATCTGAAAAGCAAGAATGACACCTTTTTACTCAATAAATCTGCTCTTGGGACCTGATTCTCTTCTCACTTATGCCGCTGAATCTCTATGGAGTTATTCCTGATTTACACCAATGTGTATCAGAATTTGCATATAATTGGTGAGGTCAGCACAGTTTAGTAGCAAAATACATGTTGACAGATATTTACTCTTGTTAGTCCTGCACACAGACATGCCAAACCCATGAAAAAAATGCAGAAATTGGGCTTGTTTTTGGCTTAATTGGCTTGTGAGTTGCTTGTTGGATAGTTTATGGCTTGTAGCTTTTTGCTTGCTTTTTTTGATCAGCTCCCAGCAAGCAGGGACAAGGGGGGGCAAGCAGGGACCGGGGGGGGGAAGAGTCAGGGGTGCCCAACAGGCCCACCACAGTCCCAGACTGCATGCTGGGGGGATCTATTCACACAGAGTGTTGGGGTTCTTAGGGATTGGCTTGTTTTGGTCTTGTTTTGAAATGGGATTTGTTTGATTTTTGGTTTATTGTGAAAGTCGGGGTGCTTATTTACCATGTGACAGTTGGCAACTGTGCCTGCAGAGCCACCACTGCGAAGAGAGAATGAGTTGAATTCTATTCCATTCATGGAATTATTTACCAAATTCCAGTAAATTATGCCTATCTGAAACACTGAAGACAATGGGATTATACTGGTGTCACTGAAGACATGACCTTTCTTCCTGGTAATCGTATCTAAGATAAGAAGAACCAAGCTTGAATCTCACATCCCAAGGTGAGTTTAGAAGTAAAAGGATCACATTAAAATGACAATCCTGTAAACTGAGCACATTATATCTGGAGTCATTGGTAGTCCATAAACATGGAATCCCATACAATTACTTGGGTCATTTTTTGAAGTAGAACCCCAATGTAAAGTTACTTGAAATACTGAGCTTCTGGAAGTCAAATGTGGAATTGTATTATTTGCTATTGTCATGATGTGAAACCAGGTTCAATGATTTCATTCAAACTGGTCCCTCTGTACTTTTATTGAGATATAATGGTTGGTTTTGTTCCATTTATTCCAGGCAATCTAAAATAATTCAGGAGATTGTTGAAGTATCCATAATATATTGGGGGGGGGGGAATAAACATAAACTGTTACTTTAATCCTTCTAAACTATATTTATATAACCCCATGAAAATGATCAAAGGGATGGGTGGGTGAGTATGTGTGAGTGAATTGAGGAAAAAATATGGGGAATTAAGATCTTTCTTATCCTTTCTCTGCAGCTTCCTCTATGAATAGAAACTATTTATATCGGATTAGCAATGTAAGGAATAAAAGCAAGTTCCGTTAAGAAATAAGGGAATGCATAAGCAAAATTCTGAATAGAAGAAACAGGGCCTAGTCCTGCACTACTGAAGCAATGGGAATTTTTGATCAGCTCAACAACATTTTCGGACAGAATGTTTTTTCGTTAGAAAATGCTGATTTATTGAAATAGACATGTTCCACTGCCCAACCAGTGGTGTAGTTCTCAACTGCTGTGTCTCCCTGCCAGCATGGCCCCCCTAACCCCACCCTCATGCTGCTTTCTAACCCTACCTCCATGCTCTGTGTGGCACAGTGGTAGAGTGGAGCCAGAATGCCGTTCCAGCATGCTCTGACTCCATTATGTCACTGTCCCCATTTCTTTGGCTCCTAGACAGCCTGCATAGCAAGCTGCCATTGAGCCAGGATCCCAGGGCTTACAGATTCCCTGGCTCATCAGCAGCCTGCCTGGCAGGATGATAAATCTTTCATGTACCAAATGCTGGATAATAACATGCAAAGACTCTGTGCTTGTAATACTAAACTGAGAGCCATTTACAGAGATGTTGCAACTTCACCCAGCATTCTAGCCATATGCACGCAGACTGGCTTTCTGGTGCCTTCTCCAAAGTTTTCCCTCTTGCAACCTGTGCCCCTCCTTCCAAGTTCCTTGCAGGTTGCTACAATAGCTTCCCCAAAAAACTCTTTGGTAGGCTTCTTCATTGTGGCAGCTGGGTGCTCATTTTGGGCCTGATCCAAAGCCCACAAAAATAAATGGAAAGACTCCAATTGATTTCAATGGGATTTGGATCAGGCCCCTTTTCTGCAAATATATCTGTGCTATTTTAGGAAAGGATGAGAAGTCAAAGACCAGAGCCCCCTTTGATACTAGTTCCTTAGTGACTTGGCTGATAGTACAGCAACCTATGTGGCTCTCTAATCCTGAGCAAGCCACTTCATACCTCTCTGCTTCTTCAGTTTTCCCATCTATAACTAGAAGGTAATACTTACCGACCTCATATGCCTATTAAGAGATTTATTGTATTAATATTCGTAAAGTACTTTTTAGATGCTCAGATGGAAAGCCGTATGTGAGTGCATGGTATTCTTGTTCCTTTTCTTCCCTTTCCTGTTACAAGCTATCTGCCCAATATACCAAATACGTGTGTTTTATTTTAGGATCAAGCTGCCTTTTACTAATTAATGAGGTGGAACTATAATCAGTATCAGGTTTGTAGAAGCTGGAAGAAAGGACATATTTGCTGCTAAATATTGCCTTCTCTAGTTGTTTGTTGTATCAAAACAAACTAGAAAAAGTAAATATGTCTCAGACATAGTGAGGGCCAAATCCTCACCTACTATTAATCAATGTAGCTCTGTTGACTTCAGCGGAGCTATGTTGATTTAGCCCAGCTAAAGATCTGACTAAGGACGCTTTCCTAGGGGGAATAATATTGGATATTCCCATTTTGCATATTTCCCATTAGTGATGACTTTGATTTGTATAACTGTGTCAGGATGCCTGTATCGTACTTTTTGTCTGTGTGATAGCTGTGCAGTTTCTTTTAGCTTCACAAAATTCACACCACTTTTTTTTTTTTCCATGTACGGAAATTGACTGGACATAGGCTAGTGAGTAGCAACAAAAATATTTAGCTCTTACACAGGAAAATGAATGAATGTGGAAAACCCCTAATAAGAATAACTCTAGCTGGAACTAAAATATTCTCCAAAATATTTAGTACCCAGACTTTTATTCCCCTTTCATTCATACCAACAAAAATTTTCTGTCAGGGAGGACTGTAAGAAGGGGCCCTGCATGTAAAAATACTGACAAGCCTATATTGCTTTCCATAAAATTAATAAAATAACACTGTCAAAAAGTACTTTTTGTGCTCTGAATAAACAAATTCCCGGAGGACCAATGAAACATCTTGTAAACTTGCATTTGTTTTGATCACATCCTGGTGGAAAGTACAGAGTGAAAGTAATGGAACCACATTGGAATTTATAATTGATGTTGGCGTGAGTTTATATATTGGCTAATACAGAGACATTTGTTGTTGGAGACTGTACGGTTCCAAGATTATAACCATAAACGCAGCATAAAAAGCACCTTGTATTGGCCTGTATGTTCATGATTAGGGAATGGAGTCTTGGCTCTCTCACTTGATGAGCTGGCCTGTGCAACTGAGCTGGCTCAGCAGATGGTGTTGTTGTTTGCTGTTGGTATAGGCCAACAAATTGTTACCTGGAAGATGACTGAGCCTCAGGGGGTGTGTCGGAGGACCATGCCTCCTGGGACAAAGCAGCTTATACACCACCCTGTGTTGAGGACTAAGCTAGCCCTGTTTTGTTTTCTTTTTCTGCAGAGAAGCCACCCTTTCAGTTAGTCCTCCTTCCTTTCTTTAACCTTTTTATATTGGGATGATGGGATGGAATGAGCACTGCCACATACAGATAATTATTGTTTTAGGGTACTTGAGAATGAAAATCTTCAGAAGCCATCCCTCTACAATTATAAGGGTCTGGTCCAGGGATGTGCTGAGCTCCCATTTGAAGACATTGAGGGCTTTGCAGAATTTACATTTGGTACTTGGGGGTGGGGGAAGGGTGGGAGCCTCACTAAACTGTTGAAGATAATATGGCTGATTTTCTTGATGCCACGTATTCTAAATTGTCCAGGGGTGGAGTTTTCATCCTGCTTGCCCTATGTAAAGCTGTTGAAGGGGGTAAGAGAGAGGTGATATGGAAACTTGAAGGAGCACATTTTAAGGATGCTGCATTTTAATCCCACCTCTGCTACTGATTTGCTGTGTGGAGAGTTAATAATGTCTTTGTTTCCCCATCTGTAGGAATAGGAATAGACATAATAATGGGTCTGTATGCCTCACAAGGGTGAAGTGAAGGTAAATGTTTGGAGCACTTCATAGATGGTAACCATTATTATTTTATTAAAGGGATCACAGGAGATGCTACCAGTCTAATTGTTGCTGATTCAGCACTCCCTTCCAAAGACACCAGGTCTGCAATGGCACTGTAGGAGCACAAGGGAAGGCACACCTTGCTATACTCACTCAAGAGATTTAGGTTATTCTCCTTCCAGAGTAACCAACTCTTCCAGACATTTTGGCTCAGGGGACCCTGCAAGGTGGGGAGAGTCCCAGAGTCTTGGCTCCAGCCTGAGCCTGAATGTTTATACTGCAATTTTACAGTCCCACAGCCTGAGCCCTGGGAGCCTGAGCCAGCAGATGGGGGCTGCTGTAGGTGTGTAATTGCTGTGTAGACATACTGTCAAGGTTCCTTCCCCACTCTGAACGCTAAGGTACAGATGTGGGGACTTGCATGAAAACCTCCTAAGCTTACTTTTACCAGCTTAGGTTAAAACTTCCCCAAGGTACAAACTATTTTACCCTTTACCCTTGGACTTTTGCTGCCACCACCAAACATCTAACACTGGTATTATTATTATTAGGAAAGAGTTAGTTTGGTAATGTCTTTCCCCCCAAAATCCTCCCAAATCTTACCCCCTTTTTTTTGGGGAAGGTTTGGTAAAAATCCTCACCAATTTGCATAGATGACCACAGACCGAAACCCTTGGATCTTAAGAACAATGAAAAAGCATTCAGTTTCTTAAAAGAAGAATTTTAATAGAAGAAAAAGTAAAAGAATCACCTCTGTAAAATCAGGATGGTAAATACCTTACAGGGTAATCAGATTCAAAACATAGAGAATCCCTTTAGGCAAAACCTTAAGTTACAAAAAGACACAAAAACAGGAATATCTATTCCATTCAGCATAGCTTATTTTCTCAGCCATTTAAAGAAATCCTAATCTAACGCATATCTAGCTAGATTACTTACTAAGTTCTAAGACTCCATTCCTGATCTTTTCCCAGCAAAAGCATCACCCAAACAGACCCAGACCCTTTGTTTTTCCCCCCGTCCAGCTTTGAAAGTATCTTGTCTCCTCATTGGTCATTGTGGTCAGGTGCCAGTGAGGTTATCCTAGCTTCTTAACCCTTTACAGGTGAAAGGGTTTTTCCTCTGGCCAGGAGGGATTTTAAAGGTGTTTACCCATCCCTTTATATTTATGACACATACCCTAACTGATCCTGTTTAGATGATGAAAATAGATCTCAACTGCAACAATATAAAAGGCACAAATGCAGCGAAGAGGGGTAAGTGCCTATTGCTTTGAACAAAGGGAGCAAATAGGTGAGGGATACTCGGAACTGCACCGTGTTTACACATCTCACATTTCTTTCCCCAAGTTAGTCTTTGCCCCAGCAACAGCATCTGTCAAGCGTGGGCTTGCCAGAAAATATAGTTTGACAATTGTGGCTTCCCTTGAAACCAGTCCTAGCAAATGTAGACTTCCCAGAAAATCAGTTTGACATTGTTCTCTTCAAAGAAACTCAATTTGCTGGACAACCACTGATGATACATAAGGCAAATGTTATCTGGACCCCCAAGACCCTTTTGGTACATTTTTTTTTGAAAAACAAAAACCACTGAAATTGTGACAATAAAAAGAAAGATTCATATAAATAATGATAAATTGCTGCCTCAAAATAAAAACTAGCTGATGCTGGAATACCTGCATAATTAATATGGGGTCTTATTGACCCAATACCTTTTGAGTGACTTGATTCACTATACTAAAACCACAAAAGATATGCAGACACAACCAACGCTCACAGGTTGTCCTCAAAGTTTGAGAATAAAGAAAGAAGAGGATTTGGTTGGCCTATCATGTTCTATTTACATTTCTGTACATGTTTGGGCAGTGGGAAGTGCTTACAGGTTCCAAAGGGGGACAAAAACCAATTGCCTTTTTAGTGACCTTTTTTTGCTACACAAAGCCCATCACAGCTAGGACGATAAAACCTGTGCGGAAAGATTGACCTCATCCTATGCTGAAAATACATAATGTATGAAGAGGCACAGATTTGGCACAGACATTTTTATTTACATTTTTGTGCATGTTGGGCTCAAATAGACCCCAAAACATAAGGTATAGTTTTTTAAATCCTTTTAAAAAAATCTATCTGTTGGTTCCAAACTGGCTTAGAATGTGCCTTTAAATGACTGTGTAATATTTGGGGAAGGAGCCTTAACAACGTAGTAGGCTAAGGTTGCAACAATTTTTAAAATGCTGGAAGGAATGTGGCTGGTACAACATTCTGAATCATGACCAGTGATTTATGTTCATTATCTACTGGTTTAAAAGGCTTCAGGTAAACTATTAACTACACAAAGGGTCTAATCATCAGCTCTTAATCATGTGAGTTAAAACTGGAGGATCAAGCATTAAATAAGTAAACTGTTTTATGCATAGGTATAGTTTGGGGGACAAGTGCATTGCCCCAATTGCAAGCTTCAGGCAGATGTGGAATTTGCTCCCCTTCCCCCCCACTGTTCTGAATGGAGCTGCCCCCCCCAAATATAGAAGTCAAATTAAGCCTATGGTTTTATGCAATGGAGGTTCTTCGGGGTGTGTGTGTGTGTGTGTGTGTGTGTTTTAAATTGGTTGTGTCATCTCTTTCCAAGAGAAAATCCAGGAAAAAGCATGTGGGAAACATTTCTTAGGTATCATCCTGCCAAGTGGGAAGTGCTTACATGTTCCAACAGGGGATAAGGAGCGTCTTCCTCCAATCGCATGGATGTCCTGAGGTTTGTAAGGCAATCCTACTGAGGAATGGAATGGAGGGCAAACCAGTCTGTGCTATTCATTAGCTTCCCTGTCCTTTGCAAGCATCTCTCTCTTTCAGGAGCAAAGTTGCCACTGTGTGTCTGCCCGGGCTTCGGCTATATATACGCAAAGGTGCAAGCGGGAACTCTAAAGATGCAGCCACAACAACCTGCTGCTCTTTGAGGGGCTGGGGATCAGGAATGAAAATGACTCCTAGAGATGTACTGAGGGAGCGAGGATAGTACATGCTGGAGACTCTGTTAGTGGTTGCACCTAAGAGTAAATGCTGATGCCCCACTGACTCCTTTGTCCCTCCGTTAGGGCCTTTGAGTTGAATTTCCACTCCATTTGTCCCTTTAGCACTGGGCAGTGTAAAGAATAACAATGTCCCTCTGTGTCTCGGAAACAGCGTGTTAAAGATTTGTTTTTGTTTCCACAAGAGCTGGCATTTTATGCGGCATGGAAAAAGTTGATTTCTGACAAGGCTCCTTTCTCTGGCGCCAACAGAAACAAGTTTTCACACCAGCTACTCTCCTCTCAATGCCACCAATAGTGTGAGCCTGTTGAATTTAGTCCTAAGTGGAGCACAGGATCTGGTCCAAGAGGTGAATATAGCTAGATCGCTTGGTAATAGTTACCATAATATAATTAATTAAATTTAAACATCCCTGTGGTGGAGAAAACACCACAGCAGCCCAACACTGTAGCATTTAACTTCAGAAAGGGAGACTGCACAAAAATGAGGAAGCTAGTTAAACAGAAATTAAAGGGTACAGTGCCAACAGTGAAATCCCTGCAAGCTGCATGGAAACTTTTTAAAGACAGCAAAATAGAGGCTCAACTTAAATGTATACCCCAAATTAAAAAACATAGTAAGAAAACCAAAAAAGTGCCACCTGGCTAAACAACACAGTAAAAGAAGCAGTGAGAGGCAAAAAGACATCCTTTAAAAAGTGGAAGTTAAATCCTAGTGAGGAAAATAGAAAGAAGCATAAACTCTAGCAAATGAAGTGTAAAAATATAACTAGGAAGGCCAAAAAAGAATGTGAAGAACAGCTAACCAAAGACTCAAAAAGTAATAGCAAAATCTTAAAGTACATCAGAAGCAGGAAGCCTGCTAAACTTGTGGTTTTCAAAAATTTTTTCTGGCAACCCAGTTAAAGAAAATTGTTGATGACAACGACCAGTGACGAGCTGCCAAAATCTTAACGACCAGTTCCGTCCTCACCCCATGAGGGGGCTGTGGACTGCCCCCACCCCTGGGACTCCTGCCCCATCCACTCCCCTCCCCTGACTGCCCCCAGAACTCAGCAGGAGGGTCTTGTGGGCCACCATAGTGGGTGCCCACCACGCCCCACCCCTAAGAGCCAGAGGGACCTGCTGGGGGGCGAGGTGAGGAGTCCCAGTGGTGCTTACCTGGGACGGCTCCGGGGAAGCATCCAGCAGGTCCCTCTGGCTCCTGGGGTGGGGGAACGTAGCTGGGGGAAGCAGGGGGAGCAGCTGCTCCCCCCACTGATCACATCAAAAGTGGTGCCTTAGGCGCTGACTCTCTGGGTGCTCTGGGGCTGACGCACCCACTGGGAAAATTTGGTGAGTGCAGAGCTCTGCTCCGCCTCTGCCCCTGAACGCGCTGCCCTGCCCTGCTTCTCCGTGCCCCATCCCCTGCTTCCTGCAAATCAGCTGTTTGCGCGGGAAGCCGGGGGAGGGCTGAGAAGCAAGTGGCAGCTTCACGCTCAGGCCCAGGGAGGCGGAGGTGAGCTGGGGTGGGGAGCGGTTCCCCTGCGCGCCCCTCCACCGGGTTACCTGCTGTGGCGCGGGCAGTCCTCCTCTTGCCCCCCCCGCCCGCCCCAGCTCACCTCTGCTCCGCCTCCGCCTCCCTCGGCCTGAGCACAAAGCCGCCACCTGCTTCTCAGCCCTCCCCGGCTTCCCGCGCAAACAGCTGATTCGCGGGAAACCTGGCGGGGCGGGGGGCCAGAGAAGCAGAGTGGGGCAGCGCGTTCGGGGAGGAGGCGGAGTGGAGGTGAGCTGGGGCCGGGTGAGGAGTTGCCGGTGGGTGCTCTGCACCCACCAAATTTTCCCCGTGAGTGCTCCAGCCCCAGAGCACCCACGGAGGTGGTGCCTAAGGTGCCACTTTTGGTCAGTTAAATTTAGAAGCACTTTTAGAACCGGTTGTCTCGTGAGGGACAACTGATTCTAAAAGGGCTTCTAATTGTAACAACCAGTTTCAGCGAACCAGTGCGAACTGGCTCCAGCTCACCACTGACCACAACCCAACGGAGCTGGGGATGAGGGGTTTGGGGTGCGGAAGGGGACTCAGGGGTGGGGGCAGAGGGTTGGGGTGCAGAGGTGAGGGCTGTGAGATGGGGCCAGGAATGAGGAGTTCAGGATGTGGGAGGGGACTCTGGGCTGGGGCAGGGGGTTGGGGTGCAGGAAGGGGCTCCATGTTTGGGGGGGGCTAAGGGCTGGGGCAGGGGATTGTGGCGCAGGCTTACCTCCGGCGGCTCCCGGACAATTGCGCAGCCAGGGTGGAGAAGCAGGGTTCCCGCCTGTCCTGGCACCGTGGACTGTGCTGCATCCCAGAAGCAGCCAGCAGGTTTGGCTCCTAGGCAGAGGCACATAAGTGTCTCTGTGTGGATCTCGCTTGCAGGCACTGCCCTCCTCAGCTCCCATTGGCCAGTTCTCAGCCTATCGGAGTGTGGAGCTGGTGTTCAGGGCGGGAGCAGGGTGTGGAGCCCCGTGGCCCCCCTGGCCTATGAGTCAGACCTGTTGGTCACTTCTGGAGCACAATGCGGTGTCAAACAGGTAGGGACTACTACTTTTTACTGGCTGGCCGCCAGGGTCCCTGGGTGCTGAGCAAGGCAACCAAGTGCCTTGCATTCCACAACCCAGTACTGGGTCGCGACCCAAACTTCAAAAACCACTATACTAAACAACCAGTGGGATCACTGGACAATCAAGATGCTAAAGGAGCACTCAAGGATGATAAGGCCATTGGGAGAAACAAAATGGATTATTTGCATTGCTCTTCACGGCTGAGGATGTGAGGGAGATTCCCAAACTTTAGCCATTCAGGGACTTTTCAACTTGGAAAAGAGACGACTAATGGGAGATATGATTGAGGTCTATACAATCATGACTGGTATGGAGAAAGTAAATAAGTGTTATTTACTCCCTCTCATAACACAAGCACTAGGGGGTCACCAAATGAAATTAATAGGCAACAGGTTTAAAACAAACAAAAGGAAGAATTTCTTCACATAATGCACAGTCAACCTGTGGAACTCCTTGCCAGAGGATGTTGCGACGGCCAAGACTATAACAGGGTTCAAAAAAGAACTAGATACATTCATGGAGGCTAGATCCATCCATGGCTATTAGCCAGGATGGACAGGGATGGTGTCCGTAGCCTCTGTTTGCCAGAAGCTGGGAATGGATGACAATGGATGGATCACTTGGTGATTGCCTGTTCTGTTCATTCCCTCTGGGGCATTGGCCACTATCGGAAGACAGGATACTGGGCTAGATGGATCTCTGACCCAGTATAGCTGTTCTTATGAATGTGATCGGGGTAGATCCTGCTCCCATGGAAACCAATGGGAGCTTGCCCCAGATTGCAAGGGGGTAGGAGCAGGCCTATTGGCCACAGAGGAAATGAAACACTTATTTAATAGTGTCAGAAATATCATTAGTAAAATCTATTGCATAAATCTGACTGAATGCCACAATGGAAAATTCCAGGCAAGATAGAAATTACCAGACTGGATCAGAACCTTGGTCCATCAAAGCCAGTATATCTCTCTCTGACATTGATCAGCACCAGATGCTTAAAAAGAGGGTGCAGGAAACCCCACAGAAGCTAAAACATGTTTAAACTGGATTCTGATGAATCAACGTAAAATTGTTTTTTAAACCAGCTTGGCAATCTTGATTTTTATCTCAGTGTAAAGAGGGAGCAAATGAAGCAAGGTAAATCTCCAGTCTTAACTCAACTGATAGCAGGTCAGAACTCTTAAACCAAAACTACAGCATTACTCTTAGCTGCTCTGTCTTGGTCTGAAACACCCTCTTGGAGTTAACTAAACAACTGCTTGCCCAAAGATAACTCAATAGCAGGTGTTTACATTTAGTAACTCTACTTCCAAACTCTCCTAAGCATGCACTGGACATTAGTTATGCTATGACTATGATTTACAGTGTTTCCTCCAGGAATTGCAGTTAAGGGGTGTGTTTAAATTTATGGGGGAGGGGTAGAGGATGATGACAGGTAAGACAGTAGGGGGAAGGTGGGTTGCATAGCACCACAATAAAAACTAAAAAACGTTTTGTGACCATTTTAGTAGATTTAACTCATGTTTTAAAATCATCACACAAATTAAAGTTGGCTATTCAAGCCTTCTATGAAGCACTACATCTTCATCCTTCTTCGTTTCATGTTATAATTTTGCACAAATCTGTTAAAGAACTTCTTGAATGCCGGGGGTTCATCTTTGGTGGTTCTTGTGTGTCCGGTACTTCCATTTCTTCACTTGATGTGCTCATTAGTTCATTCATATGATCAGGCAGAAGGCAACTTCTTTCGGAACACAAAATTCTATTCAATGATGAAAAAGAACGCTCAATTGTAGCTTTTGTGACTGGGAGTAGCAAAAGATGAATTCCTATTTCTTTCATTTGAGGAAATGTAGCACAAAGATCAGGTCGAGTCACAAGTGATGATAAAAAAGAAGATGATGTAAAATCTTTAGTAATTTGTCATATGATATTCCACTCTGCGTTCAAATTCTATATTCTGTCCTGATGACTTGGCAGCTGCATTGCTGGTAGTGCTTCACTCCATTCAACTGGTGGTGTTTTAAAGGATACACATCTGTAAAAGCTCTGTAGAGGTTGAGTAGAATCCAAAAGTCACTGTTGTAGCTTTATAAGAATCAAAGCTGTATACTTTTTCAGCTGTCTTAACAAACACTTGTCCTCTTCACTTAAGGAGTCAAAATAAGTGCCTTCATTAGTCAACTTCTGGACTGAAGTATTTGCTTCTTCCAGTATGTTTTCAATGGATATCTCTCTGATTGATCCAAGGGTAGCTTGTATTGCTGGACAAAGATCTACTACTGCTGTAGCAGATGCCTGGATGGCATTGTATAATGACCCAAGTGGTTTCAACAGTAGACTTACAAGAGAGAGAATGGCGATAGTCTTTTCTGAAGGTAGTAGCAAAAGTAGTCCACTAGCCTCACTACTTACATTGGTCCCATCTTGGTAGGTACTTCCCAAAGCCAATAATAACAGTTGCACTAATTGTAAGACAACAACCAAGGATCGCTCATGAGAAAGCCAGTGGGTTCTTCCAGGTTGGATTAATTTGAACTTCAGTCCCAGTGTATCTTCTGTTTTTTCCAAGATGTTCAGTCTTTTTGGACTCTTGCTGGAAAAAAAAGAGTATAATGAAGACATTACATTTATGACTTTTTAAATGTCTTTTGAAGAGTCTGCAGCTCATACTAGTGCTAGTTAAAGTAGATGGCCTCTGAAATGTGTATAGGAGAGATTAGGGTTACACTTTTCTCTGTAAAAAGAAAAGGAGTACTTGTGGCACCTTAGAGACTAACAAATTTATTAGAGCATAAGCTTTCGTGAGCTACAGCTCACTTCATCGGATGCAGCTTCATCTGTAGCTCACGAAAGCTTATGCTCTAATAAATTTGTTAGTCTCTAAGGTGCCACAAGTACTCCTTTTCTTTTTGCGAATACAGACTAACACGGCTGCTACTCTGAAACTTTTCTCTGTGCAAAGCTTGTACTCCACTATGTCTTCCAGAGAAGTTTGCAACTCCTTCAAATGCACAAGCAGCCATCTGTTTTGGGATTCAATTTACAAGCATTTAACTTTTCTAAGATGTGGGTTGTCACAAATGCAGCCAATGTGTCTTCTATAGTTTGAATATCTAGAAATGCAGCTACTGAGCTACCACTGACATCAAGATAATATATACAATGACTTAATACTTGATGCCTATTTGCATCAGTGCATGCATCAGCCATATAAGCAATTTTTTTGAATGTGGTGAGAGAGTTCTTCACTTTTTCAACTGCTGAATCTTTCACTGTTGTACCATGTGCTTCTAACCAGTCAATTTAGTTTCTTGCAGAAAGATAGTGAGCATTTGCTGGTCTTGTTTGGAACCAGTATCCTGCTTCAGGATTAACAAGTGATAATGCACTTAACATTGGCCTGCAGTTTGCAGTGTGTGGTGTCTCTTGCTTAAATAGAAAATATGATGCAACAGCCATGTTTGTTCACATAAACTTTGTTGTGTCTCCAGAATTCTTAACAGTCTCATTAAGTACTTGTAAAATTGTCTTTGACAATGACTGACTTATAAGGGTTTCTGCATGTTGATGCAGTCCAGAGGCTTTGTGTTTTGTAAACTTTTCACATAGTTTGTCAGTATTGGCATTGCTGATCGGTCTGGCAAACAAAGCTCCTCCACTTTTACCAGTTGTAGCACTGGGAAGCCTTTCTTCTTCATAAGCTTTTTTGCAAGAGGTGCACCAATAGCCATCTTTTGTAACTTCAATAAATGGGAAAACTTTGACTGACAAACACTAAGAACTGCCTTTAGGTTTTGAAAACGCTGTTTTTTCAGTAGATAGCTGTATTTGTGCTTTGGGCTGTTTGGATGCACAAACACCCCTTGAACCTTCAGATAACGTGTTGGTATGTTCTTGGTGTGTTCTTCATCTTGGTTGTTTCTTGAGGGCTCTGAGTAAAAAATGTTTCTTTTCATTTTCACTTTGACCTGCAATATATAAAACAGATACGAATAAATTAAATGTTTTGTTAGGATAATGCAAATTTAACATAAGGATAATGTAAATTATGCCAAAACACATAACAGTTCTAGATTTCTAAAACAAAAAATATCTTTATTTAATTTAAATTGACTTTTCAACAGTAAGCAGTCATAGGATAAGAGGGAAGATCCTCTCATGGAGCAGTAACTGTCTAAAAGATAGAAAAGAAAGGGTAGGAATAAATGGTTAGTTTTCAGAATGGACAGATAGATAGTGGTGTCCCCTACGGGTCTGTAGTGGGACCACCACTGTTCAACATATTCATAAATGATCTGGAAAAGGCGTAAACAGTGAGGTGGCAAAATTTTCAGATGATACAAAATTACACAAGATAGTGTGACGGGGCAAGGCCAGATGGCTCTAGAAAAGTAGTGGTAGATAGATATATTAGCTCCAAGCTAAACAAATCCCTGGTACCAGGATAAGTGAAATGGCAGCTGCTCCAGGTCAGTTAAGACATCTGGGGCCAATTAAGAACTTTCCAGAAGGCAGGGAGAAGGCTAGGTTGATTGGCACACCTGAAGCCAATCAGAGGCTGGCTGAAACTAGTTAAAAGCCTCCCAGTCAGTCAGGTGGGTGTGCATGTCAGGAGCTGTGGGAGGAAGTTGCGCTGTTGGAGAGGCTGAGTCGTACACACCATATCAGGCACAAGGAAGGAGGCCCTGAGGTAAGGGTGAAGTGGAGCTTGAGGATGTGAGGGCTGCTGTGGGGGAAGTAGCCCAGGGAATTGTACATGTCATGTTTCTAAAAGGTCAGCTACCATAGCTGATACTATTAGGATCCCTGGGCTGGAGCCTGGAGTAGAGGGTGGGCCCGGGCTCCCCCACCCCCACCTTTGTCTCCTGTTTAATCGCTGAGACTGGGAGACAACAGAGACTGTGCAAGGAAGGATAACTTCTCCTCACCTCCCTCGCTGGCATATGATGAAAATGGCTCAGTAGATTGTGACCCTTGTCTCTAGAGAGAGAAGGGTTACGTGCAAGGTCACAGTGAATCTCTGAGGCTAGCGAAATCCGCCAGGAAACAGGGGAGCCACGGAGGCAAGGACAGAGCTTTGTTACAACTGGTGTCAGCAGTGGGATTTTGTTCACAGCATGGCAGAAGAAAGAGGTTTTTTTTTTTTTTTTAAAAAAAAGTGCACTGGGGTTTTGGATTTTTTTTTGTTTTGGTTTGTTTGTTTGCTTTGTACCACAATGGAGGAGGTGGTAAGAGCTCTGGTACAAGCCACGGCAGCCCAGCAGGAGTCCACCCGGGTTCAGGCAATGGCACAACAGGAGTCTATGTGGCTACAACAGGAAACCAATCAATTATTGATGAGCCAGGCGACCCAAGATCATGCCCTCTTGAGAGAGGTGGTGGACCAGCTGAAGATCCTCAACACCCAGGCTCAGGGGTTCGAAGGGACGCGAACCCTGAGGGCCACTGGTTGTCTGCCAGAGATGATGTCAGGAGATGACGTAGAAGCATATCTCCTCTCATTTGAAAGGACTGCTCAGCGTGAGGCACGGCCCAGGAGCAGTGGGCCAGCATTCTTGCCCCTTTTTTGTGTGGAGGCCCAGAAGGCCTACTTTGACTTGCTTGCCATGGATGCCACTGACTATACCTGTCTGAAGGCAGAGATCCTAGCATAATCAGCGGTAACGGCAGCGGTAAGGGCCCAGAGGTTCCATGAGTGGAAATACCAGGAGAACAAACCCCCGAGGTCCCAGCTATTCGACCTCATACACCTCGCGTGGAAGTGGTTACAGCCCAAGGTGTGCAGACCGGAGGAGACTTTGGAGACCCTGGTCATAGACCATTACATGTGGGGACTGCCGCCAGATCTCCGCAAATGGGTAGGCCAGAATGATCCATCCACGTACAACGAGATGATCACACTGGTAGAAAGACAGATGATAGCCAGTGAACTGACCCGACTACCCAAGGAAGGCCCCTTTCAAAGCAAGCACCCAACCCCAATCCTGGAAGGTTGGGCAGCCAAACCCCCGGGGAGTCCTAGATGGAAGAAGGGGGGGCTAAAAACCAGCAGGGACCCCAGAAGGAAGGGATTGGCCTGAGTGGGGGGAACCCTGGGACTAAACCCCCTAGCCCCCGGGATAGGGGAGTGATTAAAAACAATTATAGATGTTATGCATGTGCGGAGTGGGGACACATAACAGCACAGTGTCCCAGCACCGAGGAGCCTATGCAACGTAACTTGGGGGATTGGGAGGTCCCATGCTCCCTTATCCACCTTGTAGGGGTCGCATTAGCCCCGCATAATTACACCAGGCCAGTGAGGATAAATGGAGCAGAGACTACAGCGCTTGTGGACTCTGGGAGTGCTATCACCCTCATATCAGATAAGCTGGTAAAAAGTAGTCAGCTGCTACAAGCCAAATGCGTAGCAGTGACGTGCGTGCATGGGGCCGTGAGCCATTACCCCACCATCCCAGTGGAGATAGAGGTTCAGGGAAACCCCATTGAGGTGACCGTGGGCATAGTTCCTAAACTCCCATATCCTGTAGTCATTGGGAGGGACTATCCAGGGTTTGATAATTTACTCCCGCGGAGAGGTTGGAGGGAGGTGGGAACCCTGAGGACAGCGACTTGTCTGTGGGGGAATGTCAACCCCCAATGTTCGCTGAGATTTCTCAGGATCTGTTCTCAGCCCCTGAAAGACCCGGAAGACCAAAAAAAGAGAGGAAGGCTGCGAAGGCCTTGGGAACCTGGCTCCTGACCCAGGGCCAGAAGACCTCCCTAGTAGGCAGATGGACGCGAGCAGCCAACAGAGAAACTTCCACCACAGAAGGTGACACAGAAGCTGCCCCCAGCCATGATGGCAGTGAGCTGTTGGAAGAAGCAGAAGCCAGCCCCTGGGAGCATGGACAGGTTAGTCCTGGGAGAGAGACTTTTGGGCGGGACCAGGTGGAGGACCCCAGATATGATAACGCCAGGAAAGAGGTGGTTGAGATCGATGGGATACCTGTGGTTGGGAAGGTCTTCACTTTATAGGGAAGAAAGATCTCCAGTACCGCGTGGTGCAAATGCAGGAGCAAGAGATACAACAACTTCTGATACCACGAAAACATCAAAAAGCCATATTGAGTCTCGCTGACAGTCACCTGTTTGGAGGACACCAAGGGGTAGAGAAAACCCAGGCACAGATCCTGCGGAGGTTCTTCTGGCCAGGAGTACATGAAGATGTCCAGCTATACTGCACCTCTTGTCCAGAGTGTCAGTTACATAGCCCTCGCCCGCACTTGCAGGCTCCTTTGATACCTCTTCCAATAATAGAGGTTCCTTTCAAACGGATAGCCATGAATCTGGAAGGCCCCTAAAGAAGACAGCTTGAGGCCACCAGCATGTGCTTGTTGTTCTGGACTATGCAACCCAGTACCCGGAAGCTGTTCCCCTGCGCATCACAGCTTCCAAGACCATAGCTAAGGAGCTAATATAGATCTTTGCCTGGGTTGGGCTACCCAAGGAGATATTGACTGATCAAGGAACACCTTTCATGTCCAAGTTGATGAAAGATCTCTGTTCATTGCTCCATGTACAAGCCCTACGGACCTTTGTATACCACCCGCAAACAGATGTGGAAAGGTTCAATAGGACCCTCAAGGCCATGATCAGGAAAGTGGTGAGCCGGGATGGGAAAGATTGGGATACCCTATTGTCTAACCTCATGTTCGCCATCCAGGAGGTTCCGCAAGCCTCCACAGGTTTCTCTCCATTCGAACTACTATATGGGCGCCACCCTCGGGGCATATTGATATTGCCAGAGAAGCCTGGGAAGAGGAGCCAAATCCAGGAAGGAACATAGTTGAGCATGTACTGCAGATGAGAGATCGGATAGCCCGAGCCGGATAGCCTGGGTTCCCCCCCACCACCTTTGCCCCCTGATTAATCACTGAGACTGGGAGACAACAGAGACTGTGCAAGGAAGGATAACTTCTCCTCACCTCCCTCGCTGGCTTATGATGAAAATGGCTCAGTAGATTGTGACCCTTGTCTCTAGAGAGAGAAGGGTTACGTGCAGGGTCACAGTGAGCCTCTGAGGCTAGCGAAATCCACCAGGAAACACGGGACCCACGGAGGCAAGAACAGAGCTTTGTCACAATAGTTAAATCCAAAGCACACTAAAGAGTTACAAAGGGATCTCACAAAACTGGGTAACTGGACAACAAAATGACAGATGAAATTCAAGTTGATCAATGCTAAGTAATGCATATTGGAAAACATAATCTCAACTATGCCTACAAAATGATGGAGTCTTAATTAGCTGTTACAGCTCAAGGAAGAGATCTTGGAGTCATTATGGATAGTTCTCTGGAAACACCTGCTTAATGTTTAATGGCAGCCAAAAAAGCTGAGGGAATGTTAAGAACCATTAGGAAATGGATAGATAACCAGGCAGAAAATATCATATTGCCACTATATAAATCCATAGCACGTCCACATCTTGAATACTGTATGTAGATCTGGTTCCTCCAGCTGAAAAAGGTATATTGGAAAAAGGTACAGAGAAAGGCAACTAAAATTATTAGTGATAATATATATATACATATATATATTATATATAACAGCTTCTGTAGGAGGAGAGATTAAAATGACTGGGACTTTTTAGCTGAAAAGAGGTGAGAAAGAGGGGATATGATAGAGGTCTATAAAATCTTGATTGGTGTGGAGAAAGTGAATAAGGAAATCTTATTTAATCCTTCATGTAACACAAGAATTGAGGGTCATCCAATGAAATTAATAGGTGGCAGGTTTAAAACAAACAAAAGGAAGAATTTCTTCACAATCTCGCCACTGTATTTTCCACCGAATGCATCCGATGAAGTGAGCTGTAGCTCACGAAAGCTTATGCTCAAATAAATTTGTTAGTCTCTAAGGTGCCACAAGTACTCCTTTTTCTTTTTGCGAATACAGACTAACACGACTGCTACTCTGAAACCTTCACAACACCCAGTCAACCTGTGGAGTTCTTTATCAGGGGATGTTGTGAAGGCCAAAACTATAACATGGTTCAAAAAAGAACAAGATAAATTCCTGGAGGATAGTCCATCAATGGTTATTAGCCATGATGGGCAGGGATGCAACACCATGCTCTGAGTGTCTCTAGTTTGGGACTGGACGATAGGGAATGGATCACTTGATGATTGCCTGGTCTGTTCATTCCCTCTGAAGCATTCCCTCTGGCATTGGCCACTGTTGGAAGACCGGACATAGGGCTAGATGGACCCCTGGTCTGAACCACTATGTCTGTTCTTATGTAAAAATTAATTTATAATATAATGTTTAGTACAGAAACACCTCAAGATAACCTCTCAAGATAGTGACGATGTGAGATAACAACACTGGCAAATAATGCATTTAAAAAATCTTGGCCTACTAAAAAATGTATATTTATATGTTTCCCAGTCACAAATCTAGCATTCTGGAGAAAAATCACTACAACATAGTCCAACAAACAACTGTTCCTTTAATGCCCTTCTCCCTGCCCCACAGCCCACTTGTTGTTGTTCTTGGTCAATGGAGACCCAGAGTTCAGAGATGTTTTTGCATGAGTTCACCTTGTCAGAGGAGGAGGGGTGGGAAGGCACCTCTCTCATTCCTCTGTCCACTTGCCGCTTGCTCTGGTGGCTGCTGTTTGTTGTACCGCTCCATCGCTGATGGCTCTGCGCCATCACCTTCTGCTGCCACCTGCCACTGTGTCCTCTGCGAGTTGGTCTCTTGACATTCCATGCAGCTCTCAGTGATTTCCGTTCTAGTGGTCACTTAACAAAACAAAGGACTCTTGATGGAGCCTAATTAACTCTGTCGTTTAATGGGGGAGAGGGGCCGGTCAAATAGTGCTTGTGACTCTTAGGCAGAGTCCACCCCACCAAGCAAAACACCTGTCCCCACCCTCTTTCTCTCCACTGGGATCTGGCATCTCAACTCCCTGCTTAAGCAGTTCAGTTGAGGGTGACCCCCTCAATCAGGACAGGCTAAGCACAGTTCTGCTGCCATTTACTTAGACAATAAGGATAACAACATTCCATTATCCCGGCATTCAATACTAAAGTGATTTGTAACCCAACACCAGCCAAAATCGATCACTTGGGCAACACAGCTCTGTCTGCTAGATACCTAGGCACAGCAGTTGTGTTCATGTAAATACAGTCTGGTCCTGAAGCCTTTCCCCCTCACCTGCAAGCTCATCACTAGCTGTCAGGGGAGAGTTGATTCAGACGTTGCTTACAAATCCTATAATTTAAATTATTAGGTTGGTCAGGATCCCCAAAATGAATGGGTCGACATGTCATAAAAAACACAGCTGTGTGAGAAGCTGTTTTTCAAACCTATTATGCTTTTTCAGGTACAATTATTTTATCATATACTGTATATGCTTTTAAAGTGTCTATTAATGTTTCAGTTTCAAGCCAATGACTAAATTGGCCACACGGCATGTAACTAGTTGACCATGAAGGTGGGGAGTGCTGGAAAAATTCTGTGGGAGTGTAGGGAAATCCCACTACCCCTGAAACATGTCTGGTAGTGTTGCGGGTTCTGTTTTTGATAAAAGGTTATTTTGAATAAACTAAACTGATTTTGTTAATTTAGATTTATATAAAATGTGCCTGTTGCTCCAGGGGTGAAATTCACCCTGAGCAGAAGAGTTGAGGGTTGAAATAGGCTGTAAGTATTGCATAGGCCTTCTGTACAAGAGTGAATTCTGCACTAGGAGCATATATACAAAATTTTTTAGTAAAAATACACGTACAAATTAGATCAGTACCTATATTTAAAAATCCTCTGCCCTACCTAAACTAAAATATTCCATCCATTTCTACCCACTCAAACAGCTCTTCCCTTTCCTCCTCTCCCATACACTGAGGAAAAGTATAGGAAAGTGAAAAGATCATGCAATATACCCTGAAGGTCAGGAAATTCAGGCTGGCTGAGCCAGGGTGAAGTGAATTCCAGATTCTGGAACTCCTCATAGAATGTACCCTATCTTCATACTCCTCCACTTTAAACCATGGGGGCTGATAGCTTGAGAACCTCAGCTAACCTCAGTTGCTTCAATATAGCCCATAGAGCAAGGGTGGCCAACCTGAGCCTAAGAAAGAGCCAGAATTTACCAATGTACATTGCCAAAGAGCCACAGTAATATGTCCGAAGCCCCCCATAAGCTCCCCTGCCCCCGCTCCCAGTGCCTCCCACCCACTGGCAGCCCCACCCTCCCTGCACCTCCCAATCAGCTCTTAGGTGGTGTGCAGGAGGCTCTGGGGGGGAGGGCAGGAGTGAGGGCACGGCAGGCTATGGGGAGGGGGCGGGAAGGGGTGGCATGGGGGCAGGGCCTGTGGCAGAACCAGGGGTTGAGCAGGGAGCACGCCCCAACACATTGGAAAGTTGGCACCTGTAGTTCCAGCCCTGGAGTTGGTGCCTATACAAGGAGCCGCATATTAATTTCTGAAGAGCTGCATGTGGCTCCAGAGCCACTGGTTGGCCACCCCTGCCATAGAGTGTGAGGTTAAAACCAATGCTTTAAATGTATGTTATCTGGAAATAATATGAAAGCCAGTGCACATCAATGGGGAACAGGTGTAACATGCTTTTTGTGGAGAGGGCACTGGTAAATAAGGCGGTGCCACACTATGAATCAATTCTAAAACTGTGTTCCATGGACGACCATTTGCTGGTGATCTGCAGTGAGCTGCCTGCTCGCATGGTGTGATCTCCTCCTTCCTCTCAACTACTAACCATCCATTAAAAGAAGCTACACATTCATTAGCTTCCTAAAGTGATTGCTGTAGCTGTGATGGGTATGTTGTTTGATCATGAGCGGGAAGAGGAGTTGGTTCATGTAATTTTGAAAGGAGGAGAAGGTGGTCGAGGAGAAAATCTTTAATATGTGATCCAGGCTATGAAATATGAAGGAATCCTTGCATTGGGTGAAGCTTCTGAGCTGTCTTAAGATGTAGCTCCAAGTAGAATGTGTTACACTAACCTGTCTGGAGAAAACAAAAGCATGAATAACTATGACATGGAGCAGATGTAAAAGAAAAGAACCTGGTAACATCCTGGTCAAGTGCAGTGGGAAAATAGCACTGGTCACTGCTCCTACTGGGGCTGTTACAACCTGGTCTAGTCCCCCTCTCTGGACAGGTACCAGTCTGTTTGTAAATGGACCCAATGCCTGGATCCACATACTTCTGACATTCTTTGGGCCTGGCTAGTGACAGTTCATGGTTCCTAGCTCTCATGTACATTCCCAGATGCAGATCTCATGTATCATTCCCTTCTTGAGCAGTGGGACCCTGCAGTCTGGCCACCTTAGACCCTGAAACCAGTGCCCCAGCTCTTCCAAGCCCCCAGTTGCTTTGACACATTCCATCCCACCTCCTCCAGAGTTCACCTGGCTGTGGAAACTCCAGGTGCTAGTTAAACCCTTCAGCGACAATATGGCAGCAATGCAAGGAAAGGAATACAGTTTAGCAAAGGAAATTCTTAACAGACATATTTGCTCTTGAAAGCACTAGAGAATTACAGAACTGTGGAAAAACAACAAAATCCTCAACTCAGCCCCGATCTGATCTTACCTCTCCTGTGAGTCCTGTCTTTGGTCAGCATCAGCCCTTCCTGCCTTCTTGGTTTGGTTGTCTGTCTTTCATGTGGCAGTGGTCAGCCTCCTGCTTAGAGAAACAGCCACTTTTTAAAACTCTCTGTCTCTCCCCTTCTTACCCATGCTCTCTAGGCTCTGAAACTCCAATCCCTTCTCCCAGCCAGCTTTCTGCATAGAGTTCATGGTTCTTGTGGACTGGTGGGTAGCTGAGATACAATCAGAGTTGATGGGCGTTGATGGCTCTCTCATCGTTAGCCCTCATTACAGAGCCCCTTCCATCCTCTGGCATGAGCACTGACCAGTGTCCAGAATAGACTGACCTCTTCAGGATTAGACTGGTTTTCAATGCCACCTGTGTGTCCTAATTAAACATGGAAGTTACAATGCAAAGTGAAGGTTCCATCACAAAAAGTTACTCACAAAACAAAATGGAGTTTACACATTGACACAGGCATACCCCCAATTTGTCACAGGGGATCCAAGCTTTTACTTCCACCTACAATTGAGTCAAACTGATTAATTCACTATGAATGCAGTATGACAACTCATCCATTGTACAATAATGAGGATGTGTGAGAACCAATTCTCCTTGAGCCCTGGAGGCAGGGAATGGAATAAGGGGGAGGGCATTTTAAACTGCACCAGTGAGGCCTTCTGTGGTTTAGATACTGTAGCTGCATGTTGCGAATGGTGAGCTACAGAGTAAAACTTCTTCATGATTCTTTATTTTAATATGCAAGTTGGCAAAATGGCACATAAAAAACCAGGGTGTTGTCTACACCTGGCATGAAAATTAACATCTCAAGAACCAATTATTGCTTCAGAATGCAGTAGCTTCTTTTTAAATTAAATTAATTTAGTGCTGGTGCAAGGTGCCAGATTAACACCCCTGGGGGATTGAATCTTCCTATCCAGAGAACAGGATTAGCCAGGCAAGCTTCCTCACGCAGTCCTGCCAACTTGCCTCAACTCTGACCTAAGGTGGGGAACACCTCGCAGGAATGAGTGGATAGTTCAATTAATCCTAGAGCTCTCAACTGACACCACCAACTAAAGGTGCAAAGTAGTGATGATTGGGGTGGTGATTTTAATGATGTAGAGACTAGACACTGGACTGAGATCAATGGTTTGCTTCCCATTATCCACCAAAAAAGACAGCAAACTCTCATTAGCTTTATGGGGAATGGATAGGACCCTTAAGGGAATAACTGACTAATTACTAAAAGACCAGATTAGTTGGCACCTTCCCACTACTCAAGTTAAAGCAGCTGTAACTTGGTTTAACTTGCCAGTTACGTACATACAGTACAGATGGCAACTGGGAAAGTTGGAATTGCAAACATTTTGTTCTGGTGCAGGCCATGTGTTCTCTCTGTTTCTGAACAACCTATTTTCAATATTCTAAAATTTTTAACACCTGCAATGTTGCTAACTCTCATGATTTTATTGTGAGTCTCAGGATATTTTTGTTTTTCTTAAATCCACAGATTTTGGAATCATGGGTTTACCCAAGAAACTCAACTTTCGTTTAAAAAGAAAAAAGAGCTGCTGGGAAAAGTTTGAAATCATGACCCCAGTGCACCTTGCAGCCTCAAAAAGAAATGTATTAAAAAATCCTCATGAATCTGAAGCCAATCTCACATTTTTCAGAGAGGTAGCTGTGTTAGTCTGTATCAGTAAAAACAGCAAGGAGTCCTCATGGTACCCTAGAGACTAACAAATTTATTTGGGCAGAAGGTTTCGTGGGCAATACACACTTCATCAGATGCATGGAGTGCATGAGCCACACCATCAGGGGCTTGTTCACCTGCACATCTACCAATGTGATATATGTCAGTAATGCCCCTCTGCCATGTACATTGGCCAAACCAGATAGTCTCTATGCAAAAGAATAAATGGACACAAATCAGACATCAAGAATTGTAACATTCAAAAACCAATAGGAGAACACTTCGATCTCCCTGGACACTCAATAACAGGCTTAAAATGGGCCATTCTTCAACAAAAATCTTCAAAAACAGACTTCAATGAGAAACTGCAGAACTGGAATTAATTTGCAAACTTGACACCATCAAGTTAGGCCTGAATAAAGACTGGGAGTGGTTGGGTCACTACAAAAAATAATTTTCCCTCTGTTGATACTCCCACCTTCTTGTCAACTGTTGGGAATAGGCCACATCCACAATGATTGAATTGGCCTTGTAAGCACTACAAAAAGTAACTTTCCCTGTGTTGATATTCACCCCTTCTTGTCAACTGTTCGGAATGGGCTACATCCACCCTAATTGAATTGGCCTCGTTACCACTGACCCCCCACTTGGTAAGGGCAACTCCCATCTTTTCATGTGCTGTATATTTATACCTGCTTACTGTATTTTCCACTCCATACATCTGATGAAGTGGGTTTTAGCCCACAAAAGCTTATGCCCAAGTAAATTTGTTAGTCTCTAAGGTACCACAAGCACTCCTCGTTGTTTTCACATTTTTTTTGTGGCCCTAACTCATGACTTTTGAACATTTTGGGTTGACAATACTGTGATAGGGCCAACCTCAATGAGCATTATTTTCTTGAATGATGCTTTAGTGAAAGTATTTTAATTCTGAGTCATCTCAGATTACAGATGAATTGTAGATGCAGTCAGCTAGTGATAGGCCTGATTCATGAAGTCGAGGTCCAAAGCTGACTGCAAACTTTCCAAACTTTGGTCAGTGAGTGAGGATGTTGTAGTAGGGTGCAACATAGTCATAAACATTTCTTTTCAGTAGATTATTCCAGTGGTTTTCAACCTTTTCCATACAAGGATCCGCATCCCACTTTGCAATGTGGGAAGGGCAGGGTTGGTATGACTCTCTGACACTTGTTTGTGACCGCCAGATTGAGAACCTATGGATTAATCAATAATGGCTTCACTGCTGTAGACCAAGTAGTGCACTGATGAAAAAGGGAACTGCTACCAGCTTCAGTTAGCAAGTGGACATGGATAAGCAAAAGGGTATATTTACAAAGGGGATTTTTACCTTGAGTTAGCTAGTTGATTATTTTTATTTTTACCTTAAATTAATAGGGCTCAAGCTAGGGTGAGCTTCAAAGGTTTCTAATTTGCAACAAATGTTTGAGGAGCATTCAGATTAGCTTTAAGAAGTGGGTAAATGACCCAAATTAATTGGCACTAGATGTTAGTGAAGGGAAGTTCCATATAGTGGATAATTGACCATCAAGAAATCCTTGCACGACAATATGAAGATAATTTAAATGACCACCAGTGACTGAAGGAGAACTGGGAAGAACAGCTAATCAGCACAACAAAAGAGAAGGAGAATCAATTAAAAATCCATTACTGCTTTGGCTGAACTGTCATGCTAAATTGCTTACTTAACCTGCTATTTCTCGAATATAGTTAGTACAAACCCTATAAATCATTCAAGTAGATGCAATTGTCCCCATGTGTTTTCTGCCTTTAACAAGGTAAAACAAGTTTTTATAAATAACTGAAACACTTGGTAGACTCTATTGGCAAAGGCTTTGTATGTTTTTTCCTTTGGATTTCATTGTGGTGGGTGTGAATTTTGTGTGATTAAAGTTCATGTTTTCTAGCTCCGTATTTGATCAGCGTCTGTAAAAGATTTTGGTCAGTTGTTGCTCAGTCCTGAAGTATGTCATCATCCTCAACTCTAGGGCATGATTCATACAATCTTCTTCTTTTTTCATTAATCCAAATGTTTTGCCATTCCTCTTTTAAATTTTTCTGTACTAGGCTTTTGAAATCCTGTGTACTCAAAACTATTTGTCAATTCTTCCATTTCTTACAATGCTTTGGGCAGCTTTATCCACCATTTTGTTCCCTGCTATCTTGATAGGCTACTGCTACAGGTATCCCCATCTGTACTATCTCTGTTGTTAGAAATATAATTTCATTAATAAAATCACTTCTACATACAGAGATACCCTTTGTTATTGACATAAGGCCTGATTCAGAGTCACAGGGCTTGGCTATACTTGCAAGTTAGAGCGCATTAGGGTGCCCGGGGCTGATGTAACTCCTGAGGTGTCCACACTGACAAGGCACTTAGAGTGCCTGGACTCTGCAGCTGGAGTGCTACTGGTAATCCACCTCCATGAGAAGCATAAAGCTTGCTGTGCCCTGGCTGAAACGCTGGGGCGTCAGTGTGGATGATGTGTTGCATTACTGCGCTGTGATTGGCCCCCGGAAATGTCCCATAATCCCCTGAAGTCATGTGGCCACTCTTGTCATTGTTTTGAACTCTGCTGCAGGCATGTGGATGTCCCCTTTCAAAACTCCGTTTCTGACAGCCGGCATGCTTATCTGCTATGGGACAAAGCAAACCATACTGTGGAATGCTGCTCAAACAGGCGTGTGTGTGTGTGTGAGGGAGGGAGGGAAGGAGGGGAAGGGGTCTGCTGCTGTCTGAACTTACAAGACAGCATGCTGACATACTCTCTGCCCCCCAAAACACACTGTCTCTCCCCCCACATACACACAACATACTCCCTAACACATTCCTCCTCCCCCCCGCATTTGAAAAGCACGTTGCAGCCACTTGCACACTGGGATAGCTTCCACAATGCACTGCTCTCTGTAGCGTTGCAGGAGCTGCTAATGTGGCCATGCCACTGTGCTTGCAGCTGACAGTGTAAACACATGGCAGCGTTTTCCCTGCTGCGGTCTCTGAAGGCTGGTTTAACTCCCAGGGCTCTACATCTGCAAGTGTAGCCAAGCCCTGAAAGTGTGACTGCTGCTGCTGGGCATATCCAGCATCATTGTAACTGTTTGGCTGTCATGACTGCTACAAAGTGAGATATTATTTTAGATGTACTAATTCCTAATTTTGGTATACAATAAGCCATCCCTATTCTTCCTGGTTTTTCTTTTTTGGATCTATCTGTATATATTTGACAAAAACTACTCCACTTTTTATCTATATACTGGTGCACTTCATATTTTGTTTATACCTCTTGTTTCCCTTTTATCTTTAAATTTATAAAATAAATCTAAATCCACACTTCAACACGTGGCTTTCTATCCATAACTAATTATCCCAGGGCTAAAAGCTTTGACTTCATTTTGCTTTTCTGTGTCTTTCAGTTCCTGCATCCATGTTTTAACTTGAGTGGCTCGTGGAGTTCTAACACTGTGTGCCATACTTCACTTATTGAATTCCCAGCAGTCTTCCTCTTTTGTGTTTGGTACTTTCATCGTTGCAATTCCCATTAACTTGGGCCTCGAAAGTTAGGTCTGGTCGTTTCATTTGCAGCGTAGTTAGCATTTCACTAGCAGTTATCAGTAGCATGCATATGGGTGTTGCAATAAATGTACAGCATGTAACTTGTATTGCCTGTGCTTGTATAAAATTTAATTGTTTAAATTCTGATATTGATTTTGACCCCAAAACTTGGCAGCCACAGTCAATAACTGGTCTGATTAAGGCTCTGTGTCCCATCAGCAGTGTTTTCTTATGAGCCTCCCCTTCTCTCTGTTCTCCTTGCTTTATAGCTGAGCTTGTTTTCCTTATTGATCTGTGTCTCCATGATTGGCAGTTCTGACAGCTGTGCGGAGGTGCGGTCAGCCAGCTGGGTTGACTGTAAGTGGGGAAAGATATCCTCTCTCTCCTGCCTGTGTTCTGTATGGAGTTTGTAAACTCCATTATAAAGAACAGGAGACAGGGCTAAATTTGTAACAAATAGTTTTCACAATAAATAACTTATCCAGCTCTAATAAGAAAAACAAAGACTCAAGGCCTATCTAGATGACTGGATAGCATCAACAAATAGAAACACACCCCGCTGCAGCATGAATGTCTTTCAGTGGGTATATTTTAGATGAAGAGACTGAGGAGTCAAAGGGAAAGTGCTGAGGTGAGTGAGGGTAGGGCTAAGAAGAATACTTTCTTCTGTGTACTGTTAATTTGTTACTTTTGCCAGTATATAGCACTGCCTGTATATCTGACATTTTATATTGATGCTCATAGCTACCAAATAATGGAACCTAAAGTATTTCTACCCATTCAGTCCAATTGTGCCCTGTGAATGAGATTTGTGAGGCATTTTCTGCCTGAACAGTGAAGTCATTTTGGTAATGTGTTATAGGGTTATAAGCACATAGGAAGAAAGTGTTGCATATGATTATAAGCAACCTATTAAGCTTTTGGACTCTCTAAAAATCTAGAACTTTGATTAACCGTTTACTAAAATGTCTACTAATGATTTATTTACCCTTGATTTTACCCTTTACTATTGATAAATGGAATTTGAATGCTGAGTGTTTGAGCAATGCTTAACATATTGTTTCCAATGTGCTAGATATTGTTCATTACGTGGGCAATGTAACAATTATAATATACTTAAAATGCATTTTGTTGCCTTTGAGTACATGGCATTTCTACAGAATGTGTTAGGTTAATGATCTTGTCATCACTTACCAACATTAACTGTGTTAAATGAAGTTTTCTTGAGGTTTCAGAATAGAAATGGGCCTGAGTCATAAAATTTCAGTCTAGATACAAACTTCCTCTAAATTTGGGTGTGCTCAGCTGCAGTGTTTTTGTTCCTGCATATTTAGTGTAAGATTACTAAAATGCTTCACTGATTAATTCTCCCTTTGACTTTCATCTGCAGACAGCAGAATGTTTAAATAATACAATGGCTTTGGTAACGTTTAAGTGAGCCTCCGCCCTTGGCCTTGATGTAGTTAAATCGACCTAAGTTCCCATGTACACAGCGCTAGGTTGACAGAAGAATTCTTCCCTTAACCTAGCTACTGTCTCTCAGGGAGGTGGATGACCTACGCCATCAGTATAGTTAGTGTCTACGCTGATGTACCATTGTGGCACAGCTACTGCACTACAGTTGTACTGCTGTAGTGTTTCAAGTGTAGACAAGCCTTGAACCAATTAATGATTATCTTTGAGAACTTGTGAGGATGGGCGAGATCGCAAAGGACTGGAAAAAAGCAAATATAGTACCTATCTATAAAAAGGGGAATAAGAACAAGCCAGGGAGTTATAGATGAGTCAGCTTAGCTTTGGTACCTGGAAAGGTAATAGAGCAAATATTCAAACAATCAATTTGTAACCATCTATAAGATAATAAGGTGATAAGTAGCAGTCAACATGGATTTGTCAAGAACAAATCATGTCAAACCAACCTAATATCCTTCTTTGACAGGAACAAGCCTTGTGAATGGGGGGAAGCAGTAGATGTATTACATCTTCATTAAGACTTTTGACATGGTCTCAGATGACCATGTCATAAACAAACTAGGGAAATGTAGCCTAGATGAACCTATTGTAAGATAGGTGCACAACTGCTTGGAAAACCATACTCAGAGAGTAGATATCACTGGTTCACAGTCAAGCTGGAAGGGCATATCAAGTAGGAACCCAGAGACATCTGTCCTGAGTCCAGTTCTATTCAATGTCTTCATAAATGATTTGGAAAATGGCATAAAGAATACACTTAAAGTTTGTGGATGGGGTTGCAAGCATTTTGGAGGACAGGATTAAAATTCAAAATTATCTTGACAAACTGGAGAAATGGTCTGAAATAAACAGAATGAAGTTCAATAAGGACAAATGCAAAGTACTATGTTTAAGAAAGATTAGTCAGTTGCACAAATATAAAATGGGAAATGACTGCCTAGGAAAGAGTACTGCAGAAAAGGATCTGGAGGCTATAGTGGATCAAAAACTAAATATGAGTCAACAATTTAATACTGTGTACTTTTGGGGGAATTCTGCATCACTGTGCACATGCAGAATTCATGTCTCTTGCAGATTTTTTTTTTTGTTTCCCCTCAGAATAATAGATTCTGACTGGGAAGCCACAAGACGGGTCATGCGCCCCTCACTGGCAGGGGCTCCGAGTTTACAAGTCGGTTTGGAGGAGCAGCTGGGAGAGACATAAACCACTGCCTCGGGCAGATAGGCAGAACCGAGCATACGTGTGTGACTCTGCCCCTCTTGTTTGTTATCGTGGTGCACCCGGCATGGAGAGGCCGGGCTCCAGGGGCAAGCCTGGCCCTTGCGCTGTGTCAGGGTCAGGTGCAGCCTCGCTGCTGAGACCATGTCTGGGAGGGGATGGGGGTGGGTCTGTGGGAACAGGGGACTGCAGGGTGATCCTCTACCTCTGTGCAGCCAGTGGCCTGTGCTTCCCACTGGGAGGCAGCCCCAGTGTGTACCCCTTCCCGCTTGCTGCACCTGCCTTGCAGAGGCGTGGGGCTGACACAAGCAGCTGTGAGAAAGCTGTGGACAGCCTTGGCCTGGGGTGGCATTTAGGAAGGGTGGGGAGACACCTGCCCTCCTGAGTTTCGCACCAGCGGTCTCCTCGTGGTACACGCGCCAGCTCCAGGCAGACCTCTTACCTGCAGTACAACACAGGCAGGTCGCTGCCTCCAGGAGCCGGGGCTCTCCGGCTGCGGCTCCCCTGTCAGTTTCCTTCACTGCGCTAGGGCCTCTGGGGCTGGGGCAGGCAAGGCAGGGGTCAGTCAGGGTGGGAGCGGGGAGCACAGGGTCCCCAATGGTAATGGTGGTGGGAGTACAGGGTACCCTGTGGTGAGGGTGGGTAGGGGAGAATACAGGGGCCCCAGTTGTGGGAGGAGGTGAAGAAGCAGAGGGTCACCGGTGGTGGCGGTGGAGAAGGGGGTGTTGGAGCCTGGGGGCGATAGTTGGGTGGGAAAGGGGAGTCAATCTCCAGGGGAAGGGAGAGATGAGGGCATATGGCTGTGCCTTTGGAGAGGGGGCAGTGAGTGTGGGAGGAGCAGCTGAGGGGGAGCCGTCCCTGGGGCAAGGATCCTGAGGGACGGGGAGCTGAAGAAGGGGGCGGGGCTGGGAGCAGCTAAATGGGTCTTGGGGTTTGTTTGCCTTAAGAGAAGCAGGGAGTCCCCTCACTTCTCCCGGGGAGGAGAGGATCATGCTAGAAGTCCTACTCTAGCTGTCCTGGGCTTTTGATTATCCTGTAGGTGTGTTTGTGATGTTTCTCTCTCACAAGCACATGGACATACAGCTGCAAACCAACCATTCCCCAAACTTGTGTTTGTTATTAGATCCCCCAGAAAACCCCTTGGGGCTCCTGGCTCAACTCCTACTTGTATTCAATATAGGTTTTTATACTGCCCTCATCACCATGGTATGTGAGCACCTTCCAGTAACACATTAAGCAGTGTGACTATGCATCTGTCATGTGTTGCTTGTTCTCTCCTCCTCTCCCCAGAGGAAGAAGCATGTGGAATGTAGTGTCTTGTTTTGGTAGTTTTTTTTAAGTATATGTGTTTATATTAGAGAAGGCAGAGTCAAAGAAATTTACCTGTCACTTGGAACAGAAAGTGGTGAGGTTTGTGATAGTCCTTAGTTACTGGGGGAGTTCACTGCACTGTTTCAGACCACCCCCGGACTAAGTTCTGTCTCCTGTGTAGATGAGCCTTAGGCTTGGTATACACTAGAAAATTAGGTCGGCATAGTTACATTGCTCCGGGGTGTGAAAAAATTCACCCCCCTGAGTGGTATAGTTAAGTTGACCCAAGTCCCCATGTAAATAGTGCTAGGATGATGGAAGAATTCAACCTAGCTACTGCCTCCTGGGGAGGTAGATTAACTACGCCAGTGGGAAAATCCCTCCTGTCGATGAGGAGAGGCTGAGGGAGCTGGGATTGTTTAGTCTGCAGAAGAGAAGAATGAGGGGGGATTTGATAGCTGCTTTCAACTACCTGAAAGGGGGTTTCAAAGAGGATGGCTCTAGACTGTTCTCAATGGTAGCAGATGACAGAACGAGGAGTAATGGTCTCAAGTTGCAATGGGGGAGGTTTAGATTGGATATTAGGAAAAACTTTTTCACTAAGAGGGTGGTGAAACACTGGAATGCGTTACCTAGGGAGGTGGTAGAATCTCCTTCCTTAGAGGTTTTTAAGGTCAGGCTTGACAAAGCCCTGGCTAGGATGATTTAACTGGGACTTGGTCCTGCTTTGAGCAGGGGGTTGGACTAGATGACCTTCTGGGGTCCCTTCCAACCCTGATATTCTATGATTCTATGATTCTATGATGTAGGTAGTGTCTACACTGAAGCTCTACAGAGGGGCAACTACATTAGCTCAGCTGTGCCACTGCAGCTTTTTAAGCGTAGACAATCCCTTACTCTAGCCTTCACATGACCTGTGCTTGGGGGCGAGAGGGGGAGGAAGGGAGCTTATATTGTTTCAGCTTACTATACAGCAGCTCAATTGCTTTTTACATTGACCCTGAATGAAGGGCAGCTGTTACACCCTTCAGCTTCAGTAAAGGTTTGCCCACTCCCAGCCTAACAACCCGCAAGGTGGTGTCATTCAGCCAGCCCTCATGGAAGAGGAAAGTATCTAAGGAGTTAATGGTGAAGGTTACAAAGAGCAGGCAAAATAATTCCTAAGTTGCACAATGGATGCCACTTTCTTTACGTCAGCCTCAACTTTAGAGAGGAGGAAGAAGGGTTTAGCCACTGGTAGCTAGGGCTGTCTGATGGTTGAAGCTTAGCTGCAAGGCTGACCACTACTTCCTGTCTGTATTCAGCTGATGTGAAGACACTGGCTTTTCTTGAGCTTTCACTATGAACCAAGCCATTTTTCCTGAGGTGAATAATCCAAAGACTTGGAAAGCACCATCACAATTCAGCATGACTTGCCTATTTGATGGGACTTTTTCTCTTTTTACAGTGATGTGTGGGAGTTAACATAAAACAAACTGAAACGCGAGGACACTCCTGGCCCAAATGAATGGGGATGGGATGAGTATACTATTTATTCTGTGCTGCACCTTCTACTTTGAAACTGGGGAAGGAGTACTAACCCCAGTCCCACTGTGGTGTCCTCATTCATGATTTACTGAGGTAACTAGATTGGAACCAATGGTGATAATAACATGACAATACTTAAAAAGAAAATCACAATAGCAAATCTGTCATGGGTATCCCTCCCCACAGCACAAGAGGAGTTATGTCAGGACAAAGCCTGCGGCCCAAAGGAAATAATAAAGATACCTTTTTGGGGGGACTTGAATTGGGAGGGTTTACTGTCTGCCCCAGTTTCTGTCTTAGGCCCTGATTCAGGAAAGGAATTAAGCATGTGCTTACGTCCCACAAAGGTCAATAGGACTTAAGCATATACTTTAAGTTAACCACATGCTTAAGCATGTGCTTTAGAGCTTTCCTGAAGAAGGATGGACTCAAGCGCTTTTCCCATTTCCACATTGCCTGGAACTTCCACATTTGCTTGGACAACACACTAGAACCTGTCCTGTAAGGAGCAGTCCTGCATTGCTGAGTTGGATTAATTTGTTCTTGTTGAAAGTTTAATTTTTAATGCAATTGATGTGCTGTGGTATGATTTAGTAAGTGTCAGGGTGCCCACATCTCTCTTATAGGCATCTTTTTTTTCCCTAGTAAATTTTAAATAAAATAAATTGGGCCCCAGCAGAATGGATTGTATGACTGAATACTGCTGTTCTAAACCTTTTTCTTTCAGAGGCCCCCCAATATGGCATAAAAACTCCACAGCCCACCTGTGCCTCAACAACTATTTTTCTGCATATAAAAGCCAGGGCTGGCATTTAGGGATAGCAAGCCAGGCAATTGCCCTTGGCCCCATGCCACAAGAGCCTTGCAAAGCTAAGTCCTGTGCAGCGGGACTTTGACTTTCTGCCCTGGACCCTAGCAAGTCTAATGCCAGCCAGGTTTGGTGGACCCTCTCTGCAATCTGCTCGCAGCCCCCCACAGGGCTAATAGATATTTTCCATTTCTATCATCTATGACTATGTCATTGTTAGAGCTGGAGAAAAAGA
Source organism: Dermochelys coriacea (assembly GCF_009764565.3). NCBI lineage: Eukaryota > Metazoa > Chordata > Testudines > Dermochelyidae > Dermochelys > Dermochelys coriacea. Next base: position 196,740,652 of record NC_050068.2, on the reverse strand, counting down.
AGTTCCTAGTAAAAGTGAAACCAATGAATCTTTGGCTTTTTGTCAGTGTCTCCTACCTGTCAATTTCTGGCATTTCCCCCCACCTGGACAGCCTCCTGGAAATAAATATCATTTTTCTGTGTACACAGCTTTCTTGCAGAACTTGAAAAGGGCCATTGCTTCAGGAGTCTGGAGGTTTAGACAGGAGACTTGGGGATGGATGAGCACCTCTGAAACCCTTCAGTGTTGCTTGCTGAGTGTATAATTGAGGTCTGTTTCAGTGCTCTCGTGAGCTATTCAGTATTTTATTTCTGATGGCGGATGGTTAACTCTTCTGAAAAAAAAGGGTTGGGGCACACATGCTCCCGCACATGGTATTGCTCTGTTGGAATGTCTGAGGCTTTAAAAAAAGGAGTCATACTTGGATAACAGGGACTGTTCTGTTGTTATGACTTATTCAGTGGGCAGAGCCAGCAATATAAGATGGATATGATCTACTGGTCTGAGCCTGGGCCCTGAATAACAATAACTCAGGAGAGCCAGGATTGGAGTTCGGCCTCCTGGATTGTCATTTAGAGCCCAATCCCATAGCCCTATGGCTCATCTGATTTTTACAGCAGCTTGGGTGCTCCCTGATTGTCTGCTTTGCTGTGCCACAATAGCTGTGGCACCATGTACTCTGGCCTCAACTCCTGCCTTCCCCAACCTGCCTATGCCTATTTCTGCAATGTCCTTACACCAGAGGTGGTGAGGGGTAGGAGTAGCATAGGGCTATCATGCCAGTGTTATGCTGCCTACCCTCCTGTGCTTCAGGTATTCTTTGGGGCGGGGGCCGAAGAAGCTGACTTTGCAGTCCCAATGAATAACCGAATCAGGGCCTCTTTTTTTTTTTTCAACAGGCATCTAGACACCCCAATCGAATTCATGCCCCTTTTATATATGGGTATCTTAGTGACAAGTACATTTCCAGTAACACCGTCACAGCCATTCCTCAATATTGCCAACCTCAAGCATTTAAAAATCATGAGTCTTGAAGACATCTTGAGACCAGACGTGATGTGGGGAGGGGGCATGTGGGGTCATATGCCCCCCAGATTTGCTGATTGGTTTATACTGAGCATGCTCACATGGACTTAGTAATACTGCTGAAGCCAGCTGCCCTCACTCTGGCCCCTCCCACTATTGACAGATTTGGGTCATCTCTGCTTGAGACTGTCTTAAGACATAAGAACATAAGGGCCTGACTGAAGTCAATGGGAAGACATCCAGAGGAAGTGAAATCAGGACCTTGAACACTGGGTTGGGACTTTCAAAGTGCTCAGCATTGGCTTAACTCTGTTCTCACTGAAGTAATTATTCCCATTATAAGTAAGTGAGTGCTAAAAAACTCCCATTGACATCAAAGGAGCAGAATTAGGCCAATGCTATACGTTAAAGCCCTGCAAATCCGCTTTATATCCACAGATAGCCACATCTGCAGTTGAGGATGTGGATATCCACGGATTGTTTCTGTGGATTGTGGATTGAATATGGATACTAATTTTGTATCCGCGCAGAGCTCTATATCTAAGTAAAATCTCTCTCTCCCACATTTTGGCCCATCTTAGCAAGCATTGATAATAATAATAGCTAGCTCTTACATATAACTTTTCTGTTTCTTTCTGAATCGCGCAAGCCAGCATAACTCTACAGTTTCTTTGAGTTTAACTGCCTTGTTTCTCTAAACCACAATTTAATTAATTTTACTGGTGAGGTTCTGAAAGTAGTGTTTGTTTATTAACTTGAGCTGCTTCCATTATTTGCCTGCTCCTCTAGGGGCGGCCACAGCAGCAAACAGAGATGATATGTGCTACCCTAGGTTATTATTATTTTATATCCTTTATGAGACCGTGTTTTTTAAAAACAAAGCTATTTAGAATTTAAGGCATTGTCTTCACTAGGGAAAAATGTGTGTTCTTAACTCAAGGTAAAATCCTAGAGAAGGTAAGGCAATTTATAGTTCTCATGTGAGTTAGCAGCTGGAGTTAAAGACTAGGTATCCGTCCCCTCTTCCCCCCCCCCACTTTAACTTGACTTGCTAACTCATGTGAAAACTTCACATGGCCATGTTTTGACAGGATGAAAACACCCAAATCAGCATTAAAGCTGTGAGATGAGAAAGCCACAAGATGCACAGTTAAAATCATAGAATCATAGAATCATAGAATATCAGGGTTGGAAGGGACCCCAGAAGGTCATCTAGTCCAACCCCCTGCTCAAAGCAGGACCAAGTCCCAGTTAAATCATCCCAGCTAGGGCTTTGTCAAGCCTGACCTTAAAAACCTCTAAGGAAGGAGATTCTACCACCTCCCTAGGTAACGCATTCCAGTGTTTCACCACCCTCTTAGTGAAAAAGTTTTTCCTAATATCCAATCTAAACCTCCCCCATTGCAACTTGAGACCATTACTCCTCGTTCTGTCATCTGCTACCATTGAGAACAGTCTAGAGCCATCCTCTTTGAAACCCCCTTTCAGGTAGTTGAAAGCAGCTATCAAATCCCCCCTCATTCTTCTCTTCTCCAGACTAAACAATCCCAGCTCCCTCAGCCTCTCCTCATAAGTCATGTGCTCTAGACCCCTAATCATTTTCGTTGCCCTTCGTTGTACTCTTTCCAATTTATCCACATCCTTCCTGTAGTGTGGGGCCCAAAACTGGACACAGTACTCCAGATGAGGCCTCACCAGTGTCGAATAGAGGGGAACGATCACGTCCCTCGATCTGCTCGCTATGCCCCTACTTATACAACCCAAAATGCCATTGGCCTTCTTGGCAACAAGGGCACACTGCTGACTCATATCCAGCTTCTCGTCCACTGTCACCCCTAGGTCCTTTTCCGCAGAACTGCTGCCGAGCCATTCGGTCCCTAGTCTGTAGCGGTGCATTGGATTCTTCCATCCTAAGTGCAGGACCCTGCATTTATCCTTATTGAACCTCATTAGATTTCTTTTGGCCCAATCCTCCAATTTGTCTAGGTCCTTCTGTATCCTATCCCTCCCCTCCAGCGTATCTACCACTCCTCCCAGTTTAGTATCATCCGCAAATTTGCTGAGAGTGCAATCCACACCATCCTCCAGATCATTTATGAAGATATTGAACAAAACGGGCCCCAGGACCGACCCCTGGGGCACTCCACTTGACACCGGCTGCCAACTAGACATGGAGCCATTGATCACTACCCGTTGAGCCCGACAATCTAGCCAGCTTTCTACCCACCTTATAGTGCATTCATCCAGCCCATACTTCCTTAACTTGCTGACAAGAATGCTGTGGGAGACCGTGTCAAAAGCTTTGCTAAAGTCAAGAAACAATACATCCACTGCTTTCCCTTCATCCACAGAACCAGTAATCTCATCATAAAAGGCGATTAGATTAGTCAGGCATGACCTTCCCTTGGTGAATCCATGCTGACTGTTCCTGATCACTTTCCTCTCCTCTAAGTGCTTCAGGATTGATTCTTTGAGGACCTGCTCCATGATTTTTCCAGGGACTGAGGTGAGGCTGACCGGCCTGTAGTTCCCAGGATCCTCCTTCTTCCCTTTTTTAAAGATGGGCACTACATTAGCCTTTTTCCAGTCATCCGGGACTTCCCCCGTTCGCCACGAGTTTTCAAAGATAATGGCTAAGGGCTCTGCAATCACAGCCGCCAATTCCTTCAGCACTCTCGGATGCAATTCGTCCGGCCCCATGGACTTGTGCACGTCCAGCTTTTCTAAATAGTCCCTAACCACCTCTATCTCTACAGAGGGCTGGCCATCTCTTCCCCATTTTGTGTTGCCCAGCACAGCAGTCTGGGAGCTGACCTTGTTAGTGAAAACAGAGGCAAAAAAAGCATTGAGTACATTAGCTTTTTCCACATCCTCTGTCACTAGCTTGCCTCCCTCATTCAGTAAGGGGCCCACACTTTCCTTGGCTTTCTTCTTGTTGCCAACATACCTGAAGAAACCCTTCTTGTTACTCTTGACATCTCTTGCTAGCTGCAGCTCCAGGTGCGATTTGGCCCTCCTGATATCTTTCCTACATGCCCGAGCAATATTTTTATACTCTTCCTTGGTCATATGTCCAAGCTTCCACTTCTTGTAAGCTTCTTTTTTATGTTTAAGATCCGCTAGGATTTCACCATTAAGCCAAGCTGGTCGCCTGCCATATTTACTATTCTTTCGACTCATCGGGATGGTTTGTCCCTGTAACCTCAACAGGGATTCCTTGAAATACAGCCAGCTCTCCTGGACTCCCTTCCCTTTCATGTTAGTCCCCCAGGGGATCCTGGCCATCTGTTCCCTGAGGGAGTCAAAATCTGCTTTCCTGAAGTCCAGGGTCCGTATCCTGCTGCTTACCTTTCTTCCCTGCGTCAGGATCCTGAACTCAACCAACTCATGGTCACTGCCTCCCAGATTCCCATCCACTTTTGCTTCCCCCACTAATTCTACCCGGTTTGTGAGCAGCAGGTCAAGAAAAGCGCTCCCCCTAGTTGGCTCCCCTAGCACTTGCACCAGGAAATTGTCCCCTACGCTTTCCAAAAACTTCCTGGATTGTCTATGCACCGCTGTATTGCTCTCCCAGCAGATATCAGGAAAATTAAAGTCACCCATGAGAATCAGGGCATGCGATCTAGTAGCTTCCGTGAGTTGCCGGAAGAAAGCCTCATCCACCTCATCCCCCTGGTCCGGTGGTCTATAGCAGACTCCCACCATGACATCACTCTTGTTGCACACACTTCTAAACTTAATCCAGAGACACTCAGGTTTTTCCACAGTTTCGTACCGGAGCTCTGAGCAGTCATACTGCTCCCTTACATACAGTGCTACTCCCCCACCTTTTCTGCCCTGCCTGTCCTTCCTGAACAGTTTATAACCATCCATGACTGTACTCCAGTCATGTGAGTTATCCCACCAAGTCTCTGTTATTCCAATCACGTCATAATTCCTTGACATCACCAGGACCTCCAGTTCTCCCTGCTTGTTTCCAAGGCTTTGTGCATTTGTATATAAGCACTTGAGATAACCTGTTGATCGCCCCTCATTCCCAGTATGAGGCAGGAGCCCTCCCCTCACAGACCTTCCTGCCTGTGCTTCCTCCCGGTATCCCGCTTTCCCACTTACCTCAGGGCTTTGGTCTCCTTCCCCCGGTGAACCTAGTTTAAAGCCCTCCTCACTAGGTTAGCCAGCCTGCTGGCAAAGATGTTCTTCCCTCTCTTCGTAAGATGGAGCCCGTCTCTGCCCAGCACTCCTCCTTCATGGAACACCATCCCATGGTCAAAGAATCCAAAGCCTTCTCTCCGACACCACCTGCGTAGCCATTCGTTGACCTCCACGATTCGACGGTCCCTACCCAGGCCTTTTCTCCAGTAGTACCCAGTTAACCAGTGTGATTGGGCTCTGCTGATGATGGTGCTGAATCGGAGGTCAGTGTAGAAGCTGCTGTTTCACACATTGCCTCCAGCTTCCATCTTGAGCTCCCTGTATTCTGGAGGCAAGGGGAAGATCTGTCCTTTGTGGCTGATTCTCCTAGGGGAAGTTCATAGTTTAGATCTTCAGTTGGCATAAATGAGCGAAGCTCCACTGAAGTCAGTGAACCTTGCTCTTGGATCATGTGAGAGAGTCTTGAGCTGTAAGAGAACTTGTGCAGGGGGATCTGAGTGAAGAACACACCTTTTTCCCTAGTGAAGCAAAAGCCTGATCCTAACAACTTATATAAATACACATCACAAAGGATGGGAGTGGAAGCTCAGGCAGAGAGCGGTGATGTGATGTCCAAGGTCACGGTGCAGGTCAGTTGCAAATCCCCGTTTAGTACTCATGAGTCCTGACTCCCAGCCCAGTACAGTGTGTTGTATATGTCTCCCTAAATCATAGAATATTGTTTGTTTTTCTTTTTGCCTATCGTAAACGTTTGAGTGGGAAGGTCGGTTTGACCAGTGATGTGCTATAGGAGTTTCTCATCATGAACCTTAAAATTCCACCACCAAGCTGAAGGGAAGTCTGGGGGGCCTTCTCTCCCTCTAATGGAAATTCACTTGCTATCTGATACTGCTAAGTTTTCCCAGCCAGTGCCCTGGAGCTCAAAAAATGCTGGTGAGGAGAAAATAGCTTATTTTTGGAATGCCTCAGATTGCAGCAAATGTCAGGTATTTTTTTAAAACTGTCCCAGGGAGAGGTTAGCCCTGTGGAGGTGTCTTCACTGCAGAGTTGGTTCGAATTATCTATAGTAGAGACATTCCTCTCGAGTGTGCTGATTTCGAGAGCAGCCACACTGTGAAACACCAGTCAAACTGCTGTGTCCACACTCGCGCTGCATTCCCTTGTATGTGCACTTGCTCTTGAGACCTCTTTGCACCACAGTATGCTGATCTGCACTCTGAATTCTGTCCCACTGAACTGTGAGAGAACTTGTCTGTCAGGGGAAATTGTGGGAAGGCATTAGAGGACTAGCAAACCAAAGAATTTTTAACAATGCCTACTGATATTTGGGTATTTGAGATCCCTTTAAAGGAGGTGATTTTTAGAGGTCAGGTGATCAGCATTTTTGGGGGCCCTTTTAAATGTGTCTAGTTGGGTGTCCAAAATCACAGGTCACCCTTGAAAAATCTTGGCCTAAAGCCCCAATTTATCTAGTATGAAAGGAAAGAGGGAGGACTATCTGTGAAACTGAGATAAGAAATATATCCTAGAAACAGGACTATGGATTCATGGTAAAAATAAAGCAAAGCAAAACCAAACACATCCTCACCCCCACTTAATTTCAGGGATTGTACTGCTTTTTCTGGATGAAATTCACCCAGGTTATACTGCTATGAAAATGGGTGATGAATCAGGTTTACAAGTCCGAGGGATATCATGAGACCTTATGGTTGTTTTTTTTGTTTTATTTTTTAAATTTTTAATCTGCATTAGGAATGGGCTGATCAGAATTAAAATAACACAAGCCAAAATGAATTCACAGTTCAAAAACCTTATAGATAATTTAAAAGTTAGGAAGGCTTTCCTTCTCCCATTGCCTCTAATATTCTATTTTTCCATTATCTTGACATTAGGTACTCATGCTGGGTTAGCACCAGGTTTGACATACGATGTTAAATTAGGCTCTGATCCTGTAATTTACAGCATGTTTCATTTTCTTCAGGAAGGTTCCATGGAAGTACAGCAATCCACTTATGCATTGCAAACTGTAGGATTGGGACCTTATTTCCTTACTCTGTGTGTTTTTTTTTTAAACGAACAACATGAATTAATATTTCTGACACCTTTTAAAAAAAGCAAACATGAAAATTATTGGGATTCAAATGAAGGGGTAAAGTTCAGAAATTTTGAAACTTGTAATTAAACGGAGTTATTAATTAACTTCTGCGTATATGATTCTGCATGGTTTATTGATCCATATATGTCATCACACTTGTAATAATTCACCTCCACAGATTATATATATGCCTGCTGGGAGCAATTTTACAATATGTACAGCCTAAAAAAATGATAAGATTATGGCAGCTACAAACAAGTAGAAACTTGATCCTGACAGATCCTGAACAACTCCTGTGGGGTGCTGAGTGCCTCAACTCCGTTGCCTCTGTTCGGTATTCAGATCCTTGCAGAATTGGGCCTTAGGTTTGAGCTAGAGTTGGGATGCAAGAGTTGCCCAGGATTATCCGTGAGGTAGCCTGTAAGGGGCAGCCGTTACAATGTATGGTGAAGGCCCATATGCAACAACCTTAATGAATTTAATAGACAACTATAGTCTCTCTACACTTTTTTTTGTAACCGTCCTGCACAATTTAAATGGAGAATTCTATCCCTGATATAGAACTCCATGGGATGGTTTAAAAAAAAATGCAGAAAGGATCTCATCACTACTAAAGTCTGTGAGTCTAAGAATAATTTCTAAAGAACACTATGAAATTTCCCTGGGCCCATACTGATTTCTTTAGGCCTCTTCCCCTGGGGCGGTGGGAGAGTGATGTTTCTATGGCTGTAATACTGTATCCAAGAGGAATTTCATCTTGATGTGGTGAGGATTGGGAATGCTATTTATTGCTCTTGAATCACTTCATTTGCTGCTGCTGCTGATCAGCGTAGGCTACAACTAGGGAACTTGTGCACTCCCAGTGCTCCTTGGCAGCCATCAGGGTCTGTGTGTGTGGCATGGGGAATGGCCTGCCAAGGGATTAGAACCAAGGGCCTACATTTTCAAGGTGACTAGGGATTTGGGGATGCGTCAGTTGTTGGGGGCCCAACCTGAAACCCATTAAAGCGAACTATTTTTGCCAGCAAATGTTGAGCACCCACTCTCTGAAACGCAGATCCTTTGAAGCTGTTTCAAATTAGGCACCCAAAATCATTAGTCACTTTTGAAAATTTAGGCCCCGCTGATCTTCTGGGGGCAGAACCAGAAACTTTATAGTCTGCTCAGCCAGACATAATTTCCAGTTAAGAATCCTTTACTTTTCCTTATAAGCAACACTGGCTGCTCACTGTAGTGGCTTCTAGGTGATCTGGGAGCTCCTTACATGCATGGGGCTGAGATGTAAAGATGATGAGAGCCAGATTTTTCAAGTGCTTAGCACTCACATTGGGGACAGATTTTTGAAACACCCCAGCTTGCATTTAGGCACCTAAATAAACGGCCAGATTTTTTCCCTAAGAGCAGAGGGGCTGGAACAATGTGTACAGTGGGGGTTTTGAGAGCTATTGAACCAAACTGTAAACTCTGTATATGATGGGAACCACTTCAGGCCAGGGGGTGTGGCAGCACCCCCAGTATTCCTAGTTCCAGCACTGGAAGCTTGGTGGGTGTTGAGCTCTTTTGAACATCTGGCCACATGTGTGGGTTCTGAGTGCTTGAAAATCTGGTCCACAGATTCAGATGTGCTGGAAGGGGGGATCTTCTGCTTTCTCTGTGATTGAAAATGTTGAATTAAAATATTTAATCACTTATTCTTATTCTGCTTTCTCCCTCCACTCTAAAACTATGAATGTTAAAAAGAGCTGCTGATAAGGATGTAGCTGATGGGAAAGGAGAGTAGCCCTCTGTTTGGGGAGCCAGGCAAGGCATTCAGGTGAAGAAAGGAGCAAAAGAGGGATAGGCTGTTCTCTTGCTTTGGTGACAGAAACTTTTATTTTGTTAACACAGGAAACTAGGGAAAAAAACTGGAAACAAGACAGGACAGGAGAAAAAAGGTCAGTCTGGTTTTTTTTTTTTTTACTTACCCAGGTTTTAATAGTGAATATAGTTTAGATGTTACAGATGACCACTGTCACTGGAAATCCTTTGGTTCAATCAGCTTGTTGCCATTGTTTGTTTGGAGGTATGCTGAGCTAATTTACAGAGCTGGGTATTTTAGAAAAGCTCGAAATCCAAACTGAGTCAGAATTCTGCCACTGGCCCTTCTCTTTACCTCTCTATCGACTTGTGTTCCCTTGTCACCATAGTGCCTCACATTCAAAAATAGGAAAGTAACATCCCCATTTTACAGACAGGAAACTGAAATATAGGGTAGATGAATGATTTGCCCAGAGTCGCACAGGAAATCTGGGTCCAAGCCAAGAACTGAAACCAACTATCCCGAGTCCTAGTGGAGAACCTTATTCATTAAACCATGCTAACCCCTCTTGGATCAAGTCAGAGCTCCAGATTTGACCAGGCTTCTGGCTGTGACAGTAAAATCCATATTGGATATTTTTAACCCAGGCCCAGCTCTCTATATTTATGTGCTTCCTTATATCAAATAAGTTTTGATCCATGGGGCTGTGCCAGGATACTACCCCAGCTATACATTATTCTGAACTCAGGATTTCTTAATGCTGTTTTGTAATGTATATTTTTCCACATTTCCAAGGTGTAGACCAACACAGTTAGATACTGTGCTAAAGAAGCTCTTGCTGACTTGTTTTTGAAGTGTAATATGTTGTAGGCTTGTATGGAGGTGGGCCGAATTACAGAACAAGTCCAACAAGTGCAGCAAGTTGTAAGTATTATGTAATCACATTGCAGGCATGGATTCCGGTAACTGCTCCTCGTAATTGCTTCCAGTAACTTTACGTAACTACTAATCAGATGACATATTTTGAATGCCAAGATACAATCAGCACTAACAATCTATTGACTGACACAACACACAACTGTAGCTTTCTCATGCAATCTGATGCATTTTCCAAGGGAACTTATTAATTAAAGCTGATAATATTCTACCTCTTCAAACAACAAGTAGCTAAAAGGTACAGGAGTCTGATTAAATGTACTCTGGAGCCTGACAAGCTTGGCACACTCGGGAATAGCAGAGTGGAGGAATAACACAGGGGCAGGGTTAATCCCAGGGCTCTGCAAGAGAAGCAGGGACTGTTGTAGCTTTTGTAACCTTGTGGTGAGGGATCCAGGGGCTGAGGTTAGCCCTAGACCAGGTGACATTACGCTGAGCAAACCTGGCTAGAATAACGTTGCCCCTTTTCACCTGAATTTGAGATATTGCATATTGTTCCAGATTATATATAACGTCCTGTTTTCCTGAACACAGCAGGCAACGGTTTCTGTAATCACAGTTACAGTTTTGCCTTTCCAGACAGCCTCTGTGCCCCAAATAGCTCTCTCTCTCTGCTCTCTTTCAGGACCACTTTACCAGCACTTCTGTTACTATCTGCTTGGTTTGTTGGCTGCTTCCATGTCTCTTGCTTCTCTTTTATATGTACATGTGAGTATATTATATTTAAGGCTAAGATTTTTTCACAGTTATTTTGAGTTAAAGTCAGGAACAGATCACAGACAATGAACCAAAATTCATGGAACCCGTGATTTATCCATTACTTTACTACAAATAACTGGGGGCAGGCTTGGTAGAGGGAGGAATGGAGTCCCATGAAGAGGGACTGACAGGCCAAGCCCCCCGCCATGGTGGGGGGGGGTACAGCTCTGTCTCCAGTGGCAGCAGCAGGGGGTGCAGCCATGGGGGGCCCACAGACCCTGCTCCAGAGCTGGCCCAGATATGGGACAGGGGTGCATGGCTCCCATTGCAGCCCCTGCCCAGCCCCAGCATGCGAGGGGGACACAGCCCTGGGAAGCCGCAAGGGGGTGCACGGCCCCAGCTGCAGCCCCTGGTGAAAGGTGTGGAGCTGCGCCGCATGGCCTTGGCTGCAGCCCCACCAAGCCCCATAGGACGCAGGGCTGGAGCACACAGTTCCACCTTGGGCCCCCGGCCCTGGCTGCAGCCCCCTGGATGAAGCAGCAGGGTTGGGGCTGCAGGATCCTAGTTTCACCCAGCCCCAGTTGCAGGACAGGGGAGCACAGTCTTGCCTCCTCCTCCTGAAGCCCCAGAAGTCACGGAGGTTCAGTAAAGTCACAGAATCCATGACTGCCATGACCTCCATGACTGAATCGTAGTTTTATTATTAATTAATTATATTATATTATATTATAAAACACATGCACACACATACAGAGGTCAAACTATATCCAGAAAAGCTCAACTCATAACAATAAGTTAAGAGGCTGGGTGAAAAGAGTATGGACCTCTGTCTCCACTCTATTAAGCACCAGTTTTCTGCTGTTGTGACTCCACTGAAGTCAATAGTCATATGAGCATGAAAGGGTGTAGTGGGGAAACAAGCTCCAACTTCCTCATAAAAACAAAGCCAAACCCTTCCATTTGCTGGAGCCCATTTGAACTGACTTGTAAAATGATGCCTGTGGGATCACTTAAAGAGAGCACAAGAGATTTTGGTGCTGATCCTCAGCTATGCCCCCTCAGTACCCAGCACTATTCAGGAGGTAGGTAGAGTGCAAATAAGGTGGCAACTTAGGCTATCATTTTTATTCATATAGCAGGTGTATTTTTAATACCCCTTTTCTTAGGTCTAAAGATTGAGGTCTGAATATCTTGGGCCTGTTTTTTCCCCTCGCCTTACACCTTGTGTGAAATGATTCTAAAATGTTTCTAAATCATAACTCTCCATTCCCACCAGTATTAGAATTTCACATCCTAAGTTCACTGTATTTGCATAGGTGTAAATGCTGACATAAGGACAATTGACCCAATGGCCCTGAAATGTCTCAGAAAGCAAGTTTTCTCTTCGTTCATATCTAAGGAGCTTGCTCTATCAGCTGGGGACAGAGGCACAATATCTCTCTTTCCTGCTTACCCTGATGAAAAGTTTCTTCAGCTCATATTCTGCTGCTCTAGTTGACCAGTGAGTTATACTGAAGCTTGGCTACTTCTTTGGCTATTTCCCTTGAATTACTTGTGTCCTGTAACTGGATACATTTCCTTTGGGGTGCATGTTGTGTGTGTCTCTTTTCTTTTCTCAAAATATCTGAGAACCAGGTTAGCAGTTCTAGGATATGCCTTCAAGGTAGCTGTCCAGAAACGTTCTCAGATGGCCATGATCCCTGTGTCTTTCACCTGAGGGTGAATGATGACTTGGCTGGATGTGAGTCAACCTGAGGCTCTTATCTTGACCTGTCAGATCTCAGTGGAGCATCTTGGATGGTTCCTTGCCTCCCCTTCTGCATCTACTGGAGGAGAAATTCTGCAGAGGCCCTGTTTCCCCCCATCCTGTGTAGTTAGGGCTTTGCTTTGCTTTTGCTTTGCTCTCCTTTGCATTTTGTAGCAGAGAGGGAGCATGAAACCCCCTTAGACTATAGATCTGAATCCCCACAATCTTCATCTTTCTGCTCTATTCTTTGTGTTCCTCCTTTAAGTTCCTTATTTGGGAGCGCTTTCTGGTTCCAAGGAAAAAATGGAAAAAGGCTCAAAGATCTCCAGAGAGGGGTTTGAGATTTCCCCCAGACTGACCTCCAATAGCCATGCCCTGATGAACAGTCAATGTAGAGAGACGCTTGACCAAATTGGTTTATTAATAATACTTTACTTCTTCTGTAGCACTTTCCTCCAAGGGTCTTAAAACACATTTCCAAACATTAATAAGGAAGCCTGACAAATATCCTTCTAAGAAAGATAAATTGAGCCACTAAGAGCGACAAAGTCACATTCCCAGAGCCATACAATGAGTCTGCTTAAGAGCTGGGAATATAATCCAGAGGCCCTGATTCCCAGTCTCCTCCTCTAACCATTGGTCATGTTCACTTTGGTTTCATATCAGTTACTATGTATGATATCTCTTGACCAAGTGAAGCTTTCCACTGTTCTGGGCTGCCTAAATTCAGACACATCAAGCCTGGTTTCCAGGAGGGCTAAGTAGCCAATGGAAGCTATGGATCCAAAGCATTTAGGCACCTGATGTTGGGCATTCAGGATTAATGGCCTCTTTTGAAAATTTGAGTCTGTGGGTAACATTTCAACATCTTAAGCACTTAAGTGACCTAGGAGCTAAAATCCATTCACTTTCAATGAGATATAGGCCTCCCTATGTGCCTAAGTCACTTGAAAATGGGATTTAGGATCCTAAATCACTTAAATGCTTTTGATCAGCAAAGTGGTAGTCTCGACAGAGACACTAATACAATTATTTTGACAGCTATAAATACATTACTTTTTCCTATTCATGTTTCAGTGCATAGGTTCCCCAAAATGGATGATTTCTCTTCTTTTCAAAGGTTATGGAAACACTATGCAAGCAGTGCCAAGGTGACTATAAATGGCCATTATGCAAAATGCTGAAGTGAAGGACAGAAACCATCTACATGGCACATTTGTCAAGTGCTCTGTCGTTTTATGGAGTTGTATAAATAACAATGACCCTGTTTCGGTGCTGCCTTATCACAGTATAATCTTGCAGTATCCCTTGTAAATCAACCCTCCTGTTTAATTACTTTAGAAATGAGATGGGCATATTGTCAACAGATCTGGCTGGGCTCCCTCTTCTGGTAGCTCACCAGACTGCTATGAGAGAAGCCAATCATTGAATCCCTAGGTGTTTTAAGCCCCTGGAGTCTGAGTAGAGTCTAGGTTCAGGGGCGGCAGGTTTGTATAGTTTTTGGTGGTGCCCAGAAAGGGTCCAAGTCCTGCCACACACCTCACACATCTGCCTTGTAAGCCAATATATATTTTTAAAAATAATGTAAAAATGGACTGGAAACAGTAAGCGTTTAACAGTTTTTCTAAATTGTACAAAGAAAAGGAGTACTTTTGTGGCACCTTGGAGACTAACAAATTTATTTGAGCATAAGCTTTCGTGAGCTACAGCTCACTTCATCGGATGCATTCAGTGGAAAATATAGCGGGGAAATTTATATACACAGAGAATATGAAACAATGGGTGTTACCATACACACTGTAAGCATAGTGATCACTTAAGATGAGCTATTACCAGCAGGAGAGCGGGGGGAAGGGGGGGAAGAAAACCTTTTGTAGTGATAATCAAGGTGGGCCATTTCCAGCAGTTGACAAGAACGTCTGAGGAACAGTGGAGGGTGGGGGGGGGAAATAAACATGGGGAAATAGTTTTACTTTGTGTAATGACCCATCCACTCCCAGTCTCTATTCAAGCCTAAGTTAATTGTATCCAGTTTGCAAATTAATTCCAATTCAGCAGTCTCTCGTTGGAGTCTGTTTTTGAAGTTTTTTTTGTTGAAGAATAGCCATTCTTAGGTCTGTAATCGAGTGACCAGAGAGATTGAAGTGTTCTCCAACTGGTTTTTGAATGTTATAATTCTTGACGTCTGATTTGTGTCCATTTATTCTTTTATGTCGAGACTGTCCAGTTTGACCAATGTACATGGCAGAGGGGCATTGCTGGCACATGATGGCATATATCACATTGGTAGATGCGCAGGTGAACAAGCCTCTGATAGTGTGGCTGATGTGATTAGGCCCTCTGATGGTGTCCCCTGAATAGATATGTGGACAGAGTTGGCAATGGGCTTTGTTGCAAGGATAGGTTCCTGGGTTAGTGGTTCTGTTGTGTGGTGTGTGGTTGCTGGTGAGTATTTGCTTCAGGGGCTGTCAGTAAGGAAGGACTGGCCTGTCTCCCAAGATCTGTGAGAGTGATGGGTCGTCCTTCAGGACAGTTGTAGATCCTTGATGATGCATTGGAGAGGTTTTAGTTGGGGACTGAAGGTGATGGCTAGTGGTGTTCTGTTATTTTCTTTGTTTGGCCTGTCCTGTAGTAGATGACTTCTGGGTACTCCTCTGGCTCTGTCAATCTGTTTCTTCACTTCAGCAGGTGGGTATTGTAGTTATAAGAATGTTTGATAGAGATCTTGTAGGTGTTTTTCTCTGTCTGAGGGGTGGGAGCAAATGCGGTTGTATTGTAGAGCTTGGCTGTAAACAATGGATCGTGTGGTGTGATCTGGGTGAAAGCTAGAGGCATGTAGGTAGGAATAGTGGACAGTAGGTTTCCGGTATAGGGTGGTGTTTATGTGACCATCGCTTATTAGCACCGTAGTGTCCAGGAAGTGGATCTCTTGTGTGGACTGGTCCAGGCTGAGGTTTATAGTGGGATGGAAATTGTTGAAATCATGGTGGAATTCCTCAAGGGCTTCTTTTCCGTGGGTCCAGATGATGACGATGTCATCAATGTAGCACAAGTAGAGTAGGGGCATTAGGGGACGAGAGCTGAGGAAGTTAGCATACTTAGTTAGCAAATAGTTGGCAAATGTTGGCATACTGTGGGGACATGCGGGTACCCATAGCAGTGCCGCTGATTTGAAGGTATACATTGTCCCCAAATGTGAAATAGTTATGGGTAAGGACAAAGTTCAGCCACCAGGTTTGCCGTGACATTATCGGGGATACTGTTCCTGAAGGCTTGTAGTCCATCTTTGTGTGGAATGTTGGTGTAGAGGGCTTCTACATCCATAGTGGCCAGGATGGTGTTTTCAAGAAGATCACCGATGGATTGTAGTTTCCTCAGGAAGTCAGTGGTGTCTCGAAGATAGCTGGGAGTGCTGGTAGCATAGGGCCTGAGGAGGGAGTCTACATAGCCAGACAGTCCTGCTGTCAGGGTGCCAATGCCTGAGATGATGGGGCGTCCAGGATTTCCAGGTTTACGGATTTTGGGTAGCAGATAGAATACCCCAGGTCGGGGTTCCAGGGGTGTGTCTATGTGGTTTTGTTCTTGTGCTTTTTCAGGGAGTTTCTTGAGCAAATGGTGTAGTTTCGTTTGGTAACCCTCAGTGGGATCAGAGAGTAATGGCTTGTAGAAAGTGGTGTTGGAGACCTGCCTAGCAGCCTCTTGTTCATGTTCCAACCTATTCATGATGACGACAGCACCTTTGTCAGCCTTTTTGATTATGATATCAGAGTTGTTTCTGAGGCTGTGGATGGCATTGTGTTCTGCACGGCTGAGGTTATGGGGCAAGTGATGCTGCTTTTCCACAATTTCAGCCCGTGCACGTCGGTGGAAGCACTCTATGTAGAAGTCCAGTCTGTTGTTTCGACCTTGAGGAGGAGTCCACTCAGAGTCCTTCTTTTTGTAGTGTTGGTAGGAAGGTCTCTGTGGGTTAGTATGTTGTTCAGAGTTGTGTTGGAAATATTCCTTGAGTCGGAGACGTTGAAAATAGGATTCTAGGTCACCACAGAACTGTATCATGTTCGTGGGGGCAGAGGGGCAGAAAGAGAGGCCCCGAGATAGGACAGATTCTTCTGCTGGGCTAAGAGGATAGTTGGATAGATTTAACAATATTGCTGGGTGGGTTAAGGGAACCACTATTGTGGCCCCTTGTGGCATGTAGTAGTTTAGATAGTTTAGTGTCCTTTTTCTTTTGTAGCAAAGTGTGTGTTCTTATGAATGTGCAGACATTCCAAGTGATTTAGACGTTCTTGGCCCATTGTCGTTCGCAAATAATTTTTCAGTCTGCGCAGGCAACTGAATGATTGCTCAGCGGTTGTAATCAGAATTGTGTAGAATAATTTCAGGAGAATTGTAACTTCTGACATGTCACTCAAGCCTTCATTTTGTTTCAGAAATTGCTTCACTTTGCTCACTGAATTAAGCTTGCAATTTCTCGATCTGCAAATATCACTCAATATTTCTAAATGAAGAGAGCCTCTCCGTGTTAATGTCACCATGGAAAGCTCCACTTATTGGGACAATGACCTGTTTTGACCATTTGCTGCATCAGTTATATGCTTCTCCAATTTTACTGTGAATGCAAAGCTTTCTGTTGCAAACCGCTGTTCAATGGCAACTTTGTAAGCATCAATGATCTCGACATATATTTGATGAAAATATTCTTTGGGGTCACTGAAGATGTGAGGAAGGCTTCTGTGGTCGAGCCATCTCAGTGGCTTGCATTTTCTCAGGAGCGTAAGATCATCTAAATAAAGATTTCTTGCCTCCTCTACTGTTGTTTCCCAGAAATGATTGTGTGATGGGTCAGTGTGCATCCTGCTCAACACCTCTTGCAAAAGGCCAGTTTTCTTCATAACGCTTGCCAATGACACATTTGGGCTTTGAATTTTTGCATTAGCTTCTTCTGCAGGCCCCATGGCTTTCTCAAGAACGGTTTAGTGTAAAGTGCGTTGAAAAAGATTGAAGTTGCTTCAAGAATCCATATTTTGAGCCAAATTCATCTGAAGAGTAACTAAATTCATCTAGGCAGTTCATCATGACCTCCTAGTTGTGGAGCAGTGATTTAATGATACTGATCCTTAGTGTCTATCTTGTTGGACACAATGGTCGTAAAGAAGGCTCCCCTTCACTATAAAACTCTCTGAATGCTGCCATACTCTTTGGTGGCTCCCTGAAGGCATTGATGAGATCTTTCACCCTCAAAAACATATCACGACATTCTGGAATATTTTGCAGGGCATTCTGCGTGGCAAGGTTGAGGGAATTATGTAGCACAGTACACACATTCTGCTCTCGTATCTCGATTCGTCACTCTAGCTTGGACCCCACTAAATTTTCTGGACACATTACTGGCTCCATCAGAACACTGTCCCGGCAATCAGAAAAGTGCAAATCACACCTGAGAAGTGTATCTTCCACAATTCGGAAAAGAGAAGCAGCATCTATTGT